>NC_092646.1:31608129-31931879 GCF_039555335.1 Amphiura filiformis | reverse complement strand
GATTGGGCCAGACTCGTCCATGTGTAATGTTGCTATAGGGGGATCGCTACACCTCTTCTACAGCGAGTCTGTTAGTGTTACCTTCCCAACATTTAAGAATGCCGGTGCCCATTTAAACACCTGGGTGGAGAGGAGTAATCGAGATTAAGTGCCTTACGTAAGAGCACAACACGATGGCGTCGCCGGGGCTCGAACCCGCAACCTTCCGATTATGAGTCAGTGCCCGTTCCGCTAAGCCACCATGATCCCTTGTAGAAGATTTCATATTGTTCATACATCAGACGAACAACTTGAGAAAAACAAGCTGAATTCTTTGTGTGATGACACCTGCACAGATTTACATTTGTCAAATTGAATAATTAATTCAGGATTGCACCTCGCATCAAGGGCATAAATAGATATCTGAACTTCAATTATGAAAACAACAGATTAAAACGCCTTTCTTTGAAGTTAAATCCAAATATGAATAGTGACAAATAAATCTCAAGATCGTTTCAATTAACAAGAATTTGTCATTTTTATATCAATTTTAACAAGTAAGTTTAATTAATTGAGTAATTAATCACATTAGTCTAAATATATTCAGACTAATCAGCTCTGATACTCCTACTGACGACCCTTTGTCGTTGATTGAAACTGAATTTATACTCGATCGCTTTTTCAGAAAAGCGACTGATCTCACGCATGCTCAGTGTGGCAGTTGTGCAAAATGAACGTAGTTTTTGCATTACATGAGGCGATTCGCTTTTCTGAAAAAGCGATCAAGTATGAATTCGGCTTTTAGAATGAATACTAAAGTTTTAATTTCAATGCAAAAACAACTGCAACAAGCTTCAATTCTTTATAAAAAATTGCACGAATACCAATATTTTTGTAATTTATCAACCATCAACCAGCTGTAGATAGAGTATAACGAAAAACGAACATTTCCTAAACAAATAAAAACAATCAACTGTTTATATTAAAAAATCTGCAGGATCCATCTAAAATGTCTAACAAGATTGCAAAATAACATTAAAAAAATCATCAAGAAATGATGTGTTATAGCAAAGATTTTTTTTCTTCATTTTGATTGTTATTATGAATAGGCCTAATCATCTTTGTCTGAAATTGTCCAAAATCCCAAACCTCTTCATTTAATAAAATACCAAATAGTGCAACCTCTTTTGTTGAAAGTATTTTATATAAGATATAAAAATAGTTGAAAAGGACAGGATAATAGCCACTCATGGCAGACACTAGTTGTGAAAACTCTAATACCAAAAATGTTACAATTTTAGAAGGTCCTTTATATTCATTTATTTCTGGTATAAAGAAAGGCAAATCTGTACTTTTCAGATTAGGTTATTTGTATTCAATGGATTAGTTACCAAGTAATCTCTTAATACGTTTTATCGGATTGTCTTATATTTGATGTCTTAGAGTCGTGGTATGTTTAAATTGTATCAGAAATCGTATTAATAGAGGGCATTTTGATCACTTGATTTGATGAGAATTATTTTACTGCTACTTTATAAGGCACTGAGTTTTTGGTAAACGCGTGCAATACCCATTGGCGAATCCGTTGTTTGCACTTTCTTTAAATCTATATAAGTATTTTAAAAGTTTTGTTTATCAGATATAATAAAAATTGTTATTAATTTCATGTTTTGCAGCTGTTTGGATAAGTATTATTTGTGTAAATATTACACGAATATGGTAAAATGGGGGAAAGGTATTGATGAAAGTTTGATGGAAATTGCATATAGGCCTACTTCGTAAACTTAGAAAAAGGGTTTTTTTAATTGCAAGAACATGCTTTCTTATAATGCAGCATAAACATGATCCAACACAGAGTGACATTTTCTTGAGAAAAGCACATGGTAAGAATGATGACTTGCTTATCAGTAGTCAGATTAGACTTTTTTTTTTCGCTTTAGACAGTAGAAAACATAAAAAATATATATTATAACTAAAAAACTAAATCGAGACGTGTTTGAGGATGACCGATGCGCTCAATGAAGGGGCAAAATCGAATAAACTTTAAAAATCCATTTTTAAGATTTTACTTTTGTTTAAAACTTATCGATGTGTTAAATTTTGTAAACTTATTTACTAATCAAGAAAACATTAGTGGTCGCGAAGCAGATAAGCAAAGGTTTAACCTATAAGGGAGCCCTTGAGAGCCGCGTCTTGCCGCAGGTTGCCGGTATATTAAAGCGGAGGCCTCTACCATCACCAGTCCACTGCCCGTTGAGAACGGACAGGTGCTGACCACTCTACCAGGATAGCAACCGGCCAATATGGCCTCGACAAGGCCCCTCAAGAATGATAAAGACAGATAAGAAGAATCTTTAACTTTCATTCTCATACATCCTTTGATCTGATTACAAAATTAAACCTCTGGTTATCATGGTTATGTTAATCCTTGTCGTCCCTATATAAGTTGATGAAGTCCAAAACTTTCAACAACAAAATTACCTATTTTAGAATTTTAAATTTATACATAATATTCGGAATATACACGAAAAATGCATTGAAATGAGTACAAACGTGCCTATAGAATTGGTTCAGCGGTTCTTACGCATAAGTTCAAAACAATTAGACAAAAATATTAGTGTAGCCTAAGTCTAATTTTGCGTACTGGTAGTGGTAGACCTATGTTGAACTAAAGGGTTAAGGAAATTAATCCGTATCAAAAATCTGGGTTGGTGTTCAATCAATATGTCTGAAAATTATATTAAACACAAGAACGAAACATGCACGAAGGACTTCTTAATTCGTAGCTTTGCATAATTTATCTTAAGAATAAAATCACCTGAGAACTAAAGGCCGCTTTCTTTTTTGTAGTTCTAACTTCTTCAAAATGTATGAGCACAAAAGTAATCATATACCGTAGAATTCCGTCTAGAAGCATATATGCCTCTAAACGAGGTTTCTTTTTAACGAAAGATATGAAAGGCCAAATACCCTTCTCAAAAACATTGCAATAGATTGGTCTTACAAATATACATGTTTGTACAGCCGCCTTTATCAGTAATATAGTTGTTCAAACTCCAAATAACGTTTTTGCTGAGAGTGTCTGCCTCTAGTCTCTTGTTTCAAAAAAAACTCGTTTAGAGGCATATATATGCTTGTAGACGGAATTTTACGGTATACTATCAGCTGACTATATAAGAAAATCAATATTTAGACCTACTGAAATAAGAGTGAACACTGTGAATCCATAGCACCCGTGTACAGATAGAGCAATAACCATCCTAATTCCCTTAGATAACGAGTTAATTGCGCCATTTTTTTCCCACGCGGGATCAAAACTCTCAAGAACATCGAATTGCATTAAGTGGCCCGTCAAGTAAGATAGGTTTAGATGATAAGGAACTCACAAAGTCATCTTATAATAAGACGTGATGGGAACTTCTTGAATTCTACCCAAGGATATTAATGGACTTAAGACTTTGATTTATCATCTTAATATCTAAACGAGATCTTATTGGCGAAATTTGGACAGTTTCTTGACCATGCATGGATAGACATATTGACTATGCTTGCATGACCTGGACAGGCTCTTGATCATGCTGATACAAAAAGTGTTTCAGTTATTATACGTCATATCAGTAACCATAAGAATCACATCAGATATTGAGGCGTGCGTGCTTTCTACTGAAGATAGTATGCAAATGTGATATTTTAAACGAAAAACAATGTACACATGATCAAATGAAGATACATTCGCAGCTATGCAAAATTTGATATTGTAAACTAAAAACTGTATATAAACTATCTGCTGTAGATAGCTATGAAAAATGTGATATTTTAAATGAAAAATTGTGTATATGCTATCTACTGAAGATAGTTATGCATAATGTGATATTAAACAAAACAAGCAAAACAAACAAACCCGAATCTGAAGACATATTGAGAAATATCGATCGAAGCTAATCGTTGGGCAGGAAAAACCTCCTAGGCCTATGAATAATTGGCCCCTGAACATGTTTAAAGCAAAACCTCCTATGTAACCTTCTGGTAGTTTTGTTTTAAACATGTTCAGGAGTCATAATCACATAGGAGGTTTATGCTCTTTTGTCACATGCTGAAAATGTCTCATCCTAGAGCCATCTTCCATTCCATTTTATCACTGTATTTTTACCATCTACAATTACATTCTATAGGCCTATCCATGCGTCTGATATTACGGGGGTACTACACCCCTGCCCAATTTTGTGCCTATTTTTGCATTTTTCTCAAAAATTATAGAGCATTGGTGACAAGTAAGATATGTATATTATAGGGGCAAGGACTACAACTACTGCACTGAAAATTCAGCAACTCAAGGCAAGTAGTTATTGATTTATTGATCAAATATTGGTTTTCCCTCATTTTTGACTGTAACTCCACAACTGTTGTCTATGCTGAAATAAAATTTCCAGTGCAGTAGTTGTAGTCCTTGCCCCTATAATATAAATATCTTACTTGTCACCAATGCGCTATAATTTTTGAGAAAAATGCAAAAATAGGCACAAAATTGGCCAAGGGTGTAGTACCCCCTTAATGATAATGCAAATTTCAATACCCGGTCAAAAGGACACCATTATCACAAAGTTATATTAATTTTTAACATTATGTTTAATGTGCCCACATTCATATAAAACCATTTTACCAAATCCCGGGTGTGCGTATAAACTTCAAGTTAAACAACACTACCAACAACAAAACGCATTAAGTTTGCCCGCGGAAGATCACCAGGCACTTCCTTTCGCACAAGTGTTGAATGTTACGACGAGACAACTTTCGAAGAAACATCGTCTTGCGCGTCATGAATATTCATTTTCTTTTATTATATTTGTTCTGATTGGTTGACACGTGTCAGGTTCAATGTCAAGAGTTTAGTATTTAATTTTTCCCCGATCACAAAAGAATCAGTCTATATTTTACACAATTCTTAACACCGCGCAGACCGCGTGGATGTTGGATTCAGGCCAAAAAACTTACATTTTCATAAAATGTCAAAATCGTAATTTCACCAAAACAAAATAAAAGCGAATATTCTTTCAAGGTAGTTCAAACATGCATACATAGTACTTAGAAAATGTTCCTGAATTTTAATTTCTTAAAACTGCTTTCAGTTTTGTTTTGTTTTTGTTTTTGTATAGTCTTTTTGTGTTTACAAATATCATACACAATATGCAATCTTTATGATAGATAATACAACAGCAGGGCTTTTCAAATTTTGAACTATACCTATGATTAAATGGAAATAAAATGAACATTATTTTCTTTTTCATTCTAGTAGCAATGAATTTATATAGTTATCTCAACCAATTAAATGGTGCAGGCACGTGCATAGGCCTGTACCATAACCAAATAAGTTGCCATTGCCACCCCGACCGGCCAACGCGAATGAAAAATACACCCAAAGAACATTTATACCAATAAATTAAATGTGAATGAATGTTAACTGTTTAAAATTCTGACATTTTTGAATTTTAATCAGAATTAACGCAGACAAATTGCGGCACAAATGGGGTGTATATATGCCCAATATGCAATAATAAATACAATCATGATAAGACTAAACGGGTCTAAACGATTGTAATTTTGCAAGTATATTAATATAGTATCGCTATAATCAATTTACGAGCTAATACGTACAAAGAGAATTTTCATTTGCCAAGTTGAATCGCAATTTTTTTAATAGTTGCCGCGGTGATTATTTTGATACAGAAAGGCTTTATAATGCAACAACCAACTTGATAGTCAAGTTTAAAGCGTATTAACGTACGCATCTAAGCTCTTAAGATGAACATTTTACATTTCAAAAAACTTCATTTGTCAACTTAAATAAATGGTATAAGTCTTAAACGCGGTGATCATGGTACGATAGTAACAGCTAAGTTTAGCTCGGAGACAGAAAAGGGACGTTTTTGCCCCGAAACAAATGATTTTTGAAGATAAAAATGATTTAAGTGCAATCGTTTAATGGTATTGAAATATTTCAGTATATTGTTGAAGAAGTTTCACGGAATTGGTCAATTGAAATTGTTTTGTTTTTTCGGTCACTGTAAAAGAATATTTTTGTTTCTTCCGCACGGTACAGATAAAGATATTGCTCATGGGGAATTGTAAATATTACGGAAGTTTTTATTTAATCTGTTTTTTATTGTTTCAAAAGTTGCATTGATTCGGTCATTTTTCAAAGTCATTTTGTTTCTTGCACGCGGCTCAGATAAACCCTGCTTACGGGTACCGATATTGGAATTACCAAAACATGTCTTTGTATATAACTTTCACTTTTTCTTTTCTTGTAAAAGAAAGAAACAAATCAATTTTAAGAAGTTAATAGGTTGTTAAACGTCCATAAACAGTCGACTTGTTATTAAACTATATCATCATCTGTGTTTTTGTAAGAACCAACAACAAACTATTTCACCAAGTAAATTGGAAATTAAATTTATAGAGCAAATAATCGTCATTTTGATCTTCGAAAACAACATTTTAAATTGGGCAAACAATGGTCTGGTTAGCGGTATAAAGCATTATGATCAGGTAATATATAAATAAGGAAATAATATATATTTATCAAATGATTATGTTTGTAAGATGGCATCACTATACAACAAAAATCTGCTTTTGTTTCCTCTCCAAATAAGGTTCATCGATAATATTCAAAATCAAACTCACAAAAGTCGTGTCATCTATTAAATTAGGACCTATAATTAATTCAACATCAATTCAACATTTTTGATGTGAACATAGAAACATGATCAACTATCTTTGGTCGCAATTATGAAATTATTATATTAAATATGCAAAGTATATTATGCAAATTGAAAATATTAATGAGATGATGATTTGATACATGATGTTCGCATCATCATACCCGAATGACAAAGAACTAAAACTTGAACAACTTTTATAGTCATAATAACATAAACTGTTCAAAACATATCTTCTATATATTATACTTATAGCATGGTAGTGTTGAATTTTAATTTAAGATTATTCTCATAACTTTTTTTGTTTGCCTATCTCAAGTAAATATCGCTCTTGCCAAATTCATAAGAACTTCTTGCATTCACTTTTGAAATATTTTGAGCTATATATCATGAAAAAAAATAACGAAAAATTCCTGATTTCCAACTGTAACACAACTACCATGACACAGAAATAAAACTTGAACAACTTTAATACAACCTAAACTTTTCAAAATATTACTTTTATCTTTTGGTAAAATGAATGTTTTACACTTTCATCTTTTGTTTGCCTACCTCAAATCAACCGAATATCGTTCACTGCCAAATTCATATCATCTTGTATTCAACTTGCAGTGCATGCAGCATATTCAGCTATCATAAAAAAAGTTTCACAAAACTCGAAATTTCCTCAGTCGCGTTGCAGGGCGTGAAGAAGTTACAAGAACCACGTACAAACAGTGAACATGATGAGGCAATTCAACTGGTTAACACAAGTCTTTAGACGATATCTGGTATATTAAAGATGTATTTTACTACCAGTTTACATAGAGACTTGTCATATGTTCAATAACCAGCAATTATGATGTCATTTCATCAGCCAATCATCAATGATCATTACGATGGGAAATTGACAAATGCAAGAGGACATAATTTATGCAGCACGGTAGCGGACGAATTTCATTGGTCAGTTGTTGCTGGTATATGCATGAGGAGATGATGAGAACGAGGAGGAGGAAATAATTTCCAAAAACTGATTATATCGTGATGGTTGGTTGTTAAAATGATTAATTATATAATTCATAATCTTGTGTTTCGAAGAATGAAAACAAATTTGCTTCAAATTGAGTTTTAGTCATGTTTTTTTTTAATCAAATAACTTAAGTTAAAGTCGGCCAGTGCAGAGTCGTGTCCATCAAGATGAAAATGCTTAATAATGGAATGAATTTGTGATAGATCAAGCACTTAGAAACAATTTTTTGTAGGAAAAGTGCTCTTTGCTCCATGTGTAAAATCAGCGCCGGAGTTAGCTTTTACATGGCCCTCGGCCGGGCTAAAATTTAGGGTTCCTGTCATTTCTATCCGATCCACATTCCAATCCTAAAATCCATAACCTTTTTGAACATTCAAAACCAGTGTTTTACTCAATTTTTGCCAGTTTCCTTTACTTGTTTATTTTTTTTAATTAAATTTCATTTGATTTTACCTCCCAAATGTGGGGTCCAATGGATCTTATCTTGCGCTTGTGTGCCCCTGCCAAATTTGTCCCGGGTAATCATGGGCAGATCTGAGTAAAGGGTACTCTCAAAGGTTCTTTACCAAGCTGCAAATAGCTCCACCCTACCATATGTTACCTGGCGAGACTTAAAACACCCATAGAAGATATTTTACACTTCCCATAATGCATTTCTTCTAATTCAATTTTCTGTACTGATTTGCCACATGGGTAAATAGTGACAAAACAGAGCACATCCAGATCTTGAAAAATATGTTTATTTCTTGACTAAGCGGCCCATCAGCCACTCTATTCTCAAAATGAAAACAAAGGAAACCTGTACAAAGTAATGGGAGCATTATTTGTTGAAATGAGAGGATGTATTATGTTGCAAAGGATTCTGGGAAGGGTAAGGTATCTTCTCTGTAGAACACCTACTTCCATAACCATACAACCGAAAAACAACATGAACAACAAACAAGCCTTTCGCATGGTGCTCCTATCGATCATATTGATCACATTGATTTTAAAATAGCCCCTCTGCAATATGTGGAAATTCTTAAACGATTTAAGTCTCAATCAGAGCTTTATACACGAATAGCAATTAAGATATAGAGGTGACTCAAGGCTATAGCCTCAGGCTTAATTTAAGTATTTATCTTTAGCCTAATAGTTTAGTGACTAGACTGTAAAATCTACAGAGTTCTAAAACCCAGTCGGGGAACCCATGGTCAAATAAACTTCAACTTTCCACGATTTTTATGAGCCAGTGGTATAGTCAGTAGAACCCGGGCAGTAGAAAGTAGGACATGTTCAAGATACGTTGCAGGATATAATTTATTCTGTGTGGAGGTGTGTGTTATATCTCTGGTTATATTAAACTGTTACCTAATTGTCCAGCCCAAACACCTTCAAATAATTATAGTCACCATCAAAATCGCTATCTACTGAAGATAGCACGCTACTCCAGTACCGTTAGTATATAGCATTGCTTGTGTACCCATTTATTGAAAAGTATGGGTTGTTTTGTTTGTTTTTTTCAAACTGAACAGAAAATTCTACTTTGTAATAACAGCTGTTAAATATAAGAAAGTTTCGGAAGTTTTATACGAACTGTATGTATACAATGTACATACGCCACCACATAGTATATCAAGCTGTCTACTGAAGATAGCATCATCATGGTAAATTCCACATTATATTTTGAAACACTTTTGAACTTGGATATTACGATTTTAAAAAACACATTTTTTAAAGTTGCAAAATGACTTATATTTTTTAAATGTTATAAACGTGATTGGCTTTAAATTGTGGAATTGGAATTGTGGGATAGGCTTTTACGGCTGAAATTCATAACAATTAATGTTTGGTTTTGATCGAAACGTTTCAATAACAGGCTACATAAAGGTCATGCAAACGTTTTAAAAAAACATTACATATTGTAAAATACTATTGTATATTATCATTTGGCAAACGGTTTTGCAAAAATATTTTGTCAACACTTAAATAACATTCTGTTCGCAGAAAGAAGTTTTGCAGAAAGTTTTTGAAAAATGTATGGTTTTGAATGTCATTTTCAAATGACATTCATGTATACCCTTTATATGACAAGACATTTAAACGTTTTCTGTGAAACGTTTTGTGTTTGCTGGTTTCGTTATCTCGTGACTATAGCACCTGACTTTAGGTTAACATCATCATTCATCTTATATTCAATAAAGACTCAATAATATCGATGTAGCAGTTATGGGAACAGAACATACCACCAAACATTCGATCTATATCAAGAGCTCTATTAATTATTCCAAAACATGTTTGTTAGGTATTACAGATCGAAATTATTGAACCCCCAAAACTGGATCGGTAACTTTTGCAGGTGGCCGAGACGTATGTGGCCGTTTCTAAATCTATCTCGTCGATCGTTCCCTCACACGCTAATTTATTGTACAGGGTGGCGAAAGGTTCGGATCGCTTGTCGTGAGCGGCCTCTTGGCTAGGCCGGTGAAATATTGAAAGTTTACTTACATGCATAAGCTGAAAACAAACTTGAAATGTGAACAAATTTTAATCTTTACCCAGAGTAACCAGTGGACATAAACGTTGAAAAAAAGAAAGCTGTGCCACTGGTAGTGCATCCGGCCGGATTCGAACCGGCGATCTTCGTAATACTAGCACGACGCTCTAACCAACTGAGCTAAAGAGGCACGTTCATACATAACCCTACTTCAAAGCAAATATCTAGGCCTACACTTTGGAACACCCTTTATTATGCCAATGTTTTTTGACCTACGAAGGTAAGCTTCTTCTACCAGTACCAGCAATACAATAGTGCTAAGGCTTTAGACCTCTTTTATCTTGGCGTTAATAATACCTTCCACGGATGATACCTGCATAATAAAGAAGTTCATCCAACACCAGCTTAAAAGTGTATTGATCACTGAAAAATAAATATCCGTATAATCGCCTAAAAATAAATCGTTCCTACCCCGTGTTTATATCTTTTCCTATTCCTTCCTCTCTCCTCCCACAGGATGAACGAATACAATCCCATAAACCCTTGCGTCAACCCTTTCCACGCGGGTGTCGACTGCAGACGACAAGTTCCAAATTTTCATTAAAAATTCAAAAATTCAGAATTGTACACTTTCATGACCATAATTTTCGAATCAGAATGAAAATGCATGAAAATGAGTACAAACCACCAGCCCCCGTATTGATTCAGTCGTTCTTGAGATAGGCCTTGATATTTTGAGAAATTATACCAAAACTTCTTATTTTCACCATTATTTCACTTCAGAAACTGTATTTGAAGTTTTAAAATGCTTTTTGGAAGAAGAAAAACTTTTGTGAAACCCTAATTCACGAATCATGCATACTGCATACCCTGGGTATATTTTACTCGACGTTGATGGGCCAACCTGTGTTATGAACAACTCAACTTTAATTATAAATTACACACACAAAAAATACGCGGCAACATACAATATTGGGTTAAATGCAGTGGCGTAGCTAGGGGTGGGCAGGGTGGGCGACTCGCCCACCCTGGAAAAATCTGGGGGGAAATTTTGGAGCGAGAAGGGGAAAAAAGAGGAAGGAAAGGGGGAAAGAAAAAAGAAGAGAAAGGGGGAAAGAAGAGGAAAAGAAAGGAAAGAAGGGAAAAAGAATGGAAAGAAGGAAAAAAGAAAGAAGGGGAAAGGGGAAATGAAAAAACAAAAGGGAAACCTAAGAGGGATGGGGGAAGGAATAGGGAAAGGGGAATGAAAGAGGGGAAAACAACAACTTGCATGTTTATTGTGGGGAAGCAATTCATGCACAGGGGAAAGGAGTGTAAGAAAGGGGAAGAATTTGAAGGATATATGAAGAAGGACAGGGAATTTAAGGAAGTGATTTGAGGGGAAGTAATTTAAGTGAGTGCAATGGAAGGGGGAAGGAATGAGAGAAAGGAGGAAGAAATTGAAGAATGTAAAGAAGAAGGAAAGAGAACGAAGGGGAGAAGGGGGAAATAATTTAGTGAATGTAATTAGTGAATGTAACAACTTGTTAAATCCACTCAAGAAAATCAGTATTGTTTTATTGTATTGTTCTTACATTGTAAATTCATTTTTGTTTCCTTTCAGATAATTCTAAAATCAAAAATTTACATTTTTTACATGGCAATATTTTTACAAATGTATGCAAGGAGGCTTCACCTAATGGTATAAAAATGCCCAAAACCCATGAGCTTCCGGGGGCTCCGCCCTGGACCCCCACCAGGGGCCCTAGAGCGGGACCCTGGACCCCACGCCAGTAGTCGCTCCGCTCGCTATGCTCGCTTCGCTCTATTTAATTATTAACTTGGGGGAAATTTTTGGAGCCTTGCCCACCCTGGCAAAGAGGGCTGGCTACGCCCCTGGTTAAATGCCTAACAACATTACATTGGATTTTAAAAAATTAAACCTGTATAATGAATACTGCCCCGCCAAATACATGATGGGAAGGCAAAATATGACTTCCCTTCAAATTATGTTAACCACATCAGAAAATGCAACAACAATGAAAAGGCTCGAAAATGTATTCAAATATATAATACCACCATAAGACACCAGCATTCTTATGCATAATAATATCTTCTCATTTGGAACCTCTAAAAAACTTTTTAAAGACATAATTCAAGTGGTTAACGGTACATTACTGTTAACCGCTGCATTTCATAACGGGATTTTATGCCCGATTAGCGGTATAGCCCGATTAGCGGTTAGCCGTTAACCTTGTTATGAATAAGACCTGTAGTGGTATAGATTTAGAGAATCTATAAAAGAAAATAAGCTTATTTGAACTTGGTATTATGTCAGAAATTTGAATAAGTTGTATTGATGTGAAATAGGGTTAACGAAGAGGAAATGAAGTTGGAGTATTGGAAATGATTATTGATTCAAAGATTCCACTTTCATTGGGGACAGACGACCATTAAGTGATATTTTTATTCTTTGAAGATGATCTTGGAATTTTAATCTAGTGTCAATTTACTGGTCTTGTGCACCTGATGGTGGTTTTGCGACCAGTGGCGTTGATTTTCTTTTTGACATGGGGGGGGGGGTGGAAAAATCTTCCAACACCTTTTGGCGAAAGAACAAATGCGCGTGAAGCGTGCAAAAAATGTTGCCATATTGAAGCTAAACTGATGAAATATGGTGCAAAAGTGGAACAAATTTTCAATTTTAGAGCTAAAAATGGCCAAATATGAGGTTAATTTGGTCAGAAACCTACATTCAGGCGTCAAGATGGGGGTGATTATATGGACCATGTGAGTGTGATGGGGTATAAATTTCAAGTAGAACGGCACAAACGCTATTAGATTTGTGTGTAAAGGGGAGTATGGATTTCAAGTAGAATAGCATAAAAATGTGCCAATCTGTACATGTATCAATTAAGAGATAATGGAATGGAATTTCGAACATGTGGAGATTCAACGAATTCCTTCTCAGGGTTGGGCAATTAATTAATAATTTTGATTGCTATACATGATTATTTTAACCAAAACAACATTTTCAACACACCTTATGGACTATATTACAAAATATCAATAACAACATTATAAAATGTGACGCAGGTATCACTTTTTGTTCCGATCAAAATACTGAAAATCGTTAGAAAATATTATAAAAAGCGCTACGTGCAGGGTGTATTTCCGGGAGTTGTTTACTACAAAAAAGTGCTATAAGTTATAAATATTACAACTTTCCATAGCAACTACATTCTGTTTATAATACACTAGAAAATATGAAATTTAAATCAATGAAAAAGCGGAATTTTTACATGTTTACAAAGATTTGTCAACACATATCCAGATCATGATCGATGCACCGGCACCATCTATACCAGCCGCAACCCGGCATTGTTGAATTTAACAGCTCTATATAACGAAGTGGCGTGTTTTTCATTCATCAAAAAATATTAGCGATTGCACGTCAACATCACACCTTGGTTCAAAACAAAATTAATTAAATCGTAGGCGTTTAGTTGTTTGATATCATTGTTTTAAGACCGGCATTAGACAGTAAGTCTTTAGATAAGTATAAAATGAGATTGTTTGTGGCAAATAAAGAAATTAGTTATCTTCAGAAGACAGCAAGTTTGTGAAAGGGGTTCCCTTCGTTTCGGGGACCACCGAGACCGGGTCGATCGGGTAGGCTGCGAATCTGCGATGTGCTCCACATCGAGGCCCTGGGCATGACAGGGTCTGACGCAGGTTCATAGGCTTACCACAATCAGTTCTACGATCTAAGGGTGTTAATTTTAACAATTACCTTCTCCAGGGCCCTTAAGACCTCCTCGTGCCTATTTTCTTACTGCACAAAGTCCTACTTTATAAAACTCGAAAAAGGGAATGGGGGAGATATCAAGGAAATGGAAAATTTACTAATATTTATATATTTATGTGTTACTCACAATAGTATAATTATCATCCATGTTCAGCTAAAATGTTGTGAATGGTTAGATAGTGCAGACAGGGGCATGCACAAGATAGTGCTTGCGCACATTAAATGCCAGGACATGATTCGAGCACCGCTGTCACACATGGCCTTAATTTATCTAAACTCGTTAGACCAGAAACTGTTAATTTCAACATATTTATCTATGTCAAATGCTGTTAAATTCATGGGCATGTTGTTTTATATTATGCCGACACATCGATTAATTATGATAATTGTAAATCTCAGTCGCATTGGCCTTGTCCCGCGACACTCCTTTGTTTTAGCGTCAATGCTTAGATGATTATAATAATTACATCATGATACGTGGGGGCGTAAAGTAGTGGTTAGGGTATAGGGCCTACTTGCTTAAGGTCCCGGCATGAGATCCCGTTCATTTTCTTTAAAGAAAAGAAATGTAACACTTGGCCTTTTTACTAAATGTGTCTAAGACAGACTTTTTTAACGTTATCTTTTCATTCTCGACGTCATTTTTTTCATTCTTGGCGTCATTTTTTTTAAACTGGACGTTATCTTTTAAGACTCGGCGTTTTATGTTCGGTGGGGCGTGCCATACCCGTGGTCAATCATTCCCGCTGTTGTAGCGACTTCTTGATTGGCCTATTATCAATTAAATTCAGATTGAAAATGCTTTCCTTGCTTGGATAAATTAGCCATGAGGGTACACTCGACTCCGTCCTTCGGTGACGTTAAGCAGGCGCTCCCGTTTACGGATGCGACCAAGAACACTTTTCACTTTGAAAGCGGATATTTTCGTGTATCATGTTGAGCGAAAAGGGTGTTTTAGATGATGACACGAATAATGTATACAAATATACGGAATCTTTTAAGTGCCACCAGTTGGCGAGATAATTATGTAGAACCTTGAACCAAAATCTGACACTTCAGATAATATCTTATAGGCCTACTTATATGCATATGCATTAGGCATATACCTAAAAGTGTCATCAAACACCGCGAAAGTATGTATACACATTTTTGAAGACCTCATTAGACCTGAATTACATTTCATGAAAACTTTTACGTTTTAATGAAACGTAATTCAGTAAAAAAAATTTCACCAACTGGGAAAAACCCAGTCATGCATATATCGTGAGAAAAGGGTTAAGGCTGGTACATGTTTTAATCCTCTCCGGATGAGGGTGTCGACTGCAGACGACAAGTTTCAAATTTTGTTTTAAAAATTCAAAAATTCAGAAATGTAAATTGTCATGACCATATTTGGAATCAGCATGGAAATTGCATTAAAATGAGTACAAACAAGCCTAGTATTGGTTCAGTGGTGCTAAGATATCTCTAGATATTTTGGAAAAAATATCTCAAAAGTAGACTTTTTATGTTGATGGCTATGGCTAGCACACAGAGCATTAAAATATGCATTTGTGAATCAAACACTATGATCCACAATATGTTCATCTATCAGGGCACAGTTTTTTAACCCCAATACATTTGCACATTCATTGAATGACCTTTGAAAATTTGAGTACAAAACTCATACTCTGCAACTTGAGGTCAAATTTTGTATTATGATTGTTTAATTGAGGTTGTTGGACTATGCCATTGGGTTGAGGCCATTTTGGTCCATGAAATGTGTATAATCTAATGGTATAACAGACAATAGGAATCAATGCAGTCCACCTGTTGTTGTTCTGTTTGATGTATAAGACCTTTGCAACAAAAACAGCAAAACCTGTCACAGGCGGGTTCTAAATGTGTGAATTATGTCATAATTGATCTAAAATGGTTCAATGTGAACAAAAAGTACTGCCATCGAATGCTTGCATGCATGCATATGCGTACGATATGTTGCTATATTATAGATTTTAAATTTAGAGAAAATCGATAAAAACATGCACATGATCTAGATTTGGGTTTGGTCAAAAATAATTATTATCAATAAAGAATTGTATACATGTCTGACTTTGGTCTGATTGGGCCATGAAGGTAGCTCCATGATTGGATTAGATTATGATTATCATTTATCATGTTTATGAATAGACATCTCGATTTTCAAAGATATTATCAAGGTTAGAAACTACACTGAGCTCAAAAAGAAACTTATAATTTTTTACAACTTGTGAATCACAAGGTCATATCTTAAAATACTGTCAATCAAAATTAACCAAAATTACACACAGGATTACCTTAATACTCTACTCAAAACACATGTCAGTAACCAAGCAGTTGTCCAACTGACACAACAGCAAAATGCATTGTCATGGGACAGCTTCCTGGACTTCCTCCACTTTCACAGCCCAACATTTGGCACCCAGCACAGAAAATATGTGAGAATGCACACAAGATCCTTGCACAGATGATAAAACGGTGCTGCTTTCTGCTTTTCATACACTTTTTTCATGAAACAGGGCTGGGCTGTGAATGTGGTCCAGGAAGATGTTCCATGTCAGTACATTTTGCTGTTGTGTCAGTTGGATAACTGCTTGGTTACTGACATGTGTCAAGAGTAGAGTATTGAAGCAAACCTGTGTGTAATTTTGGTTCAATTTGATGGACAGGATTTCAAGATATGACCTTGTGAAAAATTATAAGTTTCTTTTTGGTAGTTCACAGCATCTTGCGAATGGTAGTGAGCTTTGGCAAAAATTGCATTGATCAATGATCATTTCATAGCGAGTGTGTAGAAGATTTTAAATATCACAGATATACTTTTGTAGGTCCTGTGGTTCTTGAGTTATGTTGTAAAGAAGGCTGAAACAATAATACTTTTGTAAAACGTACATAAACTTATAAAGAACAAAAAAATCAAGCAAGTTTTCAAAATATATGATTTGTAGAATGAACTTTTAAAACAAAATCAAAGTGTATGTTTCAATAATATATTAACTTAGATAATGAAAATCGATTTTTTTTTTGCTGCTTCGACCAACAATACCTCGTCTACCCTTAGCAGTAATATTATTAAAATTCAACCTTCCGACTTTTGCCTGGCAGAATATGTACCGATAATTTATACCATATTCAATTGACCATAAATAAATATGCAATGTAAATGCAAATACAGGTAATTAGTAGAATAAGATTAATGCCCTTTCTTATTCTTAAAATGCTGATTAAACGCAGATCTATTAGAAACAAAAAAAAAACACTTAACATCCATATTCTTTCATATCTTTATATTAAATATTATATTTGAAGGTTCATACCTCGGAGACCACAATTCCAATTCAGTAAAATCTTCGCCTCACGTACAGGTTGAAATAAGCAATAAATACATAGCACATTTTCAAATTGGTTTTCACTGGTTTTGGTCAGAAAATTATCCAATTTGCATAATTGTGAGACAACTTGCTGGTGTAAGCATGGTGTGAAACAGGTGCTTAATTTGCATATATGAATACGTGCTATCTCTATGGGATTGTCTTTTTATATACATCAGCGCCACAAATAACTGCCATTATTACAATTCCAGCTGGTATTGCATTTACAATGACGGCATTAAGAATAACGTATTATCATATTATAGACAGTATTATTGTACTTGTACTTGAAACAAAAATATCTTGTGGCTGCCCGTTCCGTACGTTTCAGTTTGTAAATGAAAATATCCTATATACCATGTATACCGTAAACGCATTGTCGCAAACATAAGGTTAGCAACTATTTTAAACTGTTGCGATTTGGTACTTTACAGCATCTTGCGAATGGTAGTGATCTTTGGCAAAAAATGTTTAAGGGTATTCTCCCGAATTAACAACCATTTTAAAGCGACTTCAGAAAATGTTACAGATGTTCCTGTCCTCGTCTTTAAGCACGGATTTGTACCTTTAAAAAAGTAGGTCTATGAATTACCTTTTCCCCATGTATACTAAGAGTGTCGGGCAAGAAAGTCATATCTGCAATAGCTGCCAGCTGTAATATGTGCAATATAGAATGCAGAAATAGTCCCATTTTCTATATAGCAGCTATTACAGATAAGCACTAACACCTCGATTAGATAACCTTACCTTTAAGACAGTATTAACTGTTGCTCCTGCTTCTACCTTGTCGGTGTTTCATTCCCATAATAGTCATTCATAACACCAAAACCGATAAAGGTGCGTATAGATTCTCAGATATGTGAATTTGTTACAAAATGTAGTCGGCAAGTTTTCAAAAGCTCTCAAAGTAGGCGATTTGAAAAGAATACAGCATTAACACAAGAAAACTGTTTGGTGGCCAAGTGTACACGGAAAGAAAAGAAGCAAGTTTCTGATGGTGTGGGACAACGACCGCGACCGAAGCCCGTAAGGGATGTGTTAAGCTAGCCGGTAAAATTTGTAAAGAGGGGAACAGAGTTACTCAACGTGTTTGTAAGTCAAAGAAGAGACCAAAAGCCGATTATGATGCTTTTTAAGAGCGGTTCCGCCCAACCGAAACTAGATAGACTGACATTCCGTGTATGACAACAACTTGAACAAGTTACACTTTTCCTACAGTGATAAATCAAATTCTGTATGGATTCAGTGAACTAATATTAATGCTTTCTATCATGCTTTTCAAATAAAAAAACAAATAAAACCAGAAAGGTTCTTTAGCTTGAAAAGCTTGAGATGTGGATATGGGAGAGTGGCTCAGAATTTGTGGCGATAAATCCGGGGATGAATCACGGATGATCAAACCATTATACCATGATATTTTGAGTAAATAAACTTTTTTGGACAAATACCTGCCACTTTTTGAATGGTATTAACCGCATCGTAGACCGAATAAGTACACTAATTTGCATATTTTTTCTGTCATTTTTTTTTTCTGACAAATCTCTGACCATCGCATGCTTATAGGCTCACATGCTGAACATAATGAACAAGTCTTGAGACATAAATAAAACATGTTGTGATCACACGCGGTGTCAGTTACTTACGAGTTCGAAAACATTAAGATTACGCATAATGCCGAATCGGGTTTGTATGAAGACCCTTGGCAACCCCTCATATTCTAGCTCGGGTATGTCATGAAGGAGCCCCAAATCACACTCTTGGACATTCGGCCATGACTTGTGAAAATGTCATGATACTTAAATTTTCAGCATCAAGTTAAACTTTAAGTTTGACTTAGTAAAGCGGTAAATAGACGTCAGTGAAGACTACATGGTATCAAATCAGTGTTGAACCAAAAAGTAAAAAATCGTGTTAACATTTTGGACTAGAAAATGAGAATCATACCAAGGCAACAACAACAAAATCATTACGAGATTTTTTGACAAAAATATGTGTCAAATCAGTGTAGAGCCAAAAAGTAAAAAATGTGTTAAATTTTTGTACAAGAAACTCATATTAAGGCCAAGGCAACAATAACAAAATCATTGCGAGATTTTTCGACAAATATTTTACCAGCCTAAAATGTACGAGGCTTAACGTTTTGATATTAAGTCAAAGATTTGGATAAAACACTTCAGGGTCTTTAGTCTTTACATTTTGTAACATTTATCATGTTAATCACATAAGTTCAGCCTCATTCACACATCCCATGAAACATAAAACCCTATCAAGTCAGCTTCTATGCTGGTCTTGCTTTATTAAAAGTCAAAGATTGCGACTTGGTTGAATCATTCTATAACGTATTAAAATATCTAAGAAACTAAAGTAGGTCCCATAGGTCTTTAGGTCAAATCGACATTTTTTTCCACGCTGTGCCGGTCTCTTTTGATGGTATACAATTAAAGAGGGTAACCACCTCAGTCGTATTATTAACACCGTGATCAAGGTCTCAGATGTTTTGTTCTTCAGTTTTAACCATTTAACGAAAATTAACCCATATTTTGTATACAAATTGCATCAATTGATATATGTATGTAACTCATTATCAAGTGTTAAATATTAGCAGTCAAAGGCGGTATGATTTAATCATTAACTTGTTCTTAATCAATGTACTTGTTAATATAATATAGTACTAGTGTTGTCTGAAGTTTTTGATATGAAAGAGGTTAATGACATGTACTGGCATAAAAGTAATTCAGAACTTAAAGAGTAATTGCAGTTTTCAAGGTTTACATCAAGAAATATTTAACCACTGCTATCTTCAGTAGACAGCTAGCCATATATGAGGGGTATAATTCGTTATCGTTTTGCATGCTTTATTTGCTAACTTCAGTAGACAGTAAATGCGTACTGTTTGTAAGTACATGCGTGATGTGATCTGTGAAAACACTTCACACGTCGCTTATTCAATTTTATAAAGATAATAAAGACTAACTTTTAACTATTTCTTGAATTTTTTTCAATCCTTCTTTGTCACGGTACAAAATGAAAGCAGTTCTAAAAAAAGTTCTAAATTGTCTACAAAACTCTAAAATTAATTGAAATGTCACCAAAGGTTTTCACATGATAACACCAGATCTAAAAGCCCTGCTATACAAGATTCACAATAATATAGGACTGCGAAATCAAAACAAACCGCGAGCCTTTATTTTGTTGTGTTCACTCTTCTTCAAGGCGAGAACAACCAGTGACGCGATCATGTGTCATCACCTGCTATCTACCGAAGATAGCATGATGGGACATGATGTATAAACCATGATATCAATTCTGTATCTTCAATGATCTTAGGTAAACGATGTCAAATCATCGTGAGATTGTCATTGCTATCTTCAGTAGATAGCACAATCAAATTTTGCATGGTGGTCATAGGTAGTTATTGCACTTACCCACTTCTAGCACTGAGCAGTCGATATAATCGGAAATGATCTGATCAAAAATATGTCAAACTTATTGTTCCGTTCAAAATGTGTATTAAAAGCTTATTTGTACCGTTCAAAATGTGTATTAAAAGCTTATTTGTACCGTTCAAAATGTGTATTAAAAGCTAAGTTGAAACATTCTTCAAGTTAAGCTCTCAGTATATACGGACTACTTTCTCAATCTCAACACGATCATGAAAAACAGCATCGTACGGATGGTGTGTTAATCAATTGACGCCCTACTTGGCAATAGTTACAAGCACCAGTTGAACCTTTTATAAAAAACAAATGTTCAATGTTTTGATATTCATTCATTGTTTCAATTTAAGTTAAATACGAGAAAGACTACCTTTACATGCCCTGAACACGTGCGTTTCATGTACCCCTGGCCTATATACATCATGAACTCAAGAAGGGGGGACATTATTTTTTATATTCATTGTTTCGATTTAAGTTAAATAAGAGAAAAACTACCCTGAACACGTGCGTTTCATGTACCCCTGTCTCGGTACAACATGTTCCTCAAGAAGGGGGAAACATTTTTATATACCTTACACACAAGTTCGTCTATATATACTTACAAAAAAGTCTACCCAAAGTTAAAATAGCCATGTTAACATGGTTAAGGAGGTGGATGCGTTCAAATTAGTTAGCTTTTTGTTGTTTAATCAAACCTAGCATAACAATTCGAAATAGAGAGCAATGACATACTGTGTTTGCGGCAGGCGTCGCCGGCGTTCATTTCATACGAACGGCGTTGTATGAATGGCCACCGCCCGGCGTGGTCTATCCGATCTGCAAAGGGAACATTTCACCGCGCCATACTGTTAAATAAAACCCGTGTGGGAGAAACACATCCCGTCTACCAGATGACGACAGTGTAGAATGATATGACCTGCTGTCGAGGAAACTTGCAATAGTTTTCAAATTCATTTTGGTATTTTGTCCCGTTTTTGAAGAAAAAATGAGTGGTTACTTGAACCAAGCGTCTATAGCATTGAACCACGGGGCATTATACTATTGTGTTTCAAACTTTTCAGAGCGCAAATGATCTTAAAGCTTATTTCACGCATTTTGCTCATGTATAATTGGTTTGTAACATGGTTGATGTTGTAGATCATTTATGTTGTAAGGAGTATAATGTTCATTCATGTTAAACTTGAATGACTTTCGCTAGTATGCACATCGCATGCGCTCCTATAATATGACTTTAACATTGGCCTATGTACACCTATTTATGTCTCATCAATTAAGCGTAAAGTATACGCCGGTTGAAAACATGACTTTCGTTAAAACGTGTTAAAATCAAATTATGAATCCATCTTTTTAAATCTATTCTTATCGACCAAATCAACCAACGAGCAGAATGTATGACGAAATAATTGTTTTTGAATAATGAATTCACTTTTCATAAACTCCTGTCCCTGTCTCCCCTCTTCTCTTTTGACTGCTTTCCACTCGCTCTTCTCCTCACCCTGACTCTCCTCCTGTCCCCATTTAACTACAAGTTTAACTCTGGCTTTCCTCAACCTCGTAGCAGTTTAGCTCCATCCCGTTCGTTCTTTTTCTGTCTTTTCCTTTCATCTCCTCTCCTCTCCTCTCCTCATTTCCGTACTTTTCCTTTCCGTTCCTTTCCTTTATGTTCCTTTCCTTTAATTCCGTACCGTTCCTTTCCGTTCCGTTTCTTACCTTTCCGTTCCTGTCCGTTCCATTTCTTTCCTTTCCGTTCCGTTCCTTTCCGTACCTTTTTTCCTTTCCTTTCCTTTAATTTCCTTTTCTTTTCTTTTTTCTCCTATCCTCTTTTCTCCCCAGTAGCGTAGCCAGTGGGTGGCAAGGGGGGCAGAGTGCCCCCCCTGACAAAAAATGAAAGAAAAAGTGCCCCTCTGACAAAAAATGAATGAGAAAATCTGGAGGGCAAAGGAAAAGAACAGGGGCAAAGAGCGCCCTTTTCTACCAAAATTCACCCCGATCATGGCCTAAATATTGTAAAATATAAAAATTTTGCGCGCTGCCCGCGCACATTGTAACAATAAAGCCCTTTTCACCCCAATAATGTGCGAAAATAGTGCAAAATACAATTTTTTTTGCGCTACACGCGCAAATCGTCCCAATAAAGCCTCTCTAAAAATGTATTGTATGATGCAACTGCAATTTCGTCTGTCTGAAATTTTATTTTGCCCCTCCTGACCAAGAAAGCTGCCTACGCCCCTGTTTCTCCCCCAATATTTTTGGCACCCTCTTTTTAGTTCCTTGCCAATTCTGATCTCTTTATAATTTTCACAATTTGTCATGGCTTGACACAAAATTTAAAACCCAGCTGTTTGAATTCTAGTTCAAATCATCTATCTCTGTACCGGAATCCACGGGAAAATAGGGGATCATTGCACAAGCCCCCTTCGCCTCTCTTCCACCATCAATGGTAAGAAAAAACACAAACCAAAAATCTTGAGAACTTGGCTATTTCAGGTCAAAACACCAACCTCACTTATTAGCACCTAATCAATCTTCTATATATATGTATATATATATATATGACCGATACATAAAATTGACCTAATTTCCGTAAGTGTTTAATTGTTATTGGCCAAATACTATAAAAGGATATTATGGTACATAAAACTTGGTGAAAAAAGGAAAAACTCACAAAAGTTCAAACATCTGTGGCTGTTGACTTACACATTTAGTTAATTCTATTGAATTCTCTATGAATGGGAAAAAAGGTGTTATTCAGCTGAACTAACACTAGTCTAAAGCGATCAGCGATTGTATTTGACCAATGCGTAAAATTGTATTTTACAAAGCAAATTGAAACGATCCCGCTGATTGGTTAAATATAGTCCCCGCGTCGCTGTAGCGACTGTAGTATAAATCGCCTTTTAAATAGTTAATACCACTTTATACTACTCGCTAGCTGGTAGCTATGATATAATGAATTGGTCCTTGTCGACTTTTCTATTGTATTCTCAAGTTTAAGGTGTTGAACATTGACCTATCCAAACAAACACAAAAGTGATCCTTCAAAATTGTACTCAAAAAAACCTTTTGAAAAGTTTTCAGAAGATTAAGCGAAATATTTACCGGGTTTTGTTCCATATTTGGTCAATTTTTAAGTATGTCAAACCAAACAGACAGGTATTGGCTTTTCTTATTCATATTATATCATTTTAATTGAAACACGTGTTTTCGAAAGTAAAAACAATAAAAAGCGGTTCCCTTTGTGAGTCGGTACCATAAAGTTGTTGGGTCGAAGTCCTGGAAATCACCGTTGGCCATCTACGACTTAACAGTGCCATCAGTACCATATTTTTACATCATCGTCAAATTAAGGTGAATTGAAGACGAAAGTGGGTCACTTGGGATCAAAGTTGCGTGAGAATTGGGACATTTAGATAATGTTAAGATTTTGATTTTTAAGGCGAGTTGGAGAGGACCCATATTTTTCTCATTCACCCTGTGAAATATTTGGACTGAAAGATTCCACATAAGAAATAAAGGTTCTAGATAGAACATTTTTTGTCCTCTCAGGAGAACACTCCCTCTTGAACCTTTAGAGAACCTCTAAGGGTTCTCCTGAGAGGACAGCTTTAGAACCTTTTTAGAACCATTATTTCATTCGCACAGTACCCATATGCATGGGCTTTCAAATACACCTATATTTGGTTCTCGTATCAAATGGGGGGTGAAACTCTACCGGTCACGATGGACTGGGGATCAATATCATTCACCAAAGGGAAAACAACATGGGATGAAATCGAACCATTCCTTCAAATACATTTTCAAAAAAAAAAAAAAAAAAAAAAAAAAAAAAAAAAAAAAAAAAAAAAAAAAAAAAAAAAAAAAAATTCAATAAATTTTCAAATTTTAATCCTTTGGGTGTCAACAGCAGAAGATTTCAGAATTGTAAATTTACATGACCATATTTGGAATCAGCATGAAAAATGCATTAAAATAAGTACAAACAAGCCTAGTATTGGTTCAGTGGTTCTTAGGATAGCTCTTGATATCTTGAGAAAATATCTCAAAGCGTGGACATTTTATGTTGTCATTTCACGTACCTTTGAATCTGTTGACACTGATGGGAACACCCTGCTTATCCGCCAGTCTAGAAGAGTACCAAACCAGCAATTCTTCGCCTTTCATGACTGTCCTTGTTGTACGGAAAACAACAGCACTGGACTGTCCACAACGTGAACCACTCGAGTCAACAGGTGCAGGGGCGGGGGAGATGTCGGCTTCCAAGTTGTGTTCGTGATCTGTGCGGGAGGGACTGACGAACCTCATCCAACGAGTTGCGTGGGCGTCTGGACCGCTTATGAGTCGACCTTCAACGAATTTTACCTGAGAAATGAGATTCAATCGAGACAGTGGTTAATGGTTTAGGACTATAGTCTGGGACTTTAGCTATTGGGAACTTCAGTCCCACTCGTGATCGCACGCTGTATTTAGTGATATGTCAGGGTCTGGATATGTGATTAGTCGGTAAAATTTGTTAGTTTGCATATTTATGTAGTACACTCTTAGAAAAGGGGATTCTAGGGTTTTTTCGTACAGGGCTGCTCAAGAAAAAAGATAGTAAGAAATGGCAAGAACCACCCCCCCCCTCTCCAAAAAAGATCTTTCTGGCATTTACAGACCTTTGCTCATGTCTAAAATGGTTCTTAATGACCTTTGCAGAACCATTTGTAGTTCATCGTAAAATTATTTTAAGGTTCTTCATACAAGGCAGCTTTCTAGGTTCTATATCACAATGGCCTCATTCCAGTGGCATAGTTCAATAACCTCAATTACATAATCATAGTGCAAAATTTGACCTCAAGTTGCAGATTATGAGTTTTTGTACTCAAATTTTCAAAGGCCATTCAATGAATGTACAAATGTATTGGGGTTAAAGAACTGTGCCCTGATAGATGAGCATGTTGTGGATCCTATAGTGAATGTAACCAACGAAGTGGTTCCTTTTATTTTTGCATTGCAACATTTTCTGAAACTCAGCAATCATATAATTATATACCATCGAAAGCTATCTTCAGTAGATAGCAATAAATATTATTTACTTATTTAATTACACATCTTCGTTATTCTGTGTTTAATAATGTGTTGTATTCTTTTCGCACACTATAGTAACTAGTTTAAATTGAAAATAAAATAAAAATTGAATCATGCTCTTTGTAATACTTTTTTTAAAACGAATAGAGTTCTCACAATGTCACAATAGCGATACATTTTTATGGCCCCATTTTAGCAATTTTCACAATCCCTTTTTTGTCGCCAAAGTGGGTAATAATCTTGCGTTTTCACAATACACATGTTAGACATTTTGATATAACAACGACTACCAATTACACATAAAAATACCTTTTTTATATAAATGACAAATAATAATTGCTCAAATCTTTTCATAAACAAAGGTTGTAATATCAGAGAACAGATACAGATTAGCGCTAAATCCTTTAATCCACAAATCTGATAATCATATAAAAGAATGCTCAAATCCGACTATCATTTGTTGTGCATAAATCTATATCAAATAATATAAAATATAAGAATATCTTATTCAGAGATTTGTGAAAGAATTCAAAGAAATAAAATCGATGTTTGATTAATCAAGGTATAAATTCGACATTAAAAAGTATAAACACGCAACTTTTAAGTATAAAATCTGGTATTTTGTCAATATGGAGGGCAATGGGTTTAGTATAATCTTCAGGTTTGGTAGGGGGCTTATCCATGGTATTGTACATGTTTTCTATACATTTTGATGCAGGTTTAGTGATGGTGTACACTGGTATTCGGAGACTAGTCCAGTTTTATTGCTAGTTTGTGGTATAATCCTCGATTCCCAAGGCAAAACTTTTTTTATTTAATTTTCTTTAAAAATGTTTGACAACTTTTGCTGACTTTGTATATTGCCGATGTATAGTGAGACTTGTGGGTTTTCGTTTTAAATGTTACGGTGTTGCTAAACATTCGGACTATATTATGTGAATAATTCTAGCCTAGCCTAGATCCTTACTCTAATTCTAACCCTTATAAACCTATTCAATGCAGGGCCGATAAGCAAAAGGACACAGTTTTTGAAGAAAAATAAGTATGGCCCCACGATATATAGCCTACTCTCTTAATGTAAAAGAGTGAAAATTCACTCTTTTAGAGTGAATTTTCACTCTTACAAAGGGTGACTCTAGGGACCAGTCCTTGAAGAGTGAAAATCACTCTTTCTAAAGAGTGAAAATATTTCACTCTCAAAAGAGTGATTTCTCACTCTTAATAAGACTGAAACCCACTCTCAAAAGAGTGGAAATGAAATGACTCTCACTCCAAAAAAGTGGTAATTCACTCTTAATTGAGTGAAAACTAATCAATCTTTTTAGAGTGAATTATATTACTCTCTCAATCACGGAAGTCACTCGAATAGGAGCCAATTTTACTTTACTCAGTCCGAAGGAGTGAAAATCAGTTCACTCTTGACAGGGAGTGAAAATTTCACTCTTTTACATTTAGAGAGTACACTCTTAGAAAAAGATTTTCTAAACAGAACCTAAAATAATTCTTGAGTTGTAATGTATGTGGAACCTTCTATGAAGAACCGAAAATGGTTCTGGAAAAGCGAGAATGAACCATTTTAGACCTGAAAAATGTCCTGGAAATGCCAGAAAGGACCATTATTATGAAGTTCTTACAATTTCATAGAACCTTTGCTAAAAACACATGAAAAGATGTTGTCATTATTGTAAAAGTGACTAACAAAGAAAATGCCCTTAATTACAGTGCCGCAGCTCAGCTGACTGATGATGGTTCACGTTTTATCATCTTAAGGAGGGCGCACCTCAGTATATGAAGTAAGAAACACTCTCCCTTTACGTCCCGGATGACGATATTTGCACGAACCACATGGGAAGATTCTTATACAAATCCCGGGAACTCTAAAATTGATACTCTAAAACTTAACTTTATTGAAGTTGCAAATTGTATACGAGTAAGTAACCCGGGGTAAGTAACAAAATTTGGCTTCATCACCAACACATGATAATGAAGAGCAAAAATAACCTTAGTAACACTTTTCCAGTCACATCTTTTCCCCCCCCCCATCTTTTACTCGGTAAAATTCCGAACTTGACCAAACTCACAGTTAAACAGACACGACTTAACACGTGCAATAACTTATTTATTTACCAAAAATAGCGCTAATTTAGTTATTTCTACCAAGCAATGGTAACTAAATCACACGATATTGTCATTTTGACCGCATGACAATTCAAGTTAAAACATTGCTTCAAGCGCCAACGTTGACGCATGAGCTCGCCTGTCTCTCTCCGTATAAAAACCCTCCTCACTCCCGCTAGTCCATAGCATCCAAAACCGCTTCAGGGCTCGACATTGGCCAGGTTTTGTTACTACATGGGTATCTGATTAAAGTGCAGTGGTGTTAACGGGTTATGTCAACATAAATCGACTTTCGAAAAGTTTTTTGATACATTCATTGATTTCTCAAAAAGTAAAAATCGCAGTTTAACAAATAACGGTTCAAATGAAAGCCATTATTGGGGGCTAATTGCTGTATCACTATGATAGGCCTGACACCAATATAAACACTTGTTTCGGTGACCCAAGTTCATGGTCATTTCTGCTCACGCACTTTTTTACAGATGGCCTGGAATTTCATATTTCGGTTTCAGCGATTGCCCGAAAAAGGTGGTATGTTTTTGAAAAGCGTTTCCGCTTGGAATGTAGATAGTTATTGTTGCTATTACTCTTCGTGATTTTAATTTATGCCCTCTTTAGCCGACAATTTTCAATGCATTTTACACAATAGATACGTCGCTTGCATAAATACCGCTATTTTTAACAGTATCGTTTTTGTTAACCAACATAACATCCAAAAGAGTTCTCAAGACTTTGATGAGACCATAGATACCAAATCGGACTACATGTGATGAACAGATTTTACACTAGAATCAAAAGACCCAGCGTAGGCCCTCTCAAAATGTACTTTTTTAAAATATCGCGTTGTGATAAAAATGACTTCCTTTTCCTTGTTTTTTATAACAAGGAAAAGCTTTACTTACCTCAAACTTCAAACGTAGTGCTGTCTCAGTGTCCGTTACTGGTTAGTATTATTCCGATTAAGCGATTTTCATGATTTAGGCCTACTTAGCCTACATTTGAACAACTATTTGCCCACACCGTGTACGAATATATTCCAAATATGGCGCTGCATTCAGTATCACACTAACGACAAGGTTATACTAAGATGTGTAAGACTTTCTGACACTATATTCACGGTTGTTCTAATGGCTATTCAAACTTATGACAAATTTGGCTGGTTTGCGTTGTTCAATACCATTTCACCTAGTCTTGGTACCAGCCGGTTTGTGCTCCTCCGTCACTAACGGTGACGGAGGAGCACAAACCGGCTGGTACCGAGACTACATTTCACCCTGATGTGACAGTGACGTCACATCCGGGGTCACGTCAGTATAAAGCTGGTTTCCACATAGACTTGATCCACCAGTCCTTCAACTGCTTACGCACGGTCATCGGGTTGTGCTTGCAGGTGAGGACTGGTAACGATTGCGTTCGAAAATTGGAGCATTTATTAGCTCATGAATAATTAATTAGTTCTTATCACGTGGTCACAGCATCTCCTTTTAAGGATGTTATAATTTATTATGAATGAAATATTTGCATTGTTTACTATAATCATGACATTTGACATGAAATTATAAATAAATAAACAAATTTGTACTGCCTGAATATTTATTCATTCTAATTTCACACATCATTTTCCAGGCCGTTTTCCATGCATTTCTGAGTTGTCACTCGTCTCCTCATGCTTTAGCTCTTTGACTTGCAAAATATGCATTGTTTTTCCTTCATCATTTAATACGAACGTGGGAAATTGAAAAAAAAAATATTGATTGTATATAAATACAATATTTCACTTTTTTTACTGTTTATTTTATTAATTGTTCAACTTGATTCACGTGTATTTTGTTTCTATGACCAGTGTGTTTGTTTATATTAGGGGGCTGTCATTTTCTTCGAAAGGGGGTGGGTCATGAATATACTGGGGATCATAGAATTTTTAGACCAAAAATAGAGGGGGTTATAATTTTTACCCCAAAATAGAATAGAAGGCTGATGACACAAAATTTGCCCAAGCTGCGCGTGCATTCTTTCAATTTACGCTCAAAATGTATGTACAATCTTTAGTTAATTCAAAATAATATATAATTCAAATTTTTTGCCCGCTCCACGCACCTTCTTTACGCTTTTTTAACCCTATGATCAAAATTTTAACACGCTCCACACACTTTCTTCACATTTAAGTTTTGCATGCCTCGCGCCTTACTAGTTCCGGTGATGAATAATTTGTCGTCAGTCTGTGTAGGTGGGAGGGGGTCATAAAACTTTTCGACTCGAGATAAGGGAGTCGTAAAAAAAATTAGCCCGCGATAGGGGGTCATAAAAAATTTACTTAGAATAGATTATACCGTTTGTAAGTCATGTATAAATGTGCAGTTGGGAGTGGGCCTAGGACTACGGTACGGGATTGGTAGTCAGTATAGTGTTACGGTACGGTAGTCACAATGTTACGCAACTTACGTCACACAACTTACGTGACGTAACTTACGTTGCGTAACTTACATTGCGTTGTTAATTTACGCAACGTGACACCCCTTTACGTTGCGTAACTTATGTTGCGTTGCGCAATTTACGTTGCGTTGGTTGTTAAGTTACGCAACGTAACTTACGTTGAACAACTTACATTGCGTAACCGACGTTACGCAACTTACATGATGTAACTTACGTTGCGTTGCATTGTTAATTTACGCAACGTAACTTACGTTACGCAACGTAACGTAACTTACATTGCGTAACTTACGTTGCATTGCGTTGTTAAGTTACGCAACGTAACTTACGCAGCATAACTTACGTTGCGTTGTTAATTTACGCAACGTGACACCCCTTTACGTTGCGTAACTTATGTTGCGTTGCGCAATTTACGTTGCGTTGGTTGTTAAGTTACGCAACGTAACTTACGTTGAACAACTTACATTGCGTAACCGACGTTACGCAACTTACATGACGTAACTTACGTTGCGTTGCATTGTTAATTTACGCAACGTAACTTACGTTACGCAACGTAACGTAACTTACATTGCGTAACTTACGTTGCATTGCGTTGTTAAGTTACGCAACGTAACTTACGCAGCATAACTTACGTTGCGTTGTTAATTTACGCAACATAACTACGTTGCGTAACTTACATTGCATTGCATTGTTAAGTTACCCAACGTAACTTACAAACGTAACTTACGTTGCGTAACTTACGTCACAATGTTACGCAACTTACGTTCTAATAACGGTAGGTACACGGCTAGGCTGTAGACTACAGCAAGTCATGCAAGTGTAACACCGTGCATATATAACGATACGATGTGTGTATAATAGGTCCAATCTTAGACTAATGTGGGGTGCGTAGACGTAGACTACGGCAAGTATAATGCCCTGATGGTACGATGCATGAGGGCCCAGCCATAGACTACGGTAAGTGTAATGCCTAAATGGAGAAATGCGTGCAAGGCCCAGCCGTAGACTTGGAAAAAGTTAGGTAAATAGGATTACATGTACCGTACATAGTCATGGTACTACTAGCATAATACTAGGCCTAGCATGACCAGTATTTTGTCCTACATTCATGCAAAACATACCATGACAGGCTAGGCCTATCATTCTTCTAGGCTTACTCACATTTGAATACTTTGTGGCTAAGCCTAAGTCTAAGCCATGAAGCCCGAGCCTAGGCATGATAGGCCTAGTCATAATTGTGGGACTCCGTTTTTGGATCGAGTCTTTGTCAAATTGTAAAATTGAGTCTTGAGATCCAACCCATGATTTGGCATGAAGACATGAACTTACCAGTTTTTTAACATGAAGAATACCATCCATTCGATTTCAAGTGCAGTGCAGCGTCTGATGTAGGAGTCGTGCAGTTGCACAGCACAGTTCTCGGTGAGGCAAGTTACAATGTATTGACAGCGGGATTGACAGTCGTGCAATGACAAGCATACTCAGATTCTGACTTGACATACACCATGTAGGCCTACACTGTGACATCGTAATTTAAATTTGTAAACCAGCACCATCACGGTCACACTGTTCATGGTTTGATTATGACATCGAAGACCCGGGCGGGTTCAAGAACATGACAACATTAGCTCTTCGTGCAGCATATCTGTCAATTATGCATGTCTGAATCTGATGTACATGATATGTATGCCGTAGGTCATGAGGTCCTACATGCCTATCATGGCATGCCATGGTATGCAATCATCATGATCATTCATGACCATCACGACAATGAATTTCTTTGTCTGTCTTGAGACCGTGCATGACTTTACATGCTTAGCCGGTGCCTAGGCTACACTGATCAATGAATAACATACAAATTACGGTGTGTATACAATCCGTATAGTTGAATTTATCTGGCTGCTTCTTGACAGTGTACATACAATTCATGAATTGCAAACTAGAAAATACCGATCGCCGTTTACATGGCACAAAAATGCCTCCTATTTTGCTCTAAAATAACCCATGACTTCAGATAAACGGTCTAAAAGATAACTAGCAACGTCACCTTCAACTTCTCCAGCCAAAGTTTCAGCATTGACAATCAGGTTTGAAATTAAACATATTTTGTTTTTTTTTCTATGCACTTTCACACAGACAAGCTGATGGCATCTCTCTGCTCTGATTTCACAAAAAAAAATAATTTCATGAATAATTAATCACGTATCATCTCTTCTACAAGCCCTAACTGGCCGTACAACAAGTATTCCGCAGGCGTCAACGATAATACTGCTGATGAGTTTGAGCTAGTTTCTACGTCATTGATTGAGCTACTGCGCACGCCCGACGTGTTTTCGTCGTGAAAACAATACAATACAAAAGAATTAATCGCCCCACTTTTTTGCACGGTTCGTTCTCAGGCCCCGAATCGAGAAACGGCCATTTTATTCCGCCATGTTGATTGTTTCGAGATCGGGGCCGAGGGACTCAGGCTAGTTTCCACAGAGGAGTAAGATATCTTACTCCTCTGTGCTGGTTTCATACTACCATGCCGGTTGCAATGAGCGGCGTGGCGCACGCGCATTGCAGACAAACGGACACAATCAAGACTTGTCATTGGTTGAAACGCTCTGCCGCTTGCCGGGTGTTCGTGATCGCGCGCCATTATCGTGATGATCGGGGATTCCTTTTTTATGATGAAGGCACCAGCCGAAATGTCCGTTTTCCAGAATGCAATGAACATAACTCTGTACTTCCCCGGGGAGATGATGTATTTTGCGACACTCATGGCGGGAAAGAGATATGAAACGAATTTTATTAGGCGCAGCATCACTCGCTGGAGTTCGATGGCGCTGGTGTACATACGCACGCGCTTAAAGACACCGCATAGATGCGCGAGCGAAACAGCTGTTCACAACGCGTTGACATCACTGCCACATCGGGGTGAAAAATGGTATAGGTAATAGATGACTATGAAACCTCAAACTCGCCCCTCGATAAAGGTTGGCAATTGAAGCAGGCCTCAGTTTAGCGAACTTTGTCTAGTTTAATGCGATGCGAGTGCAAGCGCCGCTCAGACTGTGAAGGTTTCTGGATACCGAATATGGGTTTAGATTAGGCCTATATCATGTCCTCTAGGCCATATAATTTATTTTTGGAAAGGAAAGTCTAATCTCGGAGCCTATTCAATTGAGAAGGGACTGGATTTTGTCATAATAATATAAAAATTAATACTTAATGCCTCGCGATTTTTTTTTGATATCCAGCCATAGTATTTTAATTGATTAAACTGAACATAAAGCTATATCTTTACTAGCTTCATGCACTAATTTGCAGACCTTGGCCTTCTACATGTAGTGAGTACCACATTAGATTGTGTTTACAAGAAATAATAAGCGCTGCCTCCTCGAAATTTCTTATGCCATCAGCTTTGATGATTAAATATTATTTACAACTCGGCACCTGTGTTCAAGGCCTTTCTTTTATCTATTGACGTCAAAAGAAAGGATTAGAATGATCAGAATGCCGTCCCTGACCCCTTTCCACACATTAATAATGAGTCGGTAAGGGAACGTGCTACCGTTATACTTCAATGAGTACGTATGGCTACTACGCAGTTCAATGGCCTTATTGTGATCTGGCGGGAGTTTTAAAAGCACGGTCCCTGACTGCGTGGGCATATTTCCGGACAAGGAACAATAGAGACCAATTGCCTGGCAATGACGTCACATGTAATCCCAGTCTATAGTGTGATTAGAACATTATAGGCTGGTGGTCACTATAGTACGATCAGTACGAAAAGTCCAATGCGATTATTAATGTATTTTCTAAAATTAAAAGAACCACTTTTTAGCGGGAATTTTTGTAAGTTACACAGCTGAAGTTGTGAAAGGGTTGAAAGACTACAATATTACGGCTTAAACAAGAATTTCTTTGTTTGGTCGTTATTCCTATAGACTCATCCCTTAATGGTATAATAGAAAAACAAAAGTTGAATAAATGATCAATGCTAACAAAAATATTTATCCGGCCAACCCTGGACCTCCTATGACACGCCTGGACATAATAAGTGACCCGTGTCTGAGCGGTGTTGGTCATTCAGCGAGTGATATTGATACATTACCACAAATGGCATAAACGAAAGTGAACCAAAAATTAATAAGTATTCTGATTACAAACTTTTAATGAAATTAGTTAGATTTCCGAGTTTATAAGCGGGTGGACGGTTTCGAGTTATTGAAATATCGTTAAAATGAATTTATAAGTAGGGTAGCATCTGTGGATTTTGATTATTTTCTTTTTATAACCTAGTTCAGTTCAGTTCAGTTTTATTTCATCAAATTCATCCATTAAATAAATACAATATAAAAAAGCATTTACAAACATCGTATAATATGGTGAAATGATGAGGATGCCACTGAACGCAGAGCGTGTTGTTGTGGCACCCTTTACAGAAGTTAGTATTAAATAATTATGATAAACTTTAGACTTTAAATTTTTAGAATAATAATAAATACAATAGCAAGATATATGCCTTGTGGGTTAGGTATAAACTAATTATCACAAGAGCTGTGCTTTCAATTATAAATCAATGAGTAGTGATGATGAAAATAACAACCAAACCTACACAGTAGGTGTAAAAGGTTGTAAAATCCCATTATAATATAAAACAGTTCAGGCATGGCATAAGTATTACGGTACAATAATAACAAAAATGTAAAAATTAGCCCGGGTGAAAGCATAAGCACATGATTGCACGTGCACTTGCAACGAGTCTATATAATGAGCTAAGTTATAACTAACATAGCAGGTAACTATATATTTAATGCAATATTTTGTAAATTAAATCTACATATTTAATGGAACGATAAATTAACATGGTAAATGGTGTATAGTTCTGCAGAGCAAGAACAATGAAATGCAAAAGTGATAATCTGCATACAAGGCAAAGCGAGCTAACAAAATTTATCAAATAGCTTATTTTTAATATAACAAAGTAATAATAATAATAAATAAAGACTGGAACAATACAAACAGACAGACAAACGGGTCCGATTTGTTGTGGAACATATATACTGAATTAATTTTATGCAAGTAGATCCTGAAAAATGAGAAGGAAAAAACCAAACAAAAACAACCTAACATCAATAACGTATTAATTTCATGCTATTTTTATATCAATTGATGCTGATTTGTGGATTAAATTGGGCAAAAATGTATCTGATTACATGAGTTTAATTCCACTCTGTTTTACCTTATTCTAAATGCCCTTGTAACGACTCCAGATTCCAGAAAAATACTTAAAGTAGCGTAAAATATTTTGTTTATGTTTTGTGTTTTTTTTGGGTTTTTTTTTTGGTTTTTTTTTCAAAATATTATCATGTTTGCAAAATAAAACTACATAGTAGTAGCTCAATCATAATCCTTTATAGATGGACCTAACTGTCAATAAATGTTAATTTTTAATACTTAGCCAAATTTGGGAAATTCAGTTTTACTTTTTGAGATGTTTGTACACATTACTGTGAACGCCTCATAATCATAAAGAGGACTAATCGAAGACTGCTGTCTACTGAAGATAGCTTATCCATCACTCTCAAAAAAAGGGGGCACTAAAAGGGTTCTTCGCTTGGAACCACTACATTTTCTTAAGGCACTCTGTTGAACCTTTATAGGTTCTCTGTGCACGCTATAGGACCTAAAAGGTTCCCGAAATGATTCCTGGATTTCCTGGAACCTTTTTTGAGGGTTCAAGAGGGTTCCAACCCATATACAAGACAAAAAAGGTTCTAATTGGCACCTTTTTTTTCTAAGAGTGATGCATGTGTTGAAATAACACTCAGCTAATCGTTCGATGTTGCATTTTCCCATGATTTTTCTCCATGTAGGATTCGAATATTTTTCATTAATATATTTTTGTTTAAGAAAGTTTATTTTCCCATGAAATGTCATGACTTCATAAAAGCGATTAAAAAAACATCGACGCATTTGAATAATTTCTTTTCTCAAACATGTCAAAAACGAACAAACATTTGGCTCACTTAAGTATCTTACAAGAAAGTTGCATTTTCCCAAGAAATGCCTTCATAAAAGGGATTAAAACAGATTCAAACTTGAATTATTCTTTCTGTTCTCATATTGTGACATACATTTAGGTCGCGCAGAAATCGGTTTTATTGATGGTCTAGTTCGAGTGTGCCACGTGTTCTATAAACCCAATAAAATACACAAACGCACAAATCCAACATATTTTTCTACCAATTTTCTTGTCATCTAATCCATCTAACAAATGTCTTTGAATAACATTTTATCAGGAAAAAGTTTTTTAATGCTCTCCGTGCTAGCCATGCGCTTCAACATAAAAAGTCCAAGTTTTTAGATATTTTCTCAAAATATCAAGAGCTATCTAAAGAATCACTGAAGCAATACTAGGCGTGTTTGTACTCATTTTAATGCATTTTTCATGCTTATTCCAAATAAGGTCATGAAAATTTACATTTCTGAATTTTTTGAATTTTTAAAATGTTTTTGAAACATGTCGTCATGCAGTCGACACCCGCGTGAAGAGAGTTAAGCTTAACTATTTAACCCTCTCCATGCGTAAGTGGCCTAGCTAGCAAGACTTAGTCTGTACAAAAAGCAGACGATGTAGCCTATATTTAAATTCAGATTTTTTTTAAAATTTTTGGTTCTTAATAATTTTAGTTTTTGTGGTCAGATTCAAAAAAACATAAACGCTTTCAAGTGATCACACATAGGTTGGGATTGGTCAAGTTATACCGGTAGTTGAGTTACACACCATTTTACACGAATTGCAAAATAGTGAAGCTTTGGAGTGTTTGTAAGCAGAAAATTTAAGAAAAATCCTTTTAGTTGTAAAGTGTTGAGCCACGTGTGTTGTGAGGTCATGTTTAACTACGCCTTGATTTCCTAAACAAACATGGTTTTTAACAGCGCGTGAAACACAGTATGTGTTTTTTCAACAAAAAGAATAGATTTCTGTATTTGCAACGAGATTTATTACCTAGTTTCCATTTCATGTTACATTTGGCCTCTGTGCGCTGTGGCCTTAGAAAAATTAACCCTAAAAGCGCGCCAAAATAACCTAACAAAATTTTACACCTACAATTTTTTTTAATTTTTGAAATTTTAACCCCCATATTTGAAAACTGCATGAAAAATGCATCCAAATGAGTACAAACTTGCCTAGTATTGGTTCAGGGAATGTTAAGACAAGCCGTGTGATTTTACTTGAAAAAGTTTCAAAATCAATTGAATTCGGGGACGATTGAACATAATCGTAGGCGCGTGTTATGTATTAAAAATAATCGCCAAGGATGTTGTTCCTACACCACCAGTTCACAGCCAAGAGGGCACTTTGAATTCTCTCCCACGGTTAGCTTAGTGTTGCACAATTGAAGAAAATTAACTGAGAATAAAAGAATTGAAAGTTGCAATTGTTGAAATTATTGTAGCCGCTTATTATTGTTGTTGTGCAATTGTTGAAACAATTTTTGTTCGCTTTATGTTAAGGCCTCGAGGAAATATATTAGATATAATTACTGCAGCATACCGTTATGTTTGTATATGCAATTTTTGTAACAATGATAGTAATTGTGGCGATATATCACAATTGTATTAATTGTACAATTGTATGACATGATTGAATGCTATCTTCAGTAGATAGCCTAAGTGCGAGAGGGCAACATGTTTGAATGACATGTGATTCTAAATTGATTGCGGTTAAGGCTTTGTGTTCGCCCTGTCATTTATACGTTTTAATATTTTAAATAATGTTTGTATTGCTTTGTTAAAACCATTTTTTAAATAAATGTGTGCAACAAGTATTATAGTGTGGGACAACAACAAGTATGGTGCAACTTTGTTTTTATGCATGTATATTAGTGTGAAATTGATGATCGTTAAATTGTTATAAAGTATTTCTTTATATATTTATTTATTTATTTATTTATTTATTTATTTATTTATTTATTTATTTATTTATTTATTTATTTATTTATTTATTTATTTATCGACATATTTATCTACTTATTTATCTACTTATTTATGCACTTATTTATCTAATTATTTATCAACTAATCTATCTAATTATGTATGTACTTATTTATCTAATCATTTATCTATACTAATGTATCTACTTATTTATCTACACTTCTATGCTGTTATATTTATCTACTGAATTTATCTACTTATTTCTATTTATTATAAAAATAACTTCAGATTGGTATTGCTTGCATGTACTCGATTGCTATCTGTAGTAGATAGCAAAAACGTAAGATTACTATACATTTGGATGAGTTTTTTAAAGTATTCCTATTATAATGCCAATAAAAAAAGCAAATAAATGTAACTTAAATCTATGTATGTTTTAGATACCAAGAGGCCGTTATAAAAATATAAACTGGACATATTAACATGCTTAATGGAGCGTAAAAATGTGATTTTATATAATTATAGACCATCGTTTATATTCTAATGTTAATTGTCGTGTGTGCATAATGATCCACCATCAATACTATTTAATAGGTCTCGCCTGCATAAAAAGAATAAAATTCAATAATAAACTGTACCACAATCAATGTGCGAACGGGAAAAAAAACACACAAACTACTGTCAAAAATAGATAATTAATTTTGGCAATAACATCTCTTTTTTCAACCGGCATGAAAAGATTCATTTAATCTGTATTCTATCGTATTTAAAGCTCCGCGTTAATGCGTGAAACACCAGCCGACACATCTGACGGGTTCCCATCGTTTAACCATTTCACGAGTGCCGCGTTTTGTCCAGATTCCAAATTTGGATATTATTTATTTTATTTCTTTTAGATTTGTAAATTTCACTTTGCGTTGCATTAAGTTAACATAAATGAATACAGAAATTACTAGTATTATTGTAATATTAACAGTTCTTGGGATAAAGTTGGATCTTTTTATTTTTTATAAAAGGCTATAACCTTTTATATTGAGTTTGGGGACACAATGAGCGGGAAAAATATCAATATGATTATGAAATCTGAGTATATCAATCAATAGATGCATTATTATAAACAATCGTGTTTAACGGATGGACTTAGGCTATAAGGGGCTAATTAAACAAAAGTCTAAGTTATAACATATGCAAACTAGTGGAAAAGATTTTATTTATATTGTTAATATTTTATCAAAACCACTATGATTTCAAAAATGAACGATAACAAATATCTGAAAATTGATAAACCAAAGTGTCATTGATGTTTCGTCAATGCGCCCTGAAGCTTATAACATGATTAACTTTAATAATCAAATTGAACGGTATGTATAGCAGTAATAAGGTGATACTGCTCATTCCAACAATTTTTTTTCAAACATTTATGATTTTTTTAAGAATGTTGTTCTCCTATACGTTATACAACTTCAAATTCAATTGGAATATTTCAACTCTTTTCGATTTTTTCTTTTTTGAACATTAATTACATTTTAAAGATTATTATTGTAAAAATACCGGCATTAACTTTATATAACTCTAGCACTTTTAAAATCAACACGAAAGCAAGAAAATATATGCTACCTAATTTAAAAACAAACTAATCAAGCAGAGCCTTTAAAATAGTAATATTAATAAACTATAAAGTTTCACAGTTTAATACCACTAAATATATCTTTGCGTTGGTTATTACTTTATGTAAATAAGCCCAATATTTTCAAATTAATCACACATTCATTTCGTGAGGTTCAAAAGACAGTTAAAACCGCAGCAACTAAAACGTCGTAATTGCGTTAAAACCTGTTGATTTACCGATTATGGCAAATTTGGGCTTTTCAAATTGAAACTCATACTCCCCCTACGGAAGACATGACCTTAATCTCCCACAAAGGAAGTGTAGATTTCAAATGGCTTCACCTATTCAGGTAACCCCATTTGAAATTCACACTCCCTGTGTGAAAGATTAAGGTCGTGCCTTTCTTTGGGGTGTAATGATTTCAAATAGAATAGCCCAACTGGACGGTGATTAATAGAAGCGGCAAAGATTTATTGTTTGCGTCCGCAGAAAAGGGCCGTTTAATTACGCCCAAGGGGTCAACGCTTCACTGGTTTCATCCATTCTTAACTTGTAACAGTAAAAATATAACACTCTACGTATTAGTATAAAATCAACAAAAATATTGAAATTTGCATTGTTTTTTTACAAATATAAGCGGTTTAATTATAAGTTTAAAATCAACATAAAAATGTGTTCAAATGCGTACAAACATGCCTAGTATTGGTTCAATGTTATATTAAATATGGGTAAAATGTTTTGAGGATATTTGGGATTGACTGCCCGGTAAACGTAGCTATAATTGAGTCATTAATTTGTTACGCTTTACAAGGCCGCGTGTTGGTGTCACTTCAGATATCTGTGCTCACTTTTTGAGGCTTTTGCGACAACAAACTAAATCATCTCTCACTTTCATTGAAAGTGCAACAGTCGTCGTTTTGACACCGATTTTATAGAAGAAAAACACCTACATGTCAATAAGTAGAGCTTCTTATTTTGTACTAAAATGCTAAAATGTTTAAGATTGAGATTTAAACGATAAATTGAAGACAACATAGTTAAGTTTCAGACCCGTGTTTCTTGCTATCTTCAGTAGATAGCAAGTAAAACATGAAATCCGCCTTAAATACAGTGGGCGCACTATTATGCTTCAATATTCATGCAGAGGATATCACAAAAGACCTACATACAAAAGGATATACTTTATTTTAATATTTTAACACTTAAGGGATGGGGTATGAACGTTTGGACAGTATTTATTTTGGGACATCAGAGCACATCAGACATATCGAATTGCATTCTGAATACGAAGAATGTCCTTCTGATATCAAATAATTGAAATTCGCAATTTAATACACATTTTATGGCAAATCATTAAAAATTGATATTTTTGATATTTAACAGTACTCAAAGTAAACTTTATAAATCTGATGATTTATACTCAACGTGTATGTAGGTGGGATGAAATGCCGACGATCAATTGAAAATTTTGACCTTTCGTATTGAAGATATGGATTTTTTTTTCCAAAAATACCAAAAAAAATTGGGTCTTTTTGGGAAAAAATCTATATCTTCAATATGAAAGGTCAAAATTTTCAATTGACTGTCGGCTTTTCCTCCCTGCTACATACACTTTAAGAATATATCATTAGATTTATATAATTTACTTCGAGGACTGTTTATATCAAAAATTTGAAAAATATCAAATTTTTATAATTTGTCATAAAATTTGTATTATATTGTGATTTTCAAAAAATGAAAATTATTTGATATCAGAAAGACATGCTTCGTATTCATAATGCAATTCGATAGGTCTGAGGTGCTCTCATGTCCCACAAAAAATACTGTCGAAACGCAATAAACGCTCATTTTAGATCCCTTAAACGTGTTACTGTACGTTATTTTTTACTATTACTTCTTGACAAGATTCTTGACAAATTCTTGTAACTTGACGTCAAGTTTTTGAAAAATCTTTGACCAATAATTTCTGGTTAATTGTTTGCTTAATAATTAAGACTGATGCACCAGCGTTGGTTAATGTTGATGCAACATGAAGGCGAAGGTTTTATTAACCATCTACACCCAGGAACCCTGAATCTTCGGGGTACGAGTATGATGCTCTAGAAACATGGACCAGTGCTGAATGGGATTTGGTTTTTTTAATTGAAATTATACAATGCCAAAACTGAGTTTAGAGAATTTAGAGAACTGAGTTTAGAGAACAAATATTTGTCAACAAGTATTTGACAAGATTGTCATATACTTGACGTAACGTCATGTTATGATATGTTACATTACGTTCGTTATGTTGCTTTAAGTAAAAAATAACGACCCCATTTCATTGTGTTTTTATGTTATCTTCAGAAGATAGCAAACGAAAGCATGAAGAATTGACTACTTCTGGCGCACTATTATTACAGATTGAAGAATGGAGGAATGGAAGAAAGAAAAAGAAAGAAAGAAAGAAAGAAAGAAAGAAAGAAAGAAAGAAAGAAAGAAAGAAAGAAAGAAAGAAAGAAAGAAAGAAAGAAAGAAAGAAAGAAAGAAAAAAAGAAAGAAAGAAAGAAAGAAAGAAAGAAAGAAAGAAAGAAAGAAAGAAAGAAAGAAAGAAAGAAAGAAAGAAAGAAAGAAAGAATGAATGAATGAATGAAAGAAAGAAAGAAAGAAAGAAACAGTGTATAGACTTTTATAAACACTTTTTTGTAATCAATTTGTAAACATGATTAAATGCTTAACATGTTTAGGAATTCGATGTACTTGTGTTTCAGAATTAAACATGTGAATTCTGGGAATTTGATTTGGTATTCAAATTTTAAACATATTTAAAACTGATTACAAAACTCCTAACCCGAAGGTTCCGGGTTCAATCCTGGGTATAGATGGTTAATAAAACCGTCAACATTAACCAACGCTGCATGGTTCTATATATCAACATCTTAATCATTAAGCAATTAAACAATTAACCAGAAATTTCTGGTTAAAGGTTTTGGAATGAATTATTGAACAATCTATAAAATGAACAAATCTTAACCTTAAGTTAGTTAAATTTTACCTAGAAATAAAGATTGATGTTGATGTTTGACTCTCTATTTTAAAATGTTTATCCCCTGTATGGCCATACCAGTTTTATCGTAGCCGTGGAACAGAAGTCTATAGTTATTTTAATAAATATCATTAAAAATTAAAACAAAATAGATCAAAAAAGCAACAACAAAAATGCAATAAAATTTCGTCTTACCTCTAACATATATGGCGTGGCCCTGTGATCTCTCATTCCATTTCCCAAAGTAAATTCGCCTTCATATGGACCAAATGTTACACCGGCAGGTATATCAGTAGAAGTCCAAACACCAGTCTCGATCTCAGATGATGATGACCCTCTCCCAGCCCTACCGGTGGTCTGCGATGATGGGCTTACTGACCTGGCTTGTGGACGAGTCGAAGGTGGTGAAAGATGTTGCTGCTGATGATGATGTAAAGATGAGCGAGAGTCAATGAAAGAAGATGAAGGAAGCTGCTGATGAAGTTGCTGAAGCTGCTGATGATGTAATACCATGGGTGGTTGAAGCATGATTATATTTGCGAACCCACCAGTGGGCAGTTGCTGTTACTTAAAGTTGCGGGTGCTATCTTTGCTGAAGCCACCGGGACCAGGAAGCTTAGCCAGGAATCCCACCAGAAGTTAACTTGGTAGCTACCACCGTGCGCTTCCAGCTCGCTGCAACCAACAACCATGAACTACCAAACTCAATTAGTGAGCATAGTGAAACGGACACAGGTTTTATCCCGGCTTAAAAAATCATCACCATAATCAGTGTCATTACCAAATAGCATTGATATTAAATATATCGGCTAAACTCTAACACACACGGGTGAGAAATTTTTAGTCTTTAACAGCTGGGAGCCACCACTGCTCAACAAAGACCGGTGGTTTTCCGAGTCGAGTTTTATCAAACTGGTGTAATGATGCACGTATGCGATGTAACTTGTTGCTGCTTGTACGCATGCGCGCGGTTAAATGGAAGATAAATCGCAAAGTTGAGATTTGAACCACACCTACATTTTGCGACAGTCTGGTTTAGTCAAAAATAAACCTCAAAATATGCTTAACTTTCTAAAATAAACCTACCATAAACGTTGATAGCTGCGATAAGACTTACATACAAAAGATTTTGAACTATTATATGATTTGTTTGGCGTAAATCGAACAAACTGTGCACACATCACAATAAATGAAATCAAATATACGATTTTTATGTAAATAAAATGAAAAAGATGATTTGCGTATATGAAATCTTTTGACGGTTTGGCGAGTTTAAAGCACAGTCCCATATGTTGCTCGATGGTAAGAATAGCAACTCCCCAGTGTGTTAAGTCTACTCGCTGGCACGCGAAGCCGTGATCCATTTTTTCCCGACAAAACAGATTTCCTTTTTTCTTTTAACCAAGCAAAACTTATTCAATCATCGTTCCTTTTGTAAATCGGTGTAAAATTTTCGTTTTTAAAGAAAACGATCTGATTTTTTGTTGACGTTGGACTGCGGGTTTAAGTATGGTCAGTCGTGGATAGTTGAGTTTTGTTGTTAAGAGTGACTATGTTATTAACACCAGTAACGACTTCAAAGTGGTGCATGTAAAAATCAAGTCAGACATGTCTCCAGCAATACAAAAACATAGAATGGTGTGTTTTGACTGCATGAAAATATGATATGACATGGGTCACATGACTAGGTTTGACCACTCTACCTCACTTTCTTGAAGAAGTACCATGGATATGGGACGAAATAAAAGTAATCCCAAATGAGAAAACTGTTGAAAACTCTGTGTAAAATGTAAAAAAGACACGTTCTTGTGAAGCAAAGTTTGAGACTCTTCCCCATTAATCTCTCCACGCTGGTGTTGACTGCAGACGACAAGTTTTAAAAAAAAATCAAAAAATCAAAGAATCAAAAAAAAATCAAACATTTCAGAATTGTAAATGTTCATGACCATATTTGGAATCAGCATGAAAAATGCATTAAAATGAGTACAAACAAGCCTAGTATTGGTTTAGTGGTTCTTAAAATAGTTCTTGATATTTAGAGAAAATATCTCAAAACTTGACGAGTCTCTGCATCTTTCTAAACACATTCTTGCACTTTGTAAACATGGTAAACGTGTAAAAATGCTAGACATATTTAGAGCGTAATTGATAAATAATTGATTGATAATGATTAGCCATTGAACATCAGTAGTTTCGTCGAAGCGCGTTAACACCACACTGTTTTACCGTGGATTGCAAGTGCTTTCTTCAGTAGATAGCTAGACTCAGTTCTGCAATACAATTCGCGCTCTTCACAACTAACGCACTGTGTCAAAGCTTCTTTTCCCATTTTAGCAGATCTTATATTTAGCCGTTGACATTTTGAGCTCTAAAAAAGGAGACTATCTTCCTCGTTTGAAGGTCGTGCAGGGTGCAGGGGGGATTGTAATAAAACATATATTGCCTTGCATATCTTGGCAACGGTGCTATCTTCAGAAGATAGCAGTATTCGGCCAGAGTATACCTACACATTGTCAATTGAAATGTGTAGAGAGTACATGTAATCACAAAAAGAGTTTGTTTGAGATGGGGACTACACTGGGTAGGGACACATGCAGGTGTAGCCGGGATTTTAGTTTAGTGTGATGGGACAAAGCCACACTTTCGTCCCTATTGTTCCCATTGGTCAATTTATTGTCCCATGACTTTTTACTCTTTGTCGTCACCATTTTATCACTATTTACGCCACTGGACACATACATGAAACTACCAACATGCGATCGCTCCCTCGACTCGACTGGACAGTAACTTTTTTGTCAGTCTCACCGGGGACATTTCGAGACGTACAAACATTTACATTTTCTTTTTAAATAAAGGTTAGGCGACCTACTTGTACCGTACTTGTTAATTGAGAATGGTCCCTGCATGGTTTAACTTATTGTCCCAGTTAAAAAAGTGAGTGTAATGTATCCGTTTGACGTGAAATGTTATTCAAGTCGAAAAAAACTGGCGAAAACAGGGGTTTTATTCAGTGTTGCTTTGAGAGAGAAACGCAAATCAGTGTAAGCATCTCGGACCTGCCAGATGGGTGATGAGCAAGCCACAATTAGGATGGTCAGGCATTTCCTCTCATTTAATACTGGCTAAAGATACATCAAAACCATCCGACAAAGATTATCGTTAAGGTGATGGTGACCAGATTTTCACGATTTTGTAGATTTGATATTGAAAAATTTCGTTTATCAATATTTGGAATAGAGTCTTGTAGTTTTTATATAAGACACTGATTTTTATTTTAAATATTAATCGTTGCATTACATTACCTATACTTTTGTTGAATGTTGAGAGAGAGGGAGATCAAGATGGAGAGCGAGAGAGCTAAAAGGAGAGAGTGTGATGACAAAAAGAGAAGAGAAAAGGGAGGGGGAAACCAGAGAGAGGAAGAAAAGAAGGGAAACCAATGAGAGGGAGAGGGAAAGATAGATGTTCGAGAGCAAGAGAAAAAACAGGACAGGGAGAGGGGGATGGATGAAAAGAGAAAATAGAGAGGAGGGAGAGGTGAAAGAGAGGGCGGGAGATATAAATGGAGAAAGAGATGGGGGAAAGAGGAGTTTGATTAGAGGGAGAGGGAGAGAAACAATACAGGGAGAGGAAGAGAAATGCAGGACAAAGAGGGGGAGATAGATGAGATAGATAGAGGTGAAAAAGGGAGGAGGAGGGGGAGAAAGAGGACGAGGAGGAGGAGGAGAGAGAACATTGAGAAATAGAGAGAGAATCGAGAACCTAGGCAGAGAGATAATAATATAAAAATATTGAATCAGAAGTGGCATGTCTGATCACTGAACATCAAAACTTATAAATTAAATGCCCCCACACTTTACCAGCAGCACCTTAATATAGCGCCCAACTTAGGTTTCTCATCCCTCTGACGTGAGATACATCAAACGTATCCATTCAAGTTAATCGTGAGTACATCAAATTGATTCAGTCAAGCAAATCACCAATCAAGACGTGATTAACGAACTCATTTCCTTCAAATTAAGATTAAGCTCTATGATAAATTTGTACAGGCTGTGTCAAAATGATTGGTACCCAATATCTTCCAGCAACTTGAGTATTGACAAGACTGCCATATCAGAATACAACCGAGCTACCTTATTTATAGATGAATGTTATATAATATACGTACATTCATAAAACTGTAAATCCCCATCTATTTAGTTTATAACCAAACTTAACTAAGACCATTTTTTTTAAAATTTAAAATGGTATTTCGTGATCCACAGCCTCGTCCCCCACTTTTTTTTCAAAAAAAGTTGAGATTTTTATACCACTGGAAACCTCTGGCTACATAATGTTTATGTACCAACATTTTTTTTGCAGTTTAATTCGTTTAGCAAAAATATCGTCAAATTTGAATTTCGTTCTGGTATACCAGAACGAAATTACAACAATGGCGTGTAATACACATAACTCGCACATGCAAATTCGGAATCAACTCAAATTTTGGGAATAAGTTTTTTCGTGGATATCTACTGAAAAATGTCATAAAAAGTGGATGCTAGGATCACGAAATACTCCTTTAAATAGATCAATCATAATAAAAAAAACCCAACCTGTTATTATAATCACATTGAGCAATATCGAGGCGCCATCATTTAAAAGGCGTCAGTTAGAATAAATAATTATTATTATTGGCAAACAATATAAAGCTAAGTTGCATGTGTTATCATGGTTATTGTGATATCCACACAAACCCCATAGTCGTAATGACACTGGTATACTAACAAATGCGAAATATGCAAAGCAGCAAGTGCACATAAAATGGAAATCATTTATCTCCGTCAAATTAAGCTAGTTTACTGTTCCTAATATCAATGTAATTACAAATAAATGATGGGTAAACGCACATATTTAGCCAAACAATAACAATGTCATATTATTATTGTTTGTATTCGTGCGTGATTAATGCACCACTCGCGAGAATTGGCCACTGGGTCTTTCCCTTTATTGAAGAAGCCAAAAAGTCATCCATTTTATTACTATAATATTAAGGGGGTACTACACCCATTGATAAATTTGTGTCTATTTTTGCATTTTTCTAAAAAAGTAATAACACACTGGTAACAAAGGTTATGTATATTATAGGGGCAAGGAATCCAATTACTACACTGGAATTTCAGTGACCCAAGACAAGCGGTTTGTCAGTTATGATAAGAAATAAGGTACAGCTAGGATGTACCTCATTTCTTATCATATATACTGAACCGTTTGTCTTGAGTCACTGTAATTTCAGTGTAGTAATTGGATTCTTTGCCCCAATAATATGCATAACTTTTTGTTACCAGTGTGTTATTACTTTTTTAGAAAAATTCAAAAATAGTCACACATTTACCACAGGGGTGTAGTACCCCCTTAAATGATAAGTGAATTATAATACTATCATTATCAATAATTAGGCCAAATAGTAATTAATTAAAGATTTTGTTTTGATGAAGGCGTTATCGTGCTCGGTGTAAGGGTTTCTACGATTGCTGCTTTTGCTCTGCTGGGGGATGTGAGTTAGGCCAACAAAAATTGTTTGTTTGTCCACGTCCGACCGACCGTGTACCCTGGTCCCGACCGTGTCTTTTTTTTTTTTTTTATTTGCGTTGAATGTGCTAGTAAAACAGTGGTTAGTATAAATTTAAAGAATGAAAATGTAAATAAAATGAACAGTATAACATGCATAACCATCTCAAGAGTTAAACCAGTAAAGTGCTGTGTGTTTTGACTTCTTTACCAGTCTTCAAATTGTCAGTTTCAAGTGCAATATCTGTAAAAATAAATATTTAAAAAATCCGACCTACCGACCCAGCTGTTTCATAAGCCTCTATGGACAAACATACTTTTTTTTTGGCCTTATCTAATGAGAATAAAATTAGAAAAAAAAACCTGAAAATAAACGTTTATGGTAAATTTGCTATCTTCAGAAGATAGCAATGATAAAACCCAAATGCTACAAGCCATAGAGAATCAACACTGAAAACTAAAAAAGGCGATGAACGCTGATGCTATCTACTGAAGATAGCAGTGTATATCATTCTGAAGCATGGATCATTATGTAAGAATACTTTTTTTTGTATATTGGAGAGATTGTTATCTACTGGCGATAGCAGTTTGAAGCACGTTCGCTATCTACTGAATATCAATCCAAAGATATCGAATCACGGATTATTGTCAATACTGAAGATAGACCTAGTAATGTGAATCACGGATTGCTATCTACTGAAGATAGCAATGTAAAGCACCGACTGCTCTCTACTAAAGATGACAGTGTGAAGTATGAACTGTCTACTGAATATATGAATTTCACCTTTTCGGTAAATCCCATAACACTTTGCGAGTACACCTGAGAACTCGTCATTTGACGTCACGCCGCTCTGCGCCGATGCGCACATCATTTTTAGAACATCGTTAGTGCGCATTGCAAGTTGGCGTGACGTCAAATGACGAGTTCTCAGGTGTACTCGCAAAGGGTTATGGGATTTACCGAAAAGGTCAATCACCATAATAAGCACGGACTGTTGTCTGCTGGAAATATAGCAATAGTGCGAAGCACGAACTAATGAAAATATCTCGTATAGTAATGTGAAGCAGCATGCGCTTCAACAGAAAAAGTTGAAGTTTTGAAATATTTTCTCAAAATATCAAGAGCTATCTTAAGAATTACTGATCCAATACTAGGCTTGTTTGTACTCATTTTAATGCATTTTTCATGCTGATTTTTTTTTTCATGCTGACATTTTTGAATTTAAAAAAAATGACACATGTCGTCTGCAGTCGACACCCGCTTGAAGAGAGTTAAAGGCCCATTCAGTGATTTGCTCATCCGGATGATCATAAAGTTTTGGCTTTTTTTTCAGATTTTGGTACATTTGTATAATTGTCATAAATGTGCTAACATAGCTTGCTAGTGGTTCAGCTGAAAGCCGTGTATTTAAGACAAAATAAGGCATTTACATGAATCTGTAATTTATATAGGTCTACTGACAGTATATAAATTAGCTACATGTATTTGAATGGCACTTCAACTTCGTCTATACTGCTATTTTTCTTCATTTTGTTACACCTGCGCTCGGATCACTGAATGAGTCTTTAAAGATATTAATGTGAAGCATGAACTGCTATCTACTGGAGAAGGCAATGCGAATCATGTGCTGCTATAGTACTGAAGATAGTAATTTAAAGCACAGACTGCTATCTACTGAAGATAGCAATGTAAAACATGGACTGATATCTACTGGCGATAACAATTGTGAATCACGGTCGGTTATCTACTGAAGATAGCAATTTGCAGCGGACTGCTATGTACTGGACATTGCTATCTTCAGTAGATAGCTATTATTGCTACCAGAGATATCTGAGATATAATGTAAATGCTTTATGCATTGATAGAATCCAAATTAATTGACAACGGTCATGTTCATATTTTTAGCCACAGATTGTATCCACATTATCACACTTTGCACGACACATTTTTTAAAGATACACTTAAGGGGACATACTGACCATTAAATTGACAGAAATCATCGAACCTCGGCGTCACTGGCCACTTGGATGCAATTTATTTGCAAATCACATAAACATCACACCCAACACAAGTTGGTCCATATTCTCTCGGGAAAATGTACACCTTTTAACTTTCTAATGATGCTAATGAGAATTTGAACCGAATTTGATGTATGGTATAAGGCCCAAATATGGCATGATTATGTAGTGATCTGCAAGCATAGGGTAACTTATTTCTAATTTAATCAAAGATATTTCATCATTTTCTAGTTTTATCTCCAGAACCACTGACCCAATATACTTGTAAAAGTTTGTTCTTATTCGAATGTAGTTTGTATGGAAATTTTATAAACGGTAATGCAAATGTAAAATTGTAGTTATGTTTATTTGAGGGCTTGTAAAGTAGACTTAGTCTTGATGCTCGCAGGGAGTGGATTAAAGTAAAATAGACCATGACACTTAACGATGGACATTGGGAAGCGAAGCCACTCATCAAGCAAATCATTACGTGCGAATTACGGACCAACATTTGCCGGTCATCTGCGAGGGTTTGAGCAGGGCGCAAGGCGGGCTAGAAGTCTATTACCATAACACGCGTAGCAATCCCTAGAGCGTGTCCAGTTCCATTTGTATCGCATTCAAATGGACAAACTGGACACATGGAACAGTATTTTTAAACAATAGTTAAATAGCTTAAGGCATTTTTAATTGGTCAAATTACAAGACACACTTGACAAAACTTGTTAGAAATTTGTTTCAAAAAGGGGGAATGACCAAGTTGGACGTTATATTATATATAGGCTAAAAAGAAATGTAAAAGATTGAAAAAACCCCTAAGGGGTATCGTGACATCTTTTAAAAGGTATAACTATAGGGCCTAACAATAATATAATAATAATGGATTAAATAAGCAAGCCTGAGGCAGATAAACACTTGGCTCGAGATGTGATCATATATCTACTGTAAAAAGTTGAAGACATGTGGCCTATAAAAGACCTACTTTTTAAGTGTGTCTCGCGTAAGACAACTTACATGTTAAAGGTGTCGTGAGATGTGTTATCTAACACGTCAGCCTAGTTTTGTTTAACCCCCTGATAACTACCTGCCGATCTAACATTGCCTCTGATTGGTCAATTACATGATATTTTCATTTTAATCACCAATCAGAATGGAGCTTTGCAAATAATTCACCCCAATTGTTTTATGTAGTGAAATTATTCTAACAATGTTACTGATTGGTCCAAATGGTAATGAAAACTTCTTTTTGACCAATGGGCAGGTAGTTCTTATGGAGTTAAAAAGGAAGAAAAATATAAAGGATGAAGCCAAAGAGAATTTAACACTTTCCATGGTATAGGTATAGGCCTTCATTTTGTATACATGTATAGCAGTTCAGAAGTTGTGCTGCTTGAGATAGGCCTATGAACAAAGCAATTAATGAAAAAATATTGTTATTAAACCTAATAAAGTTTTTTTTTATATCATAACTCTCAGTGGTGTGACTTGATTGGGCAAGGGGCATGTGAGCTGAGATCAATTCAGTGTGGGTAAAAAAAACACAGAATATAGATGCATAATTATGTCATCACCTTATCTTAAGAGTGATTCCATTTAATTTGCTATCTACTGAAGACAGCATCTATAATACATGTATATCTCAGTTTATAAGCCTTCCTGCTGCAAGCAAGCTATCAGATTATGCAAATAGCTATATAATTATGGAGAAGTTTTAAAACCTTTCCTCTCCTCAGATCGATATATGCCCCTTTTGTCCTCTTGTCGCTCCCTTGGTTGCAAAAAAAAAAAAGCATGGTTACGCCCATGGTGTCTACTGAAGATAGCAAAATTATATAATCGCGTATGACATCCGGAACTCTTTGACTTGGATGATAGTTCAGTGGTGCTTTTTTTGTCTTGTCTTTGTACCTCTTACACACACAAGATCATGACATGTTGTTATATGACGGAGAGCTGTCTTTTTGGTAAGAAGTATGTATGGGATTATTTTTCTTTAAGTAAAAAAAAATACTTTTAAAAACCGCTGAAAGTTCCTGGTGTAATCAAAAATGTTTACAACTCTAGAAAAACCTTTCTAAAACATTTTTTACGACTTGAAGAGATCTGACGAAGATCAGATACGGAAATTGTTACAATATAGTTTGGAGTTAAATTTTCTCACAGTGTTGAGAAACTTTTTTTCGGTTCCTGTATTTGGTTCTATCAAGAGCGACCTTACACCAGCAGAAATGACGGTATACCATGGTAAACCATTCAATTAATAGAGTTAAAAAACAGATTAGCAAAAGTGTTTCACAAAAGCTTACGAAATTAATTTCTATATGTGACAGGTCAACTGCTTCTTTTCTTCCTTCTTAAAAAAAACCCTACTTAATCATTTGTTCAATCTTGAAAATAGTCCTCAAAAAGTCCATACGCAACGTTAATAAATTGCATTTGTGTATAAAGCAGATTACACGTACACATGCTACGCAATTTTACGCTCGCGTTTTAGAATAAAAGCCCAAATTAATACGACCGTGTGTAGCATTCAATATGCGCTAAATGTCACGACGTCCTGTACAACAAAAAGTCAAGATTATTTTAACAAATTGAATTCTTTTTGTACTTCAAAAGCAGGACATTTGTAAGTGGGAGGGACTTTCACTTAATTTTGGGGAGTTGTTTTTACCCATTTATGTGTGGGAATTTCCGTGTATGATCCCACATGTTGCCACACCATGTACACTGCGTTAACAAAAGCCCGTGTGTCAGCCCACAATGTTAGGTAAACATACAGCTTTGAATATGTCTCGTAAACTTAAACACACCAGATTTGCTCTGGTCTAACTTTACTTTATTATACACTTTCTTTCCCCTGGTTAAGTGCCCGGTATTATTGGTAGTATAACCTTTATGCCTGGTTGGTTAATTTTAGTTTAGTTAAAATGGGTTTTAATGTTAACCCTTATGTATATATACAGATGGTGCATGTTTCTTTTCTTTTCTTTTCTTTTCTTTTCTTTTCTTTTCTTTTCTTTTCTTTTCTTTTCTTTTCTTTTCTTTTCTTTTCTTTTCTTTTTTTCTTTTCTTTTTTCTTTTCTTTTCTTTTCTTTTTTTTTCTTTTTTTTTCTTTTCTTTTCTTTTCTTTTCTTTTCTTTTCTTTTTTTTCTTTTCTTTTCTTTTCTTTTCTTTTCTTTTTTCTTTTCTTTTCTTTTCTTTTCTTTTCTTTTCTTTTCTTTTCTTTTCTTTCTTTTCTTTTCTTTTCGTTTCGTTTCGTTTCTTTTCTTTTCTTTTCTTGTTTTTTTTTGGTAACTTTTAATGTCAAAATATCACAAATTGTCATCTTCATAATACTATGCCAGTAAATATCATTTTGGAAGCTAAAATTTACCAAATTGGTTTTTTAAATTATAGATATTATTTTTAATAAAAATTTAAGAAATCATTAATGATAAAACTTCTAAGACGTATTCCCCGACGTATTCACACAAAGCACTAAAGTGGTTGCAGATACGCTCTTAATATCTAACTCAACCTGTACTTCGGGCTATTCCATTTAAAATCCACACTACCCCTGTGGAAGATGTAGCTAAAGTCTTCCATAGAGGGAGTATAAGTTTTGAATAGAATAGACCATTGGGTAACTTAGTTTGAAATACTCACTCCATAAGATATATAAAAAGCCATAATACATGGGGAGTAAGGGTTTTAAAATGGTTAACCCTGACCATTTGAAAAACATATTCCCCCTGTGGAAGATATTCCCAAAATCTTCCACAGGGGTAGTGTGGATTTCAACTGGAATAGCCCATTTAAGACATAATAAACCAAACATAGTTCATCACAGATTGCGTATGGAGCAGGGAGTTCATGGTGTAACCTTCATCTATGGTGTAACTTAGGGGACATGTGTCAGACGATGATAAGGAGAGTAGACTACACCGGGATGGAGAAAGGGGATGTATACAATGGTTTGAATACCCGGAACATTGAAAGTAACACCTGGTGTTGTACTCCGGGTAACACAATATCCGCATAGTTCCGGGATGACTTTTATGTAAATATGTGACTTTATTTTCTAACAAGAGCTGATGTATATTGTTTTAATTGCAATTCTTTGTAAAAACCACATGTGCCTGCTAACGGTCAAATTTTTTTTATTGCAAGAGGTGAAAGGGCTTTGGTAGTAGGTTACAAAAAGTCACATCAAAAATTCCTCCGGAGCTTGTTGCCATAGCAACGGCAGATTTTATGATTTTGGCAATTTTTGCTTATCTTGGGGTGAAAATAAGGGAAAATATGTACTTTGCTGAATTGCTGTTGACTTTAAATTTGAGGTCACATTAAAAAAGCAACCTTACCACCATAAAGTATTATCTTTGTTCTTTCCCCAGCTGCAAAAAATATTTCAATAATATTTCCCTTTGTGCAATTTTAGGGCTGGGCAACATTGCCAATTTAGCACTTTTGAAAAAATGCAATTTTTACCCTATCTTTGAAGTCTAAAAACTAATTTTGCTTGAGCACCCAGAATTATTTCCTCTTTGTTGGTACTTGGGCAGATATTGGCCCTTCCAAATTTGGTTTAAAATCTCTGGGGCTCTTTGACCTGTAAAGCCAGTGTTGCCAGAAAGTTTGATAATTTTCAAAAAATGCATTTTTGGAAATAATGCATTTTCTACATATTTACTCATGTAACCTTTAATACCTCCAACTTAATTAAAATATTTGCACACTTTGCACACATGATTAGACACACATTGCAACGGAAGCAACACTTTGAGGTATTGCCAGAAAATCATATTTTATTAATCCAAATTTCCAATTTGTGCGTTTTACAATAATTTGGTTAATTTTATACTATCAATGTTAGTTGAATAGAATGTGCATTTTAACATCATCTGATACAATACATACACATGAGCAAGTTTCTCGACAGTTGGCTTAGTAAGCCTTAGGCTTAGGCGACCTTGAGGATACTAAGCCTAGTTTTGACCAAAAATAGTAATTTTTACATGGGAATTTTTTTGAAAAATGACATATGCATCTTCGAAAGTGTATCAGCTTACTAAGATGGATGTTTGGATCAAAAAATTAAATCACAATACTTTTCTGTGACCTATGGTTTTTGACCTATGACCTCTTGGAATTCATAAGTAGGCCTAAAATGCAGGTTTTTAATGATTTTGGTCATTTTGGGCAAAATGGACCAATTTTAACCACCATCTCAAACAGGTTTTTAAACTTAGGCAATGATGGTGTTACCAGATTATATGACAATTAATTTACCCATACCTGTAATTTTTGAGTTCGTCAAAGCATGCGAGCATTTGTTTAAAAATGTAGCCTGGTACAATAATATAAACTTCAAACTCCCATGGGGGCATCAATATTGACGTTTGCATTATTTGACACCCTTATTGAATATCTTCCCTAAATTAAGACATCCGTTTGTTGTTCCGATGCCATAAAACAAGGAAAAGGGACCCAACACTACCACCCCTAATTTGGGGTTTATTTTGGGCTTTTTTTGTCCAAGCCACGTTTGCGGACACCCGATACTCGCGGGTACACCATACATGATCACACACTTTTAAAATGTTCGCATAAATGTAAATCAACTGATACAAATCATGTGAAAGTTTTGATTATTGCACTATTCTTATATTAAAACGGTTTGCAATGTTTGTTTGTTTTTTATTTTAAAAAAATCTACATTTTGAATCAAAAAAGCTAACAAATTATATTAACATATTCTTCATTAGACCGATGGTTTTTTTTACAAACGTAATGGAGTATTTTTACCCCCTCCCCCCCTAAACGAAACTAGTTTCGTTTATAGGACGTCATCGATCTTTTGGTTTGTTCCCTAAGACCGATTCCATACTGACTTCATCGATCCATGCATGCTTTAATAGTAAATGCGAATCTCAAGGTTTGTAAATTGAATTCGGGCCCTTTTTTCTGTTTAAATAGTGCAAAAATGATGCACCAAATGGCTTGGATTGGACCTTCATTTTGCACAATTTTCCAACTTCTGACACCCCTGCGTAATCCATATAGGGGAGAGCGGGGAGTGTTCGCCCTAGGGGCAGGTTCGCCCACCCCTTGTTTCTCAGCACTAGGGCTATCGGGGGATTTAGTGATGGCAAAATTAGGTGACATAGGTCATGATAAACTTCTCATATTAGCTACGCGACATATAGGGACGTGTTCATCGAACTGCAGCCAAAACAAAAAAAATTACACCAAAACGTAATTTTTTCTTGCATTAATAATGTTGTATTATCATTGATACATAAATACAGATGGTTTTAATGGAAATCTGTATTGGGAACATATGGGATTTGTCAAAGATTTAATGCCGTTATAAACTCCTTATTCGATTTGTATTTTGCATACCCTAAAGAAAATACAAAAATGTGTTCAAGGGGCACGTTCGCCCTTTTGAGGATGGGGCATGTTCGCCCTATATCTTCCCCGGGCGGACTTACCCCAAACTGCAGGGCGGACCTGCCCCATCAGCGTATTATGCAAAATATTGATAATTATACCATTAAACAAGGTAAAACTGCTGAAAGCCATGTTTTTTAAAGTTATGTGGTATCAGTATTACTCATACCACCGTTTATGTCCTAATCAATAATCCCCTGAAGTTGTAAACATGATACGTTAAAGCTCACTTTGGACCTCTACATTTTACCCGGACCCGACCCCTGCAACAAATTTAGTGATTCCCCAGAAGAGAATGAATGCCCTTTATACTCTTGCTAAATGTTTGCATTGAATATGTTATTGTTAGGCAATGTTTAAACCTTTTTTTGTGATTAGGGTGAACTTACCCACCATATGGGCGAACCTGCCCCAATATGGGGCAAGTTCGCCACTTTGCAAAACTTTTTTGTTTGCTCTATCCTGTTGCTATTGTAAGGCCTATAGTTCTGGGATTGTGGTCGTATATAGCTAAGACATTGGGCTTTCACATGGGCTAATCAGGTCATCCCTAACCTTAAAATTGACATCGCTAGGCTGGTCAGAAAAAAATAGGGCGAACACTCCCCGCTCTCCCCTACAGGTGGCTATTTTCGCTCCTGCTTTCGCGCATTTGTCAATATATGTTTAACACAATTTATAGGCCTGAAATAATAGGGAAAAACTTTTTCCACGAAAGGCTTCATTTGACAAATTTTTGGCTTTTTCAAACTAAAATTTTACACACTAATAGTGCCAAAATGGTCCACCAAATCGCTTCAATTAGGTCTTCATTTTGCAAAAGTTTCTTACTTCTGAGGGGGAACGCGATGGCCGCTCCATTTCGTACATCTTTATCTATTTTTTTCTCAAATCCCCCCTTTCTGACTGCCCTGGATCCGCCACTGCCAAGATAGACCACATCATTTTACATTTCCGGTGGGATAGACCTAGGGGGGGGGGGCAGCTATGGCTGCCATTGAGGTGTAGGAATGCATGAAATTGGATTCTTCTACAATATAGCCTCGATTCTTTGTTAGCCTTGTGTGCCATGTTTCGTTAAAAATTGTGTAGCCTGTTGAGTCAGGTTTAAAACACATCATTCTCATATTTTAGATTACACAAATGTGACCGTACTGCACCACGAATGAGCCGTAAATGTCCTCAATTGTATTCTGAGTTACAGTGTAAAATGGGCATGAAGGTCATAGGTATTTCAATTTGGTGCTACGTGTATCTCATTAAATGAGGTACACGTAGCACCAAATTGAGGTACCTATGAATACGACTTTCATGCCCATTTTACACTGTAACTCAGAATACAATTGAGGACATTTACGGCTCATTCGTGGTGTACGGTCACAAATATCTGATATACGAGCGTATTTACATACAGGTTACATTACACAAATTTATGTCTGGAAAATGTACTTGAACCATTAATTTGCTATGACGTCTATTCATTACTGTAGATTATTTTCTACGAATGAACACTTGACACGTTTCTATGCAAGAATCCACAGTTTTAGAGAGTATTGATAGGCCTATTGTTAGTATAAACAATAGTTTAAATCAGCAAATACACTTGAAACTGTTATTCCTTGATACGAGTTCACTCGGCTATGTCTTGTGGATTCGTAATCAAGAATCAGCAGTTTCGTGTATTCTCATTAACAGGATTGTCATAAAGCCTAAAAAAAATTGTTTGATTGGCATAACATTTTAAGCTATTAGGAGAATTCAAAGAGATGACAGTTTCATGCATGGAAACGGCCATTTACACACATCTTTTGTTAATTTTACTGGGAAATTAGCTCTATTTGACAGATATATTTCCTTAAAAATGAGCATTAATGTCCGTTGCCATGGAAACTGCATACTCGTCTCTCAATAGCCTAAAATTAAAGAAGCCTTATTTATCAATAAAGGTAAGTGTAATTTAAACTTTTGTAATGCAAAAAATTGCTAAAATGGTAAAAAATTGTCCATTTTTGCCCAAAATGACCAAAATCATTAAAAACCTGCATTTTAGACCTATTTATGAATTCCAAGAGGTCATAGGTCAAAAACCATAGGTCACAGAAAAATGTTATGATTTACTTTTTTGATCTAAACATCCATCTTAATAAGCTGATACACTTTCCAAGATGCATATGTTATTTTTCAAAATATTTCCCATGTAAAATTACCATTTTTGGTCGAAACTAGGCTTAGTATCCTCGAGGTCACCTAAGCCTAAGGCTTACTAAGCCAACTGTCGAGAAACTTGCCCATGTGTCTGAACCTGTATTGTATCAGATGATGTTTAAATGCACATTTTATTCAACTAACATTGATAGTATAAACTTTAAACCGAATAAATAATTGTAAAACGCACAAATTGGAAATTTGGATTAAATTAAGATTTTCTGGCAATACCGGTTTTTGCAGGACAGGACTTGTCCCCAGCCTCAAAGTGTTGCTTCCGTTGCAGTGTGTGTCTAATCATGTGTGCAAAGTGTGCAAATATTTCAATTAAGTTGGTGGTATTAAAGGTTACATGAGTAAATATGTAGAAAATGCATTATTTCGAAAAATCCATTTTTGAAAATTATCAAACTTTCTGGCAACACTGGCTTTACAGGTCAAATAGCCCCAGAGATTTTTTACCAAATTTGGAAGGGGCAATGTCTGCCCAAGTACCAACAAAGAGGAAATAATTCTGGGTGCTCAAGCAAAATTAGTTTTTAGACTTCAAAGATAGGGTAAAAATTGCATTTGTTCAAAATTGCGAAATTGGCAATGTTGCCCAGCCCTAAAATTGCACATAGGGAAATATTATTGAAATATTTTATACATCTGGGGAAAGCGCAAAGATAATACTTTATGGTGGTAAGGTTGCTTTTTTAATGTGACCTCAAATTTAAAGTCAGAAGCAATTCAGAAAATTACATATTTTCCCTTATTTTCACCCCAAAATAAGCAAAAATCGCCAAAATCATAAAATCTGCCGTTGCTATGGCAACAAGCTCCGGAGGAATTTTTGATGTGACTTTTTGTAACCTACTACCAAAGCCCTTTCACCTCATGCAATAAAAAAATTTTGACCGTTAGCAGGCAGATGTGGTTTTTACAAAGAATTGCAATTAAGGCGGAAAGGATTTCTTGTGGTACGCGTGTTTTATATTATTTAGTGACTATTTTTAGAATATTACAAATCATTTTGTAAAACTTCGTATTAGATCACTTTCCAATTCGTATTTACTCCTTTTTCATACGTGCATATAAAATGATAAATAATAGTAGCAGTGGCGTAGGCAGGGGGTCGGGGAGGGGATCGGGAGGTAAATCAGATTTCTCCCACAGAATTTTTTCAGGGATAAAATGGGGACAGCAAAGAGTAAAATATCATTAATTAAAATGTTTAAAAATGAGACAAAAAATTGACAATGGGGATGGAAATTTGGCTTTGCCCCCACCACACTAAAATCCTGGCTAGGCCTCTGATTGACAGTCTTATTCAACATCAAGTGATTTTATTAAAAAATTCTAAATTCTGTAATATTTCTTAAGTTCTTATTCTTTAGTTTTATGTATATATGTTCATGTAAGGCTTTCTTCCCGGGCATGCACATGTACTAAATCAAGTATTTCTCCAAAACTTTATAAAGATTTTTAATAAGCAGTCCAGTAATAGTCGTGAATTGTTTTATGCATATGATGCGTTTAGCACGTCGATAATTTCATGATCGTTCTTGTATGACTTTATTAAACCAAATCATTTTCAATAACCATGATAATATAACTGTCAAAGTAGTTTGCATGCACGATATCGTAGGTCATTAAAAAGTAATTTTGTTGCAAAAGGCTTGAGGATGTTTTTATTTTGTCACGTTTTGTAGTGGCGTATGCTCGGCATCGTTGTATACAGCGAGTAAAATATGCTATCTTCAGTAGATAGCAGTTGATTGATTGTTAACTATAGCAATACTTTGACTATAGTGTTTCCGATTTGTTCAGAACGTCAAACGAAAAATATTACAAATTCTTAACATAATATTGATCATTACACTATATCCCCTACATGCATACCCATCGACAAGCAATCAGTTCATTTGATTTTTTCTGGGGTGACCTAATAATCTTGACTGCTTTATTTTCATAATAAAGTTGAAAAGTGTTACAACTGCCATAATATGTTCCACAATTTCAATCAGCTATCAAGAAAATCAAATCTCACCATCAAGAAAATCATATCTCACTTTTCTCGTATCGGGGCTTGTATATATAGATGTGTCGGTGTGGTGGGGGGGTATGTGGGGCTGTGTGTGGTTGGGGTGCATGGGTACGGGTGTTTGGATAGTGAAAGACATCTTATTAATAACTTTGACAGCTTGGTCTGATAACAATGCACTCTTTCCTGTTTAAGGAATATTACAGTGTCTGTTGTCTTGTCAATTGATTGGACCTTTCATCCTTAGATATAAAAGAGTGAGAATCAGAATTAATTGAAAATTAATATCATTAAGAAAATCTTAGAATGTAGAACAAGATAATTAAACAAGAAACATAATATAATTACAGGACACCTTATACCCTACTTTAACTTCTAAGGGGTGTGTTGGTCCATGTATACACTTCCTCACCCGCCGTGACTTTTTTAACAATCAACGATAACACTTGAACATCAAACTTTTATCTTTTGCTCTGGTACGCCCTTAGCAACGGTTGCTTCTCTTCATGGTACATCACCATGGCTTTGTGTGCAGCGTTGTTATGGTACCTCCAAAGGCATCATGGGTGTTCATTTCGAGTAGGTCACGTGTCAGGCATTACGTTTCCCCCGGCCAATTGGGGACGCTTATTTGTACAAGCCGTGAAGAGAGGATTTTTAACCAAACGGGGTATTAATTTAGAATATTTTGGTGATTTTAAAGTGGGGGGAAAGAGCATGGAATGACTTTTAAATGACCAATTAATGCTTGTAGTTGTTTTCGTGCTGAAAGGCTAAATACAATTAAATGTGATGTTCAATAATTATGTTGTCATTAAGCGATAATTAAGAGACACTTTTCTGTCTAAAATATTTTGGAAACAGTATAGTGTCAGAGTTAAGGCATTCTTTGATTGAGGATCACGGCCTTCCTATAAATGGTTTTACATAGTCTTATGTATAAGCATAATAATATATTTTCAGAATGGGGGATATGGGAAAAATCAAATGACTTTGGAAAGCCACAATAATATTTTTGTTTCACGAAAACAGGATTCCTTTTGCTAACATAAACAAATTATTTGTATGTGGCATACTTTCGCTGGGAACACCAAATAGAGACCTTAAACAAAATATATTTAAATTAAGTTCATCTATCACACCAAAATGGTATAGTGATGGTGGTATAGACGATGAATTTCCTTCCGATTCTTGAAAGAGAAAACGGGACATATTTAATACAAGAAACAGAATAATGGCGTAATTTTGCTCTGTCGTCACTGGGGGTTTTCCTTCGAAGATTGACCTACATTCTAACAAACATACATGCACTGCCAGATATTGCGACAAAATATTTGACACAAATATTCACTCAAAATCAAATTATCCCAACTCTCCCACGTTAGGACCATCTTTGATTATTATTTTTACATGACTACGAAAAGAGCTCAATGTGTGGGAAGATATTTTATGAAAACATCCTCCATCCTCCTATAACAAATAATTGCCCCCTGTTCAACGCGGATGCAACAACTGAACGGACTGCTAATGAGGAAATATCACGGGGCTCTGAGGTCAATCGTTATGCCCCCGTCTCCGCCTTATTTGACCGCGTATTATAAAAGGTGCTGCCGGGTCCACGTTCAGCAAACATAAACGGCTGGTTAATTCCCATTATGTTTAGTATGTGCTGCTGATTTTGTTGGTACTATTTTGGTGTTTTATGCTGTGTAAGGTTCATAAAACAAGGTCGGTGATGATTTAATTAATGAATGCAAAAAAATTGTGATTTAAAGTTAACTTGTCCAGGCTATTAAGCGTCAGAAGTGCGAAGAAGATAAACCCATGAGTTAAAATCAACACAATTGCAACACTGGCGTAACCAGATTGGAGGAGGGAGACTGGCTGAGGAGGGGTGCAATCACTGCAAACGCATGTTTGAGGGAAAATCGGGTCTTTCTCAATTAAAGACCCATTCAGTGATCCCAGCGAAAGTGTAAAAAAATTAGAATTATTTATAAATTGCTTAAAAGTGAAGGATAAGTCATTCAAATTGTCGTTTGGTATTTTTGAAATGAAAAATTTGCCAAAAACTAAGAATTACAGATGCCTTATTTTGTCTTTAAAATACACAGCTTTCGGCTGAACCACTATCAGTCTATGTTAGCATATCTATGACGATGACAAATGTACCAAAAACTGAATTTTGATGATTTTTACGATCGTCCAGTTGAGCAAATTACAGAATGGGCATTTAATACAATCATTATAAACAGAACAATTTCAATTTGGGGCATCGAAGAATCTTGTCCTATTTAGGGCATGGCCCTATTTCGGGCGCTCGTCATCTTTGATGAAGCCCGTTTTCTTGAAAATAATTACATCAGGCCCTCAAACCGGGGCTTTAACATTTTTAAAGGCCAACACAGTGCATATTGAAACCGAAATAAAACAATACCATGTAGAAACCACGGCGCATGCGTACATATGCTATGCAAATACAATGAATCGTTTTGAGAGTAGACCCGGGATCTGGAAAACGCACATTACCGTCGTGTATTGCTTCAACTGGATTGTCCATGACAATCGAATGGTATGAAGAAATTGTGGTGGGGTGTGATTGTGGGTGGGGTGGAAACGGACATTATGGTAGGTGAGTGTGGATATTGTATAGATGGATGGGTGATAGGGTGGGTGTGATCATGGACGTGCTACTATTTTATTTACCATTTCCTTGGAGATGCATGGAGTGGGAGAGGTGTGTGTTGACTGCGTGTTTGGTGTATGGTGGTTGGGGATGTGCATTTTTTTATCAATAAATTCCTGTAACTTAATTTTAGTATGAAAGTTCTAAACACGAACTTTCATACTAAAATTAATTTTGGTTGTTTGTCTGTTTGTTTTTTATTTTAAAGAAAGAAAGAAAGAAAGAAAGAAAGAAAGAAAGAAAGAAAGAAAGAAAGAAAGAAAGAAAGAAAGAAAGAAAGAAAGAAAGAAAGAAAGAAAGAAAGAAAGAAAGAAAGAAAGAAAGAAAGAAAGAAAGAAAGAAAGAAAGAAAGAAAGAAAGAAAGAAAGAAAGAAAGAAAGAAAGAAAGAAAGAAAGAAAGAAAGTCGAAAAAAAAAGATATTACAATATAGATTGTTCAAATATTTTTTTATCTATAAAGCACCAGAGAAAGAGAAACTAGAGGAAAAATTCCAAACAGACGGAAAAGAGAGAAAGGAGAAAGAAAAAATTAAAGAACAAGAGAGAGAGAAGAGACGGGTAGAGCAAAAATTGTGCCACTTTCTAAAGTTCATATGTTGAAAAACGGCCTTAGGGCTAGGCGTTACAAGTTTTTCATAATATATAAACTTATACAATGTAATACGCTAATGGCTAATGGCGGTACCATGTAATGAAATTATAATGACAACAAACGTCTCCTATTATAAACAGAATGACCGATTAATATGTGTAAATAAACTTGCCAGTTGTTAGATTTCATTTTAATTTCCCGCTAAAAATTCATTCCACGCGTTAATTTTTCCAGCTTTTCAAAATCGCTTGATCGTTGACGACAATTCACAATATAAACCCCATTGTTATTTATACAGCAGTAGAGTAAGATTGATATTAGGAATATCTTTTAAATAGCTGTAAATAAAAAAATTCTCCGTTTCTTGATTTGAATTATTTGTTAATCCTAGTAATTAATAGCACGATTTCATTATAACATATGTAATTAAAAGTTTTAATCCTCGAAATGGCCCGGAACTCTTTTAAAAGTGTCGGTCCTTTAGGCATATTCCCCGCGGGTTCTGCAACGGGAATATTGAAGTATTACAGCGCTGCTTATAAACACGCAGTAAAAGGCACACGGCATAAGAAATGACCATTGAACAATATACACAATTCGCGTACAGCATTTGATATAAAGCAAAAATCAAGTATGTACTCGTAATCATGAATTTTCATGACAATTCAATTTGAATAAAATTGATGCCAAATGGTGCTACAAATCATGAGAACTGTTTTATAAATATCTTATTTTAACACTTTGATGTGGATTATATACCCGCTATATAAATAATGCATGTACATAGAAGGAGTTTGGTACTCATGAATTAACTTCAGGAAATTTATAGAACTTTCTTCTTGTATTTCATTTCTACAAAACATTTTGGTACCAGATCAGCAGATTGCTTATTGACATGGTTGGTCTTTTATAATGGTTATCTTATGACACCTGTCATAATGGGCTGTTCCATTTAAAATCTACACTACCCCTGTGGAAGATTTAGACAATTTATTCCACAGGGGGAGTATGAATTTCAAATGGAATGCACACATTAGGCATTTCCATTTGGAACTCACCATCTCCCAGGTTGAATCTATCTCAGAGGGTGTATGAAATTCAAATGGAGCTGCCTTATGTATTCATTCCATTTGAAATTATACTCCCCCTGTGGAAGATATTTGCAAAATATTCCACAGGGGTAGTGTGGATTTTAAATGGAATAACCCAATGTTGAGCAGCAGCAGTGGAGATATGTTTATCAAAAATTACACAAGCAAGCGCCGGGAGCAAGCGTTACACAAACTAAACAAACCAAATATACAAACTCAAGAAAAAAAGTAACAATGTGAATTAAAAAGGAATATATAAACCTTAACCCAACCACATTTATAAGCGAGCGAGTTGCGGTATATATATACACACCCCACCCACCCACACACACCTGTTTGTAAATACGTTCAAACGAGGACCTCGACTTTAGAAGGATCTAACCGAGGACTTACACACCCGTTTTTAATCGACACACCGTGGACCTCACGCAAACACACCAGGCAACTTACTATCCAACTGAGACCCGTCCTATACCCGCTATGGGGGACCTATCTTATATGCTATCTTATATGCATATTTGCATCATTTACGTCATCCTGGGCATAGTTTCAAAACGAGGACGTCCTCGTTTGGAGGTGTGTCCTCGTTTTACGGTGTGTATCCATATGTAGGTCCTCGTTAGACGGCATTTACAAACGCACCTACCCCACCCCACCCACCCCCACGAACATAATCACTCACACAGACACATCCTCTTAATGTTAAATTCGGAGTTAATTTCATCGATTTAGGCCCTATCTGTGATCAGCAATTAATCCAATAAACCAAATACATGTAAAAGTAAATTATACAAACCTTGTATTATCGTGCGTTTTCCAGATCCTGGGTCTACTCTCAAAGCCGCGTATGGCGGGAATTTTTAACAACAAAATTTCATTACAACTTTTAACTTAACAAAGACAAACATATTAAAGTAAATATTCTTGGAATGGAAATGGTGAGGGAATTTCAATTCTATCTTCGTAATTTGAAAAAAAAATACTCATTTTGAAAAAGGGTCCAAAAACGCGCCTTTACCATTATTAAAAAAGAACCTTGCGCTTACATTCCCGAATAATACAAATTACATTACTAATCTAGAGACAAAGGTCTAGATACTATATACTTCCTCATTTTCTTTTAATTAGCTCCTCATTTTTTTATGACCAAAAACATCTGGACAAAAATATCTCCAAATTTAATAAAATTTAACAAAACTCGGGGCTTCCCCTTTAAGGTTGATCGAAAATTCTTTATTTCTTTCTTCCGTATTTATCATTCCTTATTTGTATAAATACATCTGTTAATTTGTGAGACTCCTTTGTTCCATTTTTACTATTTATTCTTAACTTTCTGACTCTCTTGAATAAATCAGTTCGTTTTCCTTTCACTGACTTTTGATTCATTTAACAAATACTAGTTATTATATTATTATATACATACTCTTCTTTATCATAATTTCTTTTCTTTCATGCGTTTTGTCCTATATGCAAAGTGTGTATATTTTTATGTCTTATTCCCTAGTGCTTCTTATTTAATCGTCTGGTGCTCGTTAACTCTAAATTCAGGCAAATATATAAATAAAAAACACACAATCAATTTAAATTTATACTTGCCAAGATTACCCACGTGCCAATTTCTGGGCTATTCCAGTTAAAATCCATACACCCCCTGTGGAAGACATGACCTTAATCTCCCAGAGGGGGTGTAGAATTCAAATAGAATCACTCATTCAGGTAACCCTATTTGAAATTCATACTCCCTGTGTTGAAGATTAAGGTCATGTCTTCCATAGGGGGTGTATGGGTCTAACTGGAATAGCCTATTGCAGTATCATTTGTCATCTTTGGTCCGTAAATTTGTTTATTCTATTAATCTAAAAACGTATACCAATACGAATTATTATGATTAACTTAAAAGTTATTTGACAGATTATAATTTTTCTATCACTTCACTCCGAATGCAAATTGCAAATTAACAATGGTTTATCAATCTTTGACCTGCAAATACAAGTGGTGTTATTGGACCATTGATATTATTATAGCCATTTCTGTGCAAACCGACGTGAGACTGGTTTTTGAAAGAAAAAAAAAGTTTCAAAAATGTTCAAATTGTTAGACCAACTTCTTTATCAAAATTTGTAAACAATGTTTGCGCATTGAAAATGACATATTGATGTGAACAATATTCTAACACAGTCTGATCGAATATAATTGTGTTTTTATAATAATTGATTTTTATGGTTAAATATTAACTCAACTCAAAGAGAGGCAGACAGACAGGCACACAGACAGACAAACAGACATTTCCGAGACAGAGACATGCAATCAGACAGAGACACAAGTACAATAGTCAGAAACATAGATTTTAAGATGAGTTCTGTCCAAAAGATGTCAGAAAAGTTATTTGTAATAATTTTGGTATCTTGTTTTATGGTTGTTTGTAAACTTGTGAGTTTTGTTTTATTTTGTATGCAAATAGAAATATTATTACTTTATGATATTATTGTATTTGCATTTTATGTAGGCCTAATGTTCTTTGTGAGTTAACAAAAATAAAGACCCTCACGGGCATGACAGGCTTTGAAAGACAAAAAAGAAAGAAACATAAATGGAGAGACTAAGACAGACAGAAAGACAGATAAAGAGACAGAAGATAGACTCACATGGCCTGATGCCCCCCTTTGCTACGCCACTGAAATAAGAAAGTTTTAATATGTTCGTAATGATCGCTTGAAAAGTAATATAAACTTCAACCTTTAAAGTTAATTTGACCGTTCACTAATGATACTTGTACCAAATAAAATAAATAATATTCTAACCGCCGATTCCTCCCGTCGATCTATAGCATATTACACTAACACGCACGCTTTCAGCAAAATATTTTTGTTTTCATATTATTTTGTGCGAAATCAACCGAAAACACTGTCTATTCAGGGGTTAAAAATACCGTCACTTCCAATGAGGATCGTATAATGATCGGTCAATTCACTGTGCTTTTATATTTTGATTTCAATATTATTTTAATCTGTGATCAATAGGCTAATGGAGAAATATTTTATATATGATATTGTGGATAAGTGTGTTTATATATAACGCGCTGCTGTCTACTGAAGACGGGAAAAAATACAAATCCGATTTACATGAAAGTCAGAAAGCGATATGAAAAAAGTACATGCTTAATAAGCTATGATGAACTTATTTATTAACGCACACAAACATGTTTGGGCTTTAGCCAATTGTTTCTTCAAACTTATTAACTCCAAAAGTAGTATTAATTTTTTCGCATATCATGGACAGTAATTTTATTTTAATGGCTTATAGATTCCATAAATATACCTTTGTGCAACTATGAGCTGAACAAAAGAAAATTAAACGATTAATAAAAATTTTGACCCATGCAGTGTTTGATTAAAAGAACCGCTTTGCCAGAACCAGGCATAGACTATCTGAGAATATTTTTATTTATTTATTTATTTATTTATTTATTTACTTTCTTATACACTTACCGACTTACTCACTCACTCACTCACTCACTTACTCACTCACGCACTCATTCACTTATTTAGTTATCAAATTAATGAATTTAATTATTATGTTTAATCTATTTATATATTTATTTTATTATGCATTTTTACATATATTTAATCATTTCTTGTTTGTTTTCAATTATTCCCATCATCTAAGTCTGTTAATTGTTCCCTTTGTCTTACAAACAACAATAGCACACCAGGCACTGCATTAACCCGAACAAACAGGTTAACTTTATAAAATCTATAAATCAAATATAATAGATTTAACCCAATTGCCCCCAAATCGTCAAAAAACCAAGTGACATGACATTTTATTGAATTTAACATCTCGTGGAAATTTTACCATATGATGCAAATATCTAATTTCATTCAAACATTTATTAAACACAATAAGACCAATCAAAGAAGGAAAAAGATAACAAGAAATATACGACGGGTCTTTATGAGGTGGACTTGCTTCATTTTTTGATCCCGGATATAATACTCATAATCATATTAACCCCTCATTGCCAAAGTCGAATTCAATCATTTATCAGTAGACTATGTTAGAATTTGTCCAAAAAGTAGGCCTACTACATTTTAGTCTTTTCTGACAATATTCTAAATATAAATTATATAAATGAGTACAAACAAGCCTAGTATTGGTTCTACGGTACTTGACATAGGTATTAATTTTTGAAGAAATTTAAAAGTTTTCCGGTGGTTCTTCAATCGTGTATGGTAAACTTTTTACACCATATAGCCGAAGCCACCATTCAAACAAACAGCGCCTGCAACTCTCGCTTCACTCAGCTAGTAGCGTTCCGCGATATCAGTTACTCCTAATACACAAAAGCGGTTAACAATTTTCCAGAGATGTAATATTTATTACAATAAATTATTGTTACCCCGATTCCGCGTAAGGATTATAAAATGTTGATATTTCGACGTCGTGATTTTTAACGCCCTGATACTTCGCTGATACATGTGTGAGAAAAAGTCATATGGTGTATCACCTGTGGTGCATAAAAAGTCTTTCATTTTTATTTTAATCTTCACTTTTGCCCAAACATATTACCAATTTTACGAGTATCGCCTTCTATAGATAACAAATGAAATTATTGGCTACTCAGCGTAGTGTTAAATTCAATTTTGTAGCGAGACATTTATTTTCGAATTGTTGACTTAATCCCAGCAATTAAGCATGGTGTCTTAATTTCACATCCCCGTGTTTACAATTTAGTTTTAATAAAGTAATTTTTCAGCCAATTTTCGCCGCCACGCGAGAGCACTACAGGTGGTACCCCCGGGTTGGGATGGCACGGTTCGATTATCATTTAAGGAGGATACATTCATTTTTGTCTCGTGTGCTGACTATAAAAGTTTCAATGAGGCATGAAGTGCAAGTGCAAGCATATAATGGATATGGTTTTCCCTTTCTAAAATTGCGTAAAAACATTGTTTTTTGATTATTTTAACGTACGAGTACGTTATGGTCGATTCTTCCATTTTTCTGTTGCCTGTCCGTATCTTTTTTTAAAGTAATGTGTTTGTCATTTTTTGTTAAATTCACTGCCACTTTTAAAGTCAGTTATAGAGTACACTCTAAAATTTTTGGACGCCTGATGTTAAAAGAATGAATACCATTTACACACATTTAAACACCTTTTTTGTATCAGTTCTTGAACACCATAATATTTCCACTTTTGAACACTGGTGTTCCATATGAACGGCAGTGTTCAAGGTGGTGTTTCAAATATGTGATGCGATCATGATGCGATCAAGCAAAATTAGTCTGATGTCGATCAATATCTAAATTCAGTTTTCAATCTCATTATACAATGTTATATGAGCCATTCTCCGAGCTTTATTTTGCTCACTGAAAACCCCATCATTATTAGACTTATGGTTCCAGAGATAGTGGCCATTTTAGGTCTGTTCCACTATTGAACACTGGATGTTCAAACCTAGAAACACCATGGCTATACGCTGTAAAAATAGTTGGTTAAAAATGAGACTTTGTTTGCTATGAAGCTATAATGAACTGTTACTAAAAAAATATAATACTATAAACAATTTAATTAAAACATTTACCCAATATACTATTCAACGTTTTCAAAAGCTTGTTATTTTAAACAACAAGCTGTGAAACTTTGTCACAGAAATGCAATTAACTTCTAAGCCTTATACATGACTTATTTTTGCAAAACAGTAAACAAGTTATATACTTGCACGTGCCTGTTTCCCCCTGTTTTTCACCTCATTATACGAGTAACAAAAGAAAACTTTACTGAACTTGTTTTACTACGACAAACTAACTTTACTAACGATAACATAGATCACATAAGGTCATAATACAGCATGTAATGCCAGAGAGACGGGTCTATATATTATTCCTGTATTTAGATAAGGATAAATAAAATTCATGATCAATGATAGCAAAAAAGGATAATAATGATGATAATTAATAACTCTTAAACTTTGGTATGTCATTGTTCTCGCCAAATGTAACAAATATTACCTTTTAGGAATGTTGACAGGTCCACAGATGTCAATGACAAGCTAACTTACCCGTGTATTATACAAAACCCGCTTGCCATGGCAGTGAAAAGCATGTCGGCGATGGGTCAAAACAAATAAATAAACATTTTCTACTCAATTTAAAATATTCTACTTTACTTATTTTTATGATGGTATGAAAATCTGCTTGAAAAATAAATTTTAAATAAGAGCAAACATTCGTAACTTTTAGTTCAGCGGTTCTCACAAACCTTTCATATTTCTGAAAGAAAGTGCTCTAATTTTGAAAAACAAAACTTTGTGCAAACTTTTAACATAATTGATGGCACTTGGTTAAGTGCCTATAATGACATCATTTAGGTATGCCTGAACAACAAGGCTCGCGTGCGGAAACAAAGGGTCCAATTCAACCTTGTTACATGTATACGTTGCAATTGACAAATCGCTTTTATTTTCAGCCAAGAACAAAGTCTACAAAGGCATTTAGGAATTTAACAAAATAATGCTACAAAGCATCGCTACAAAGCTAGTTAGCTATACACCTGACGGCGGATACTGAATTAGGTTTATAATCATAATAATTGAGTTCATTTGTACCTATCTCCATTTTCAGCATTTTGTTGTTGTTATTATTTTCCACAACACCTGTTGCGTGGTTCTCTCGAGCTCGATCTCATTGTTGTGAAAAAGAAAGAAGATCATGACAAAATAAAAAATTTAAAAGTACCCATCAGTTTTTGGTGTTTATTGACTTCAACAGGCAACATTGGATCATCTTCAAATGCCCCGGACGGATTTATAATTTTATGAACGTACATAACATTCATCTAATATAATTAAGGTAGCTCCCATGTTTTGATTTGGCAGTCGTGTTGATAATAATTGGAAATTGATGGGTACCGATCACTTTGGTACTGTTTCATAATTAGGAGTGTCATATGTACGCGGCCGGTGAAGTGTATGTAAGACGATGTTTTTTATGAAACTATATAAACCGTATTTAAACTATACGTGTGTGCTATCTACTGAAGATAGTGCAGTGCCATTTCGTTGATTTGCCATCCATAAGCATGACACGTGGGGACGACGAAATATCTGGTACGAATTAAGCTATCTACTGAAGATAGCAAAGTTGACAACTTGCTCAAAGTTGTCACATTGCTTCTATCAAAATACTTACAAGTATTCGATTGTGTAATAGGCCTAGCTGCCCTGTGAACATTTGGCAATTTACACAGAGTATATTGTGCTCATCTACACATGGCAGCTATTGCACTTACCCACTTCTTGCACTGGACAGTCGTATTATAGACCTACTATTAGTCCATGTTAATTTAAAAACCTTTATTTTCACCGTATTTTCTTTCTTTTTTTAGTCTGCAAAGCTTATATTCATTATTTTTTTAAACATTAAAACTTCCTATAGCTCGCGAACGGCAAATAGGACTCTATATCGAGAGTTGAAAGCCAGAAAGCCTTAACTCACAAGGATTCCTGTATGAGTCAAGGCTTTCTGGTTCTCAACACGCCATATATTGCCCATTCTTGTTCTGGGGGAGCTTGGAATCGAAAACATCTCTAACAATTTTGTCAAAATAGCCTTAAAATTCGTCACATTTTCTTTTTAAGTCACAGACGTTCCTGCATGGCACTTACGAGGGGGTATCAAAAAGTTTTAGAAATCGCACAGAAGTGAAAGAGCTATATCAATGAAATTTTGTCAGTGCAATCACTGGTCCTTATGTACATTATGGTGCAAAAATGGTCTCATAAGTATGTCTACTTTTTTTACATGAGCTAGATGTCACTACCTGCATATGTAACCGCATAACCAGCAAAATGGAGAAAATTGAGGCATGCAGCATGATTAAGTTCCATTTTAAGGATTACAGTGCCCAGAAAATCTGTGATGAAATAAAATTCCTTTTCCAAAAAGCGACAGTGACATATCACAATCACCACCGAAGATAACTTTCATTTCATCATCAATTTTCTAGGCACTGCAACCCTTCAAAAGCAGGATCTTAATAATGCTGCTTGCCTCAATTTTCTCAATCTTGCAGTTTATGCGCAGTAACTGGGGCAGCGGGTTATTGGCATCTAGTGCCACCTGTAAAAAAAGTAGACACACCTATGAGACCATATTTGGACCATAATGTACATAAGGACCAGTAATTACACTGACAAAATTTCATTGATATAGCTCTTTCACTTCTGTGCGATTTCTAAAACTTTTGATACCCCCTCGTATCTTTTCCCTTAATAACCTTTAAAGATATTTTTCTTGCATAAACTTTATCCAGGCACATGTGTGCCGTGTGATGCAATTTGTTGAGGTTTCCCGCCTCATTAGTGGGCAACACCGCAATCGCACGTTTGAAGAAATGAGGCAAGACGGTGCTATGATTTTGAGGGCACAAAACGGGCGAACTAAAACGTGAGACCTTACCGTCTGGAAACCGCGAAGTTAACCGTCTTACACACACATCTGCTGACCTGTCAGAAAGCTGTAAAGTTCGTATCTATAAAAATGATGTTCACTTGATCATTTTGATGTTTTTGTGTGTTTGCAAGATGTTGCACAGACACTTAATTTACTTTGAAAGAGTATAGGTCACACTACAGCACCTTTATGGCATAATTATTCTAAGAAAGTACAGATTTTGGCTAATACAATGTCAGATACATGGCTATTTGCATTTCACCATGGTTTAGAGGGAATCTGCCGCCAAAATTAAGTATGTCACTCGTAGAATGTATAATTAGGCCTATAGTCATACGGTATTTAGTTTGACATAAAGCCTGAAATGGCAGTAAAAATAGTGATTATCATCATATTGAGGTTCAAGTGCAGAAATCATGACAGAGAACAAAAATATCCCATATCAGAAATGCAATACTGTATCACTAGTCTTCCTCTGATGCTGCCGAAATAAGGTCATACACCCGAGGGTGGGGGGAGCACTCAACACAAATGACTATACGGGAATGCTCCCCCGTAAACCCTGTTTTTGGACCGCGCAGCTCCGAAAGAACCCCTGAATTTTACCAAAACAGAGCTCTGAATGACCCCTAAAATGCTAGTTCCTTACATTTCTGAGTGCTTTTTTTTTCAGGCGATATTCAACCAGAAAGCCAAGAAAGACCCTTGATTTTGTCGTTTAGCAGCTCCAAACGAACCCGTTTTAACCTTTTCGCAGCTCCAATGACCCCCTTTTACCGTTACGCCCTTAGTTCCCGGACCCAAAGACCCACCCCCTCAAAATTCCGGGGGAGCATACCCACCAAAAAATTATGATCACACGGGTCATACATGTATACACCACCAAAAACAGCTCCATTGGATTGTGTACAAATCGGGCCTCAGAAAAAAGGCTTCGCTTTTTATTTTTTTTTATTTTTTATCATATCATATTAATATTTTTTCAAATTCAATCAACTAGTATAATTTTATATCATAGTTGACCATCGGTTAAACTGGAAATATGAAGTTTGTCTCCTTCCCAGCCGGTTTCTGTCGTGTATGTTCGAATCGCGATTGAGCTACGTGTAGTCCGGGCCCGAGACTAATTTCAAGTGTCTCAGGGCGGCGTGACTTATTTTCTTTTACAAATTGTAACACACGGTCATTTTAAACTTGACACGCGTACTGGTCATCAGTGGTTGACCACGATGATCACGGACATACACTGACCAATTAGTCTTCATACCTAAAGACGTGAACCTTTGGAAATAGTGGTTCCCAAACCATCTTCGGACAACATAACAGGGTCTGTGACTGGAATCTCCAAAGACTGACCCCTAGCTAACGGTGGGAAGACATTTTCTTTTAGACCACAAACCACATGCATGCACAATGGGTTTCTTCGTCACCAACATGGCCAATGACCACATTATTTATTCGGTAACTTGACCATAACGTCTTTTTGTAGCACTTTTCTGACACTTTTGTGTAGTAGACTTGATCCACCAGTCCTTCAACTGCTTACGCACGGTCATCGGGTTGTGCTGGCAGGTGAGAAACGGCCATTTTATTCCGCCATGTTTTTTGTTTCGAGATCGGGGCCGAGGGACTCAGGCTATTTGTGTAGAAGGTTGGTTTTATATAACTTTATCTTTCGCGATGTGACTGTACATGGATGGCGCTATATCATCGTTCTATGCTATCTACTGAAGATAGCAGCGAGTCGCGCTAATTATATAATGGCTTAAGTAGAGAGGCCACTTTCTGGCTACATAGGGTCCCGTGCATCATTTTTGAACAAATGTGTCAGCCTGGTTAGAATTGATCGGCTGGCTTTTCTGAAAAGTAATGAGATGTTTTGGTTTTAAAAAAAGAGTGCGTTCAACTTTATTTTCACTTTCTCAAAAATCGCATCATTTTTGTGTAAATAGTGGTATGTGCATAAAAAAAAAAAAAGAAATATTGAATTGTCTTTGTTCTTGAATAAATTGAAAAAAAATGTTGAGAATTTACACTTTTGTACATGTGCACCAAGATCCATTTAAATAATAATTCAATTTTAAAATTCTCAGAATTCTTTTCCAATAATCCTATACCACTTCTTCGTGTTCTTATAATTTAAAAAGCGAACAGAAAATAAAACAAAGCAAAAATAGCCACGAACGGGCACAATTAATTAACGTGGGCCAAAGACACTCCATTATATTGCGACTCGTTGCTATCTTCAGTAGACAGCATCGTTAAAGAAAGTACAATGCACGTAATATACAACGCAGAGGTAATCCATGCACGCATGCCATCTTCAGTATAATTATAAGATAGCATTATGCGTTTGCTATCGTCAATGTCAGAAGCTAGCAACATGAATACAAAATATGTGACCTTAATTATCAATTCTTTCAAAAAAAAGAAAAAAAAAGCTAAACACACTATATTTGAGCTATACCAAAAAGCCAGCATGTTCTTTACCATGGCCCATTTGCCCACATAATCTATATTTAGGAGTAATCATACAAAATTGAATCAATTATCTGTTATTTCCCTCATTTGTAATACTGTTAATGTTCTCCAACAATTAATGATAACGTGCCATCTGTTAAACTTGAAACAGTAACAATTATTAATAATAATAACGAAAATCGGAGAAATTGTCCAAATCATGAAGCACGAGCTATCAACTAAAAAAACCATTTCACATGAGAACGCGTCTTATGACACATGAATAGAGGTTATCCACTTCACTCATGTGTGACTTCTAACAAAAGGCACTGGTTCCCGTAGTATTCCTCATTCAAACTAATTCAATGCACGACCTCGGAGTTACCTGCATGACTTTGGCGGGCTATTTTGAAACAGTCATGGTTGCACATGCAGGTACTTCTTAAGAATGTCCTAAACAAGGTATAGCAGTCGTTGATTGGACATGCAGCTTATAGAACATGGATAACCTCTATTCTATATGAAGAGCTTTGTTTCAAAACCCCTTACATCCACTTGCCTAATTTGAGAACACATCAAAATATCATCAAAAAAATCACTGATATTTGGAGATTTGCAACAAACGCAGTTTTTGGCGGGATGCTCATTCTACCCAACCCGCCAAAAACTGCTTTTGTTGAAAACCCCCTTATATCAGTGATTTTTTTGATGATTTTTGATGTGTTCTCAAAATTGGGCAAGTGGATGTAAGGGGTTTTGAAACAAAGCTCTTCATATGCACTTATTCAATCTCATTTTTCCTTTTCAAAAGACAGTTTCAAAACAAAATAATTCACTGATATCATGGTCTGATCATGGAGGTAGTAGACTTCAAGGTCTGATTACAAAATATTTGTAATTGATATAAAATGGGCTATTCCATTTAAAATACACCCGCCCTGTGAAAAAGATTTTACTGCCATCTCCGATCCCAATTGGGCTATTCCAGAAAATAGATGCACACCCCCTATAGAGGAGTACGGATTTCCAGACTTTTTGTCCAGTCGTGACGGTTGGAACCAGACTTTTAAAAAGTGTCCAAAGGCGAACAAGTCCAGCAGAAAATAGTTCAAAGTCAGAAATCCTTAATTTGAGAGCTCATTTTAGACATTTCCGTGATTTTTCCTTCATTTAGTATGATTTCCAAGTTTTTACAAGCGACATTGGCAAGTGGAATTCCAGTCGTTTTCAGAAAGCAGACTTGGAAATCCAGACATGTCTGGGGTGTGCATTTATTTTCTGGAATAGCCCATTGCACCTTATGATCAATACAGCTGGAAATTTTTGCTACTTTTATACATGAAATTCCAGTGGGATTTTTTTTTTAATTTATAGAATTCGGTTGAAATTTTGCATAATTTGGCTGAAAATTAATCCATTTTGTTTGGAATTCCAAAATTTCCGCACCTTTTTCTTGATGAAGATGGTTGGATTTTAATTGATTAAAACTTGCATTTGATTGGAATTCAAAAAATCTTCCTCAAAAAGGCATGCCCTTTTAAAAAGGGCATGCCTTCCAAACGGGTTTGCCTAATTACAATGTTACAGATTTCGAATGATCGAGGCAAGGACTGGAAGACTTGTGTAACACACTTTCAACGTGTGTTTTTGTTTTTACGAATCATCTTCTTTCAATGTCATATTCAAAATAAACATGACATTGTCTGTATGGGTATTGTTTAAAATGAACATTCATTAACCATATTAATAAGATGACACTGGACCTTACAGTATTTCAAATTACTTTTAGTCTTACAGAGGACAAGGACGCGTGCAGATACATAATAATACATTTTTGACAATTAAAAAGGAGTGATTGATTGACACATGTTTGCAAAAGTATGCAATCATCACTTTCTGAAAAGATAATGGATACATGTGACGCTGTTTATTAATGTTATGATAGTAATCGCACAATAATACACACATGTCGTGTGAAAATATGAACAAAATAAAATAAATTTTGAGAGAGACATGTGGTACATCAACAAGTGGTTTACTGGTTGATTGTCAATAAGTGCAATGTTTCTAAATATAGGGTATTTTAAAACGTTATGTTCAGTGGGGCGTGAGGAACTGTGAACATTGTACGTGATGTTCGAATTTGACACTGTATCCATTAAAAGCCATACGGGCTTTTGAAAAATAAATTGCGTTCTTTTTTAAACCTGTTTTTTGTTTTGTTTTGTTTTTTGTATAGGTTTCATTTGGTGTAATAATATTAATAATAATAAAAAAAACAATGACAGAGGTTGTCAATTAATTGGTATGAGTTAGTATGAATTTAATTCGTGAAACGGTTGCTCAGTGTGGAGGCGCACTTGGGTTCTGAATGAGACAAGGAAGGCTCAAGCAAAATGTTCATGCCAGTCTAAAAACGCTATAAGCATAACGTCTATAATTGAAAAGAAAATGCAAAAGAAAAAGAGTTGAAGATAGGTCTAAAGAACGATGAAAGAAGGCTACTTCCAACCAATCATTTAAACAGTTTTACTGCCAGCCTTTGGGTCAATTTTTTGGGCGTAGGGCAAGTTGTAAAAGGATTCTTACTTGCCCGAGAGTCCAGTTGTAAATTCCTAATCAAAACTTGGGTGATGTTACTCGGGGAAAAATCTGGGCTCAAACTCTGGTGGGTAAATTTTGTGCCACAACAACTGATCCAATTCGGGCCAATGAGTAAGTTGATACACGTACCTTCAGAGATGCCACTCAGTTTCACTCAAAAAACCTGAAACTGGTGAGAAAAACCAAAAAATGCATGTGAATGCAGGCCAAAATGGGCTGAAAAATAAAACACAGGAATTTCAGGCCTTGCCGTTTAGATTTTAAAGGCGAGTGGTTAATCACTCGCTAGCATGATGCTAGGCGAGTGGCCGAAATCACTTATTTGGGTATAATCGAGTAAAGCTTCGGTCTTAAAACGGTATTTTTGCACTTATGTTGAAATACGCGCGAAGCGCGCTAAATTTTTTGACTTTCTCCACTTGGAGAGGGCACAGAATGATTAAATGCTGAATTGGCTGCTTCGATAGCAGGATTTTCTGCGATTCGCAGCGAGTGATATTTTAATATCACTTAAAAGTGTCTATGGCGAGTGGAAAATCGCTCGCTACAAATCGAGTTTGGGCGAGCGGTGGCGAGCGAGAGCGATCGCTCGCCTCAAACGGCAAGGCCTGGAATTTGGACTCACAAAAAAACCCTGAAAAGTGGCATCTCTGCACATGAGTGAGTTTGGTATCATAATCATACAGAAATACCAAACAAAGCATTATGAATATTTTCCACCAAAGATTCAAATAATTTTGGATTAGTCCAAGGTTGTTCAGACTGATAAAGAATGCACTGGCACTGTGAATGCTTCAGGAACTGAGCTACTTTTGGATCGCTTGTGTGAATCAGCTGGTTCAAAGGATAACAAATTTAATTTTCCCAACAGCATTCACACTTACTTACTTTGCAAGAGGGCGCTATTCACGATTTGCAGGATACAATTTTTTGCAGTGTGTGTTTGTCACACAAATATTTCAGCAAATTCTAGATAAACTTATTACTACAGCAAGAGAAACACAGAGCAGTCAGCAGTGGTTTTCTATCAACATAATATTAATTTAATCTCTGATATTGAATTGATGTACATTGGAATGATACCAAAAGATTATGGTAATCATAACAAATTCATATCAATTTATTCTACAATATACACAGACATTGTACACAATATACACATTATAAATGGGATAAAAACATTGTACTGAGTAGATTTTTTTTGGGAGACAAACATGAAATACTGAATAGTTTTGCAAGAAATATTTTTTTGAGAATTTAAATTAAATTGATTTCGTAAGTATAAATAGCATTGGATTGCTGTCAAAGGTCTTCAAATTAATTGATTTATGCATTTGGTATCTGTAAGTGGTACTCTTCAAGTTGAAGCGATTTTTAGATTTTCCGTATAAAAAATAATTTTGTCTTCACTGCACCACCAACCGACTGACAATTATAAATAACATAGGCCGATTTGAACACGATATGTCCATTGCATAAGACATAAATAGCCCGATCTGAACATGTAAATTGCTATTGACCGTTACAGTAAATCCCATAAGCCTTTGACGTCACACCGACGCGCACATCGTTACTGCGTACTTCACAGCTTTGAAATACCCAGTAGCGATGTTCACTGTTCAGTAAAAGATGTGCTCATCTGCGTGACATCAAATGATGACATCTCAGGTCTACACGCAAAAAAAGGCCAATCCTCAGTGTCTATTGCTAGCACAAAATTCAACAACATTGTTGCATGAAAAGAAAAAAAGAACTTTCATGTTATCTTCATTGTAATGTCAGATGTTGATCATGTTGTCTTTATCCAACTGCTTTCAAGTTTGTCATTTGTCTATTTCAGTAGCACATCATCCAAAAATACAAAAATCTAAATTTTGATGTAATGTAGGGTAATCTTGTTTAGCAAAATAGCTGAATAGGCTTTTAAGTCATATAAGCTTTTGTTAGAGAATTAATTCAATCCAAAATATTCCTTTAAGAATAAGAATTTGGCAGATGAGATTTCAAATGGCGACTCACTCAACCAGCTGGCAATCTGAGAGAGATCTGCAGTGTTTTGTAAGTCTTACTTAATCAGTTTTTAACCTTATTGTGCCATATAAGATTTTTTTTTATTTTTACAAATTTCACAGGGGGTAAGATTACCACAATAAACAGCAATAGCATAGTCTATAATAATTGTTTGCAAGGTGATAAATATTAAATGCAACAGAAATGTATGTATATAGCTACAGTTTAAGGTTGTGCATAGTATTATAACCAAGACATCATTGGTACTGAAGTAGATTTCCTAATTCTTCAGAGTTATGCGCTTTGCATTGAGTTTTTATAGGCATGATTGCAGAAATGATTTATATAATCATGCTGATTGGCTTTATGACAACAAGATGGTTGACCTTTCGTTGATGGCGATCATCCAGGTGTGTGAAGAAGAGGAGCCTTTGCCTCTTCTACACGTTTGATGATCACCATCGCATACCTGGAACTCTGAACAATTAGGAAATTAACTTTAACCACAAAAATTGAGCCTATAGTGGTGAATCAAACATTACAGGCTGAAAATGAATAGGCCTACCCACAGAATTAGAGGAGAACCAGGACTCGTTATCTTGATACAAGCATGGAGCAAAAATTGGGGGGGTATACTATTCGGTTTCCCTCGAAATCCGCTCAAGGCAATCGTTGTCATGCAAGTGCGACATGGATGATGGGAGATCTGCACATGCAGAATTGTTTTTGTTCGTCTCTGCGTACCATCGGCAAGGATCAGAATACCCCCAATTTTCTCCCCATAGCTGACAGCGTTAATGTACGTGGCGGTATAGGGAGTCCGGGTTCTTCTCTAATTCTGCAGGCCTTACTTACATTTTTTTCACTTTAATACCTTATATCAACTTTAAGGACGGAACATATCAAAATAAATAAGGTTAAAATATTTATACATTTTTGGTCGCATTAATAATTAGTACACATAGAAGACAAAATTGTACTGTTTTTGCCATTATTAAAGTTCTGTTATATGGAAAACACATTCATTATACTTTGCCTCAACATGAAATGGAAATATTCAAAGTTATGTCATGTCTCCTTTTCTTACTTGGCAACTTACCACTCATTTTGCAAGAACAGGTCTCAAATGCGATTTGTGAGCAAAACCTAATAAATAAAACAAGTTCAGGTTTGTCAAGGTGACATCAAATCAAGGTATATTTAACCTCAATGGTGTCTTAAATTACCAACACTAAAAAGCACGGCATGAAATTACGCTATTTGTAAAGTACCACAATTTTTGTGCCAGCGGGCATGTGAAATTAACATATTTTTCAAGGCCTATTCGCTGTTGTAGTGAACATCAGAGTATGACCGTTGCTAGGTCAACTAGCTCACGCTTTCTTAGTTACGAACCACTGATCGAAATGATCACAACACAAAGCCTATGGCAAATCATAATTTGGAGGTGTATGAGCCTAGGCTTGAACCAGTAACCAATGGTTACTAATGTGTACTACGGCAGCGAATAAGAAATCTTTGCAGAAATGAAAATTTTGCAAATCAATGTCACTCGAGATACAGGCTGTATCAAAATGATTGGTACACATTATTTCCAATGATTATGGACAAGACTATCACATCAAAATTGCGGATCAAAATGCAAAAACTGTAAATCCTGGGCATTTCAAGAGGATCCAATGTTGTCAATAAACGACAAAAATTGATGGGTACCGATCATTTTGATACAGTTTGCATCCATAAAATTTTCATGCACAACTAGGGTCTATAAACAAATCATGCTTGGCAGTATGTTGTGCATGTGCTTGGGATACAAAAGTTCATTACACTTTCTATTTAAATAAAACAATGGCACCATTTTGTACACTTTTTTTGCAGTATAAATAATTTGAAATGACTCAATATTTATATCAAGGTGAAGAAATATGCAAGTTTTGCTAGCACAAAATGTTATCAAAAACAAAAATTTCCAATTGTAAAATAAAAAAATTAGTGCAAAATTTGTTTTACAGAATTCCTATTGTCATCATAATTTATGCAAACAGCTAAATTACAGCTTTTTGTTTCAAAGTATTCTTACAGGGACTGCCTTTTGGAATTTGCAGGAGAGCATTAAATAGCTCTTCTGGAGCCTTCAAGGAGAGCTGTTCGGAGCAATTACAATAGAATGAAAGGAGAGCTAAAAATCACTCCCCTATATCAAATTTAAGAAGAGCAGTATTGTGCGATTTGCTCTCGCTCTCCTCAAAAGGCAGTCCCTGTTCTAATTCTTTGATATATCATTAATGTCAGTGAAATTCACCCCATGCTTCATGCCATAATGTCAATATCTTTCAATTTTGACTTTGCAAAAATTCCAAAAAGTACTAGAATAATTCAGCTGTGTGCACAAATTGTGTTGACTTAACATCGGGACATATCACTTCAGGAAAGTATTAACGAGGTTTTACACTGTACCTATTTCTGACTTCACAAAATCACAACTAGGAATGAAAATATTACAAGGTATTTTTAACAAGCACATTTTAATGACAATCTCTTGCCATATTCTAGAGGTCAAAGTTCATCTCCCTATGACAACAAAGACACTTGAAGAAGAAAGAACATGAAATTTGATCAAAGGCTATTACATTATGCATTCCCATTCCCTCTGTAAGTCCCCTTTGCAATGCTTCCCATACTCAAATCAATAATCAGATGTGGGTTTACAAGATGAAATGGTTAAGGCTATTACATTATGCACTCCCACTCCCTCTGTAAAGCCACTATGCAATGAGCAAGCACCCAAAGCTTCTCATACTCAAATCAATTAGTCCAAAAGTGTGAGTTTACAAACGTAAATGGTTACTAGTCTTCAGCATTTTCGTCTCCATCCCCTTCGTCTCCTTCTCCTGGTTCTGCTGGGGCTGTTTCGGGTCGACTTTCATCGCCACCTTCTTGTTCTCCTTGACCCTGTGATTTGGGAATATATGAAATGGACAGGTTAGGTAACATGCACAAATTGCCAGGAGGTGTTCTTTGAAAAGTATATTGAGGGAGAGCGTGGAGCAATGGTTAGGATAGTTGCATTTAGTGGATGAGGTCCCGGGTTCGATTCCCGGCGGTGGCGATTTGCTGGGATATTGACTTGGAAAAAACAGTCTGAAATTAATTGGCAACTTCTGTAGATTAAATTCAGGCTTGCGCTTTCCCCATGGTTCATTTAGAATTGGGTAAATGAATCATGAAAGTACTCCGTCCTTCGGAGGGGACGTTAAGCCGTCGGTCCCGTGTACAGAGAGCCATACCTGTACATGTATCTCGCAGCCAGTTTGGAAAAGAGTAGGGGTTAACCCCTGACTGTTCCCAACCCGTCCCGGTGTTCAAATGGACCCCAATGGAAACAAGCTTCAATAGAGGCTTTCTTGGGTTATCCAGGGTTGTCAAAACCCGAACAAATCAAATAAAAAAATGTAAGGGATGTGCCACACAGACTTTCGGATGCCGACTTTCTCTATACCTGCTGTTTTTGCAACCCTTCAGTTTACCAATTCTTCACAAAAGTATCAAAATTTGCCCAAATTGGGTGCTTTTAGGCACCTTTGCCTAAATGCATTGGCAAAATCGCTGAAAAGGTCCCCCAAAACTGTAGCACATCCCTGTACACCTTCAACCAGGAGGAACCCCTGGGAAAAATGTGTTATTATACTAAATTCAGATTAATAGTAGTTGCAAAAAATTAATGTTAAACATATTTAAAAATGTTAAACAAGTTTTCAATTTCCAATGTCTAGTCCATTTAAAAGGTTTGAAAATATCAAACCAATCAAACCATTCCAGAATAGTACAATATTAATACATGATTGGTCTCCACTGAAAACCCACCCATTGATATACCAAAATCGCTGAAAAGGTACCCCAAATCCGTAGCACAAGGCCATATAAAGGGAAGGATAGTTTGCACCAAGTTTCAAACATTAGCTACCATTCAAAACACCCAATTCAATTTGAACATATTCCCTGTTTTAACTTCTTTAGCAATACCATTTTATTTGTTTGTTTTCAAAGACAAGCTCTGAGATAGAAAAAGCTATGAGATGCGTTAGACACATACAGAATTTTTGGGATCTGGCCAACCCTTTCTAAGTAATACCGCCAGCTATTCAGTTAAAATTCAGGGGCAGAAATTCGTAATCAAGCGCGAGAATCCTTTTGGATTCTCCCAGTGGAATTTCGTAAGAATCCATGGATTCTTGCCATATAATTGAAATATTTAGGAGAATCCATTTCGATTCTTAATCGACGAGAACTCTCGGATTTTTGCCAAATGTCTGACCCTGCAGTTTCTCTGTCTCTTCCAAAGTGATCTCAGAAAAGCTGACAGTAAGCCACAACTTAAGCTAATAATTTTGCTCACCTCTGTCGTTTCCTCTGCAGATTTCTCTTGTGCAGCGCCCTCTGCCTTCTCCTCTTGGTCTACCACTGACTGTGCTGCTGATGCTATCCTCTCAGCTGCACTCTGTGATTCCTCTAATTTGAAATATGCTGCTGCTCTCTGTTTCACTACATCCCTAATAATTGCTGTAATAAGTAAAGAGAATGATTTGTCAGCAATATTAAAACAGAGGACTTGCAATCTTCACAAAGTGTTGCTTTTTGTACACAGTCACAGACTATTCCATTTTCAACTTGATGTGGTAATAACGTCAAAGCATTGAGGCAGATGTTTCGCACACATATCTTTGCTTGTGCGTGTATGCCAGCTCTTTAAAGATGCATCCAATGAAAATGCGCACTGACGTCTCTGCCACATCAGGGTCAAAATGGTATAGTCAAGTTTTAAGATGTCTGGTGAAATCTAGCTGTACCAGCTGGGATAAAATTCAATTTTATTACCTAATTTGTTATTGGCCAAAATTAACCTCACAAATAAACAGTCTGGGTGTTAATTGCCTTGTGGATAAACTGTTTAAAATCTTATTAATCTAAAATCTATAACAAATCAGGAAGCAGAAGATTCTTGAAGATCACCAGCCTTGTGGATAAACTGTTTAAAATCTTTTTAAAATCTTATTAATCTAAAATCTATAACAAATCAGGAAGCAGAAGATTCTTGAAGATCACCAGTTAACAATTCCAAGGTTTAAAACATTTTAACTGGACATTGCTCTCTAGCTGTTAAGAAAAGTTATCAGGAGGCCACTCTCACACACTTTGGAGGTGAGTATTCTTACAAGTAAACATCTAGGCTCTATATCTAAATTAATTGTGCCCATCCACCACAAACTGGTCGTAAAGTCGGCATTTTCCATTTTGAGATACAATCAAAAACAGTATGGATTTCTATGTAAAATATATTAGGAATTTGACCTTTGATGAACTATAACTTCACTTCCAGATGTCAGATGAAGCTGGTTGAGGTGTCGTTTTAAAGCTGAAAGTGCATTCTTCCAAAATCTGCAATGAACAGAAAATGACCTAGGGCCGACTTTACTACCACTTCGTGGTGGATGGTCACAATTAGCAATGATCAACATTCTACTGTATAGTAGGAGAAAGGTTAGAAATTCATTGCCCAATATTGATTATTCCCAAACTTGTACTGTGTAAACTATGACTGTTCAAAAGAAGCAGCACAAATCTACCGTTAGGAACATCAATTTTGTGGATTCTTGACAAAATTTTGATCCTGAAGTATGTAAAAATCTGACTGACTTTGTCACACTTGAAATAATCAAAACAATAAAAAGTCTGACACCACTTACCATCCAACATAGTGCGACCTAATAACGACCTGTTGATTTCAGCTTCAACTTGTTCCATGATCCAAGGCATGAAACCATTTTCTACGTCTCGTTCTACAGGATCAAAGAAATAACCATTATCGTTGAGTGTCCCGAATACAGACGGTACCAGATCGGCAAGGTAACTCTGTGCAAACGCCCTTGCAGCGATCTTCTCGGCAGTTTCCTTTTCTTTCAATAAGACTTCTCGCTGTTGTTTCATTCTCCTTTCCTGTTGGTTAAATGGTACAAACAAATGGTTAACATACTATTACATGTACTTTGTAATAAGCTCGGGAAGCATTGCAAAATATGTCGTGGTCAATAGGTTGCAATATGAGTTGACCTCTATAGTCTGATTTCAAACTGTAACAAGCAATGATGACCCCTGTGTGACCAAAAATAATGACCAACCCCGATCTTTGCTTATAACTCAAGAATAGCATGTCCTGGTAGGTCAAACTATACTTTTTCTGAACCCTTGAGATGAGAGGAATACTTCGAAAAAAACTTGCAACCCTGATCTGTGGAAGATTAGCAGATTCAAGCAAAAAAAAATTCTCAGAAGCTGTATGAAATCCAAATGGAGCTGCTTAATAATGTGTTCATTCCATTTAAAATTCATACTCCCCCTGTGGAAGACATTGTCAAAATCTTCCACAGAGGTACATGTAGTATGTATTTTAATTACAATAGCCTAATTTTGCAGGAATCAATTGTTTTAAAATTACAAGATTTTTTTTTACGTCATATATATCTGAAACCTACCTTTTCTTCTCTATGCCTTCTCTCCTGTTCTTCCAGCCTTTGTGTTTCCACCATTTCAGCATTTCTGAGTTCTTCAAATGCCCTTTGTTGTGCCCTAAGATTTGCTAATTCCTCTTCCTCCATGACCTCCAGCAGAGCTTGCTCCACCGTCTTGCCGACTAACACCTCTAAGATTGGTTTTACTTCTATGTCAAAGTCAAATAGCTGCAAGAAATCATGACATAGGAATTGAAAATAATGCAGATATAATATAATTGTATTGCTTTTCCACAAAATGTTAGTTTTACTGTCAGATATGCCCCCTTTGAATTTCCTCCTAACAGATGAGGCAAAAACAAAGAAAATTACTATTTAATTCCAGCGCCTATGTCTCCACCGGTGTCACTCTGTCGATCATGACTCTTTATAGTGCCAATGCTTGTTGATCATGACTCTGTTTGGTCCCTTTGATGTGTTATCACACCAGGTATGTCACAACCACAGCACTTAAAGCGTTTATTTTTGGACGGTAATATTTAGTTTACTAATACTATTAGTAATACTATAGTACATTACAATAATTGCGTAATTTTGAAAAACATTAAGGGGATCCTCAGCAAAATGTTAGAATATGGCTAACATTAAATTTGTAGGGCAAGCACTAAATTAGCCTCCAAGTTCAAAAAACATATAATAAAAGTGCATGCAAGATTCTTAAAAACACCACCCAACTTACATCTCCTTCATAGATCTGTGTTGCTACATCCATGCCTGTCTTTGCTGGAATAAACAATGGCGTCGGAGGCCTGTCTAAGAATGCATCTGTCTGACATTCTATGTCCGCTTCTTCAACTCTGTCGCTTAATTCCTCCAGATATAACTCTGTCTGTACATCAATGTGTTTCCTACCCTCCACTGGTTCTGGTGAGCGAGGCTTCAGCTGCTCCTTAGCTCTCTTGGCGGCGATCTTCCGTCTTCGAACTTCTTGTTGCCTCTGAATTTCAATAGGGTCTGGTTGAGCTGTCTATTTTGAAAGGAGAAAAATAATATGGAACATAAATGTACAGCTCTTTCTATCCGATTTTTGTATTTTGGTGATATCTGGTTTATCTCAAAGATTTTTAAGGGGGCTTCACATTATTGTGGGTTAATACAAAACAAAGAGTTTTAGTAAAAAGGAATAACTGGCCTTTGTGCTCTTTGCTCCCTAGGAAAAATGATGAACCAGCAGAACCAAATGAGACCAGTTCTGGAAAGATTTTGCAAGTTTGCTTTGACAGGTATAGCAAAAAAACCCAAAACACACACAATTTAAACATGGTTTATTAATTACTATTCAAAAAAAATTCAAGAACTTCCTACTTGAGTGTATGATTGAATCAAGTATGCATGACCCAATGTGCATTGGTCACTTGATGTTGCATCATCACTTGCAGGGCAGTCTGTCAGTGCATATTGCAAGATTATTATACTTGTAATTGTATGCGTTATCGTACAGCTTTGTTCAAGAATTTTTGATTTCAACAATTTAGGTGCCTTACATGTAGGTAATAAACACAGCCAAATTAAAAAGTCTCCACTAGTTCCATCCCCATTTAATCAGAATCTGATGAGTTTATGGCAAAATAATTTATATAATAATTTTCTATACATCATCGTGAGCATGGTAGGAGCCGTTGTTTGGAAATTTGTGCAATTTTAAAAATGACAAATTACGAATTGACCACGCAAAAGTCAATGCATGGTATCAGCTTATTATGTGGCCTGAAGCATGCCCGTACAGGAATCATTGTACACTTGCCTGCGCACAATTGAAAGAGCGGGGTATTTGATTGGCATTTTGACATGCATGGGTAAACCTTTAACCTGCCGGCCTATTCAGGCGACGTAATTCTTGGCACTCACGCTAGCTTCGCCACGTGATACAATTCCTATGTCATTTTTAAAATTGCTCGAATTTCCAAACAACTGTTCCTATGCTCACAATGATTAAACTTTTGATATCAAATTTGGTATCAACCTTGAAGGAAAGTGTATAGAAAATTATTATATGAATTATTTTGCCATAAACTCATCAGACTCTGATTAAATGGGGATGGAACTAGTGGAGACTTTTTCTTTTGGCTGTGTTTATTATACTTACTGCTGGTAATGTGTGCTGTGCATATGTGTTGCCTCTAACGATTCTTCTGTCATACATAATATTGCCGTAAACTGCATCCTGATCTCTGCAATGCAAAAAAAAATGTTTATACCACAATCTGCAAATTGTTGCTGAAATACAATCAACACATACGGTACTCACTATAGCCAAAATAATAAATTCTCGATCATGAGAGCCAACTTGGGAACGCACAGTTATTTGCGCCGAGCGTACTACGCAAAGACCGGCGCTTACAGCGCAAACACAGCTTTTGAGAATTGACCAATCACACGGTTGATGCTAGGCAAGGTCAAGGTTCGGTCATGCAGGTCGCGCGATTTTGTTATTCTATGAAAAATACGCTGACGCAGAAGGTACATCCTCTCATGATCGAGAATTTATTATTTTGGCTATAAGTGTTATTATAGGTCAATATGAGTAAGTGTATTGTTCTATAGACAAGTTAGAGAAAGAAAGGGCGATACTGACATTTAGACCACCCTCGCTTCCACATGCTTTGTTTTTCGGAGCTGTACTATCAGACTATCGCCGGTTATGCATTAAGGGCGTACTACACCCCTGTCCAATTTTGTGCCTATTTTTGCATTTTCTCAAAAATCATAAGCGCATTGGTGACAAGTAAGATATGTATATTATAGGGGCAAGGACTACAACTACTGCACTGGAAATTTTATTTCAGCACAGACAACAGTTGTGGGGTTACAGTCAAAAATGAGGGAAAACCAGTATTTGTTCAATAAATCAATACCGTACCTACTTGCTTTGAGTTGGTGAATTTTCAGTGCAGTAGTTGTAGTCCTTGCCCCTATAATATACATATCTTACTTGTCACCAATGTGCTATATTTTTGAGAAAAATGCAAAAATAGGCACAAAATTGGCCAGGGGTGTAGTACCCCCTTAAGCTCTTTTACGTCAAAAATAGCTATAAAAACATGAATTTTGGAACAAAAAAAAGCTTGTCCGACAAAATAAAAGGAATGTTTGTACAGTTGAAAATAAGTTTAACCAGTGCAATTTTAACCAAGTTATATAGCTCGGGTGGCCTAAACATGTAGAAGTCATGAAAGTCAGGATCGCCGCATGGGATCGCCGGCGATCTTAATTTCCTTTAGACCACCCTCGTCCCTCGCTATATCTTACTATAAATAGGCTAATGTTGTATGTGTGTGTGTATGTATGTATGTATGTATGTGGTTTATGTAAAAGGCTCTGTCAGTTTCGATCCACATGTCGCCAAATTCATACGGGAGATCGAGGAATATACGGGAAATTGCCTCGACTTTATTTGGTTGAAATCGGTCAAGAATTGGCTGCAAAAACAGTGAAAATATGGGTAAAAGCGGGGTTTTGTTATGAATAACTGCAGCTGGCAGGCAGCGCGTCAGCGCCGCGTGCGAAATGCGCACTACGCCAATGCGCGCGTAAACGGCGCTGAGCCACGTGATTTGCAAGCCAGAGACCAGTGGACATGATAATATAGAATGAAGGAAAAATAAATAGAAAATAAAAGACAAAAAGGTACATGGACGGGTCACGGGATTATGATAACGGATGAACACGTCCGCATACACGTTATGAGAGGACGTAATAAATACGGGAAAAAATGTGTGTTGTATAAATAACATGAAGCGGTACTATAAAGAAAAATGGAAATTTTAAAATGACAAAAGAGGTACGAGTAATAGGCCAACGGGTTAAAGTAACTAAATGAAACGGAAACGAAACAAAGAAGGAAAGAAATCATTCAGGAAATGTAAGAAACAAAGAAGCTAAAATAATGAGAACAGAATTAAATAAAAAACATGGAAACGGGAAATCGCAAGCAGCAAATAAAAAAAGAGAAGCTGAAAGGAAAATGTTAGAAATAACACATTTATAAAATAATGGGAATGGGGTTAAATAAATAAATAACATGGAAATGGAAAATCACAAGCTAAGCAGAAAAAAAGGAAATGTAAGAAGAGACAGATTTAAATAAATAAAATGTACCTTTGCAATTATTCTGCCTGTTCAGTAATTCTTTCTGTCATAGTGACCGCTCCCATTTACTCACTAGCGGGGACATGCGCGAAGCGCGGGTATCCCGCTAGTAGAGACTAAAGGTTAAACAGTTGTCAAACACTTTGAAGTCAAGGTTTAATGTATTGGAAGGAGGGCAGGGCTTCAATAAATGAGGGAAATTATGGGGTAAAAAACAATGTTAAAACAATTTTTTGAAAACTGCTATTCTGCTAGGAAGTTTTCATGTTTTGTTTTGTTTTAATTATCGGAGAGCAAGAAACATGCCTTCATAAAATCAGCATCACTTCCGTCACATAAAAAGATGATGAAGATGAGTGGAAAGTGGCAGGAATTTGTGAAATGAGGCAATTTAAAAAAAAAATACATTGTCATCGTGTTTTTCGAGAAAATTTGCCATCTTGAATAAATGCAAAATTGAGTCATGCAGTAAAATACTGTCAAACACGCTTGAAAATGCTTGATACGCAAGCGTAAATCACCGTCAAAACGAGCATACATCAGGCGCTCGCTCGTACTACGCATGTACGCCACTTTTCCATTCAGGTCTTTTACGTCAAAAATTGCGATAAAAACATGGATTTTGGAACAAAATAAACATTGTCATGATTGTAAAGCTTGTTCGACGAAACAATGTTTGTGACATGTAGTTAAGAACATGTTTAACCTTGATGCGAAAGTTTAATTTGAATTTTGATGAATTCGTAATGTTGACGTTATATAGCTCGGCTCGGGGGTACGTGGTCGTCATTGTCGTGGGTCTAAAGTAAAAGAAAAGATCGCCGAACATGCGAAAGAAGAATTTTAAGTTTTTGGCAATGGGCAGAATAACTTAAGCTTATTTGCGAAATGAATCTAAATATGGGGATCTGTAATCTAAATATGGGATCCAATAACGTCATGTTAAAAATATATTGCATGATTATATTCATTTCATTTACACAATATCATGAATATACTCACTCATTATTAATTTCATTTTCTGCCGGATCCCTGTATTTCTTTCGCTGTGGAACTGCTCTCGGTTGACTTGCAAAAGTGTACGTGCCACTTTTCTGCGGTAAAACAGTCGTCATTTTGACTGATATACTAAATCACTGCTGTAGAATAAATGTCCAGATACTAAATTAACAGATTGTTATAATCACTTATGAATATTGTAAATAAATACAAGAGAATTTGCTGACTACAAACTGGTTATTATTGCACGAAATTTGACACCGATTACTTTGCATGGGCAACCATCATTGTTTTGACGGGAAATTCCGGAACTATAAATACGACCCTTGGAGATGAAATATTATTCCGCGATTGCTAGGATCGACAAACTTGCCAAATTTAAGGGCTTTTTGAAAATAGAAAATACTCTCTAATATTACTAAGAATAATATTTTTTGATTGGTATCTTGGTTGTTTTAAATAATTCGAAAATTAAAATAAATCGGATTTACTTTATTTACATTCTGTGCGGACGATATCGCATTGAGTGAATAGGCATAAATAATATCCCCATGGCAACAACCTCTACGTCAACATACTGGACACAAATCGCCTGTAGAGGGCACTGATTATTTTGTTCTCCTCTCAGGGGGCGAACATCGTGATTTTGTCTGAATAGAAAGAAGATATTTTCCGGCCCTTATGCATTTTGCACATGATGCATGTCTACAGTAGAATTCATCTCGACCTTTGCAGGACTTAAACCCCATTAAAAGCTATTAAACCAAGATAACACTCATTGAAACAGCTCAACTGATTAAATCGGATCTTCTCTGGTTGTGCACACTGTTTTATATGTGCGATATCCGCGCTATGAGGTGCTATAATACAGCTTCAGTTCAGGGTAACTGATTATAAAGGAAACGCAAGGAAACAATGGTATGTGGACCTTTGTTCACGAAATGAGACAATGGCCTGCTTTTTGTTAACAAGCATTCTTGAAAATGAGCAACATAGGCTAATGATTGTTGACTTAACACGGTTTGGAAATAATTTCTTCATATTTTTTGGTGTTATCTGTCGTTTACATATCCTTCCTAAAACACAAAAGTGCGACTATTTCCAAACACCTAAATTAGCTAAAAATTTAGGACATGTTACAAAACTATATTTTCTAGAATTTCATAGAATAGTTTAAATGTAGCTTGTACCGTTTTTTGGTATCCTTCAGAACGGAGCGGTCCGTTACCAATATAGCTCAATATTTTCGGTCAAATCTCCATTCAATTAACACGGGGAGTTGGCTGCTTTGCCCTCACTCATATTCTACGAAAGTGCGACTATTTCTGAACATCTAACCTAGCTGTAATTTTAGGTCATGTTAGAGAAATATATTTGCTAGAAGTTTGGAGAATAGTTTAAATATTGGCCGCGGTTATTTTTCACACAGTGATGTTAACTAGGCAAATGCAATATACTTCTAACATACACTATTTGTAAAGGTCGCGCGTCAATGGTGAGAGCACTGTGTATTGTGTATAGGAAAACGGACAGTAACTGCAGTATGATGGGGTCAAAATTGGCCGATCATAAGCGGCCCATACACGATCAATTTGATTGATCAATATCAAAGACCCCAGATACAAGAGTGGATACAAACTCTACCATAATGATTGTGCACTGTAAAAGACTCACGAGCATCAACATAGGCCTAATAGTGACTTTTTTGACCAACCGTCAATAAAATCAAACTAGATTAAAGGGCATTTCGTGATCCACAGCCTCATCCCCACTTTTCCCAAAAAAGTTGAGATTTTTACACCACTGGATACCTCTGGCTACATAATGTTTATGTACCAAATATTTCTTGCAGATTAATTTGTTTAGCAAAAATATCGCCAAATTTGAATTTCGTTCTGGTGCACCAGAACGAAATTACAACACATTGTCTATGGAGCAGTGTAATACACATAGGGCCTAATCATATGCATAACTCGCAAACGCAAAATCGGAATCAACTGAAATTTTGGAAATAAGCTTTTTTTCGTGGATATCTACTGAAAAAAGAAATAAAAAGAGGATGCTAGGATCACGAAATCCTCCTTTACATCTTTTCAAAAATATTGAAGAGAAATATTATTTTGTATCCAGTCCTGCATCTAGGGTTTCCATCCAATATTGATCAATCAAATTGATCGTGTATGGGCCGCATTAAACCACCCATCGAACCCGCACAGGTAATGATTATGAGCCCTGGGTAGGGTAAAAGGAGAGGAGGCAAGCTGATTATTGGCACATAGGCCTATTCATGGGCGGCTTTCAAGCTTAGGAAAGCATTAAAGAAACGCTCATAATTCATTTATGGTTCATTCATTTATGGTTTAATGTCTATGCCTATAATAGCCCCGACTATGCAAATTTTCCTACTCGTTGTGATCATTAATTATGATGAGGTACCGTACGCGGGCATTTAAAGTTTGCAAATTGGCAGGGGGTGAAGATCCAGACAGACCGAGGGGGAGGGTTACAGGCGGGTGAAGCATATTTTGGCATTACAATAAGGTTAAAATTGACCTCAAATAACCTTTGACGTCTTCAGACCACCTACCTAAAGCTGCCCCTTGTCTAAATTGGTTATCTGAAAAGAACCGTTTACTGAAGACTGCCCCCTTGTTACAACTAAAACATCAGGGCGAATCCACGGTAACACGCGATACGTTTTAGCGTATTCATCCTTCTTTATTCTCCCGCACACTCTGGTTGTGAGACTTAAATTTGGTGTTCATCTTTTGTATTTGAACACCGTAAAGTCAAGGCTAGGTCCCATTAGCACACAAAGATGAAAGATCAAGGTAACACGCGGCATTTTATTCAGTGGAACAGCCAAAAAAATTACAAAATTTTATCTCAACTTAGCCCTACCCAATCTACATACAACATATAGGTTTCTATTGTAATCAAGTACAATGCCAAGGTTAAATTATACAGGAATAATAACAATAATTCAAGTTATACTTTTTTAGTAAGCTGCAAAAAAGTTGGCAGCACGCGTTGGCAGTAAGCCTACACTTTTTCCGTCCATAATAATAATAATAATACCAGCACTTATATAGCGCTATTACAAATTCATATGAACATAGCACTTTACACAAAAAGAAAAGAGGAAAACAACAACAAAAAATCTTATGAGGTGAACAAATGAGTCTTAAGATGGCTCTTGAAACTGCTGACAGTGGGACATGACCGTATGGATGATGGCAAGTTGTTCCAAAGTTTGGGACCAGCAATGCTGAAAGCCCCACCACCAACCACCCGGTGATTCCGAGGGATGGCAAGACGTGTGGTGTCTGCAGCAGATCGTAGACCTGGTCTACCTGATTCATTTATGGGAGTAACTACAGAATACCCCTCTCGGGGGTATAGTTATATAAAGTTGTAACATGTTTGTATGTATTGGAATACGGTGTTTTGTGCTTGAGTGGGGTATTCTGTTTTAATGATTTGTGTATGGTAATGTTGTGAGTGTGTTATTCTGGAAACTAAGTATAGGTCTTGGTTTTTTTGTGGGCGCAGTTGGCGCAGACGTAGTCGAAAAACCGACAGAGTTGGCGTTTGACGTGGACGCAGTTTAAATTGGCGGGTTGATCAATGCAGCGTATATGCCGGGCGTATATGCATTATTTAAGTTGCAGTTGCAACAAAGGAAGTATGTTTGCTGGTACTACTCGGGAGTAGGCCTATAGGCCCTATAGGTGTCGGTTTTTAACAAGGCGCAGTCGGCGCAGACGTAGTTGAAAATTGACAGGTTTTTATAAATGGGGTGTGGACGTAGTATTGCGGGGGATTTGTCCCCGTTATACCGTTGAAGGAGTTCAAAATGTGGTATTTTTTTGTGTGATTGTATTTGAATTAGTTGTTGGTACATGTATAGGCCTACTAGGACAAATTCTATGTCTAGTTTTTATGTAGTCGGCGCAGACGTAGCTGAAAATTAACAGGTTTGGGCTTTGGGCTTGGACGTGGATAAAATTGGTGATTTTATGAATGGGACATAGTGTTTGGGGGATTTGTGCCCATGATGTTGAATTAGTATAATATGTTAAATTGTGTGTGAATGTGGTGGCAGTACATGAACAGTATGTTGGACATAGGTCTTGGTTTTTAAGTCGGCGCAGTCGGCGCAGCCGTAGTTGAAAATGGCAGATTTTGCGTTTGGGCGTGGACGTAGTTAAAAGTGGTGATTTTAAAATGGAGCGTGGACGCAGTATTGCGGGGGATTTGTCCCCAATGGCGTTGAAGTAGTAGGCCTACAAGATGTTGTTTTGTGTTTGCTAGTGTCTGAATTTGGGTGATTTTATAAATGGGGCATGGACGCAGTGTTGGAGGGGATTTGTCCCCGTTGAAGTTGAATTGGGATGGTATGTTGTTTTGTGTTTGATACCAGAAGTGTTTGAGTGTTTTGCTGCTACATGTTGTGTTTGGACCGTAGGTCTTGGTTTTTATGTCGGCGCAGTCGGCGCAGACGTAGTTCAAAAATAGCAGGTTTTGCGTTTAGGCGTGGACGTAGTTAAATTATGTTAACTGTATCAAATAAATACCCTTATCTGGAATGAACTTTTGTTTTGACTTTTAATACTGGAACATTTACGAAAATATTGCAGGCTATTCTTTATTTTTTGCTTCAGGACTAATGTTGCTAAAGTTTTTACAGCCCCCCCTCTAAGTGCACAAAAACTTTTTAACCCCCTGTTCATACACCCAAAACTTTTGAATCCCCTATATTCAGAACTCCAAAATTTTATACCCCCCTACATATTTTTCAGCCCCCCTAATAATTGAAGATTCAGTATGTTTTGAAAGTGATATTAGTTCTTTAAGGATGACTTTGGCTATATGGGTGGGCTTTGGCACGATTTTATGGCACATGATTATTTTGTTCATTGCAATTATTTCGCGCGCATTTGTCCTGGTAATTAATATTTTTTAGTTGAATGATGCGATGTGGAAACTTTGGCCCCTGGTACCGGTATCCCCCTTCGTATTTTAGCATTGATAGCAAATTTTCACGGGAAAAGAGATTTTTTGGGACAGCTTGGAAAAGTTAGGTTACAGATCTGAAGGGCCAAAGCTGAATCATGTTGCCTTGCACAGGGCACCCCGAGAAAATGGTCTCTGGCAGGAGTGATGATGAGTTTACCATGGTTCAACAAAAGTCAATACGATTACGTAATTGTTCATGTGATGACACACACAGAGGGAAAGTCAATATTTACATTTCTTGGTCATAAACCTCACCTCCATGCAGTAGCCCTTATAATATTAATATGTTACGCATTATAGCTGATCTGGGTAATCAAAACAAATCTACCCATCGTGGCTTAGGGTTTTAATAACATGCTCAATTTCCGGGATTGATTGAATTTAAATAATGGATACACATTTTAAGTTTAGCATCAGTTTTTGTTATTTAGTTAAGTTGGGTTTTGAGAATTAAAAAAAATATTTTGCTTAAATCATTAGAAAATATGTACCATATTGGCTGAAATTTTTAGGTTGAAAAGTCGGGTATGAGAAGTTTGGGTCACAAATTGTACCAACCCGAAGTTTTTATCACTTTGTAATATTTTCATTTGGTATGTTTCTTATTAATATTTTTGAGGAAAAAAGTGAGGATTTTTATCACTTTGTAATTTTTCATTTGTTATGTTTCTTATTTATAGTTTGTGAGGAAAAGTGATAGTTTTTCATCACTTTGCACATTTTGAATTTTTTATGTCTTTTAATATTTTGTGAGGAAAAAAGTGAGAATTTTGTCATAACTTTGCAAATTTGTTATTTATTATGTTTCTTATATTTTTTCTGGTGTAAAAAGTGAGGATTTTTTACTACTTTTATATTTTTGATTTTTAATGTTTTCTATCATTTTGTGATGACAAAAGTGAGGATTTTTTCATCACTTCGCAAATTTTTCATTTGTTACGTTTCACATTATTTTGTATGGAAAAAAGATTTTGAAATTACTTCGGATTTTTTTTTAATTTTCTGTATAATGTACACTGTTGCTTTAAGCCCATGGATTGAGAAATTTAATATTATTATTCCATGCCTTGATATTGTTTGATTGCATTTTGTAATACTGTTTTCAAAGTGATGAAAAAAGTGATGAATTATTATGATGTCCAAAAATAGGTGCCAAAATTTCTCCCCAAATCGTGCCATATCTAATTATATTTCGAATGTGATAGAAATCCTCACGTATCTCATCACAAAATAATTTTAAAAAATGAATGAAAAATTGGCGTCGTAATAAAAAACTTTTTCATCACAAAATAATAAGAAATATAACAAATGAAAACATTCCAAAGTGATAAAAAAATCCTCACTTTTTCCTCACAAAATAATAAGAAACGTTAAACATAACAAATGAGAAGTTGGCGAAATGATGAAAATAATTCTCACTGTTGTCATCACAAAACATGATGATAACAAGTGAAAAATTTCCAAAGTAATACAAAATTCCTTACTTTTCCTCACAAAGTAATAAGAAACATAACAAACGAGAAATTTCTAAAGTGTTAAAATATCCTTACTTTTATCATCACAAAATAATAAGAAACATAAAAACTGCAAAGTGAGGATTCTTTCTCATTTTTAACTTTCCTTAAATCGGGCCTCAATTGTCTGAAATTGATAACATTTTATTTTTAAAGAGGGACTATGAATTTAATTCCAATATCATATTATTGAAATTCTCATCAATATTAACTGTATAGCTATACTACTAGCTAAAACTACTGTTCTTTGAATGGTACAAAATGCAGATGTTCAATCGAAATACATATTAGGCCTATGCAATATAGGACTGTCCGCATTTTTTTAGGTGGGTAATGTGTATAAAACAAATGAATATCTACGTCATTATCATTTGTTTCCCAATTTTAAAACAAGATGTTTTAGAAAAGGAAAACAAATCATACATACAAAAAAAAAATCACATTTTTGACCAAAAACACCTTCCAACCAAAAATCACATTAATTTAGACCAAAAGTCACATTTTTGATTTTTGACCAACAAAAAAATCAAATTATTGATCAAAAATCACATTTTAAACCAAAATATCACAATGTAAACCAAAAATCACATTATAAACCAAACATCACATGAATTGAGTAAAATTACCCGGTGTTGAGAAAGATTTTACTCTGCTGTTTAGTAAAAGTTTGCACAATACCGTACCTGGGCAAATGATAGCATTTTTGCAAATCATTTATTAGACGAGTGGATTCTATAGCCATTTTGGCTGCTGAAACCGAATCCGGAAAGCTTTTTTTGCTTTTTTTAGGCACTCCCTATCTGAAATGGCAGGGATGTGCCTCGGCCATGTTAAAAGTAGGGGGCATTCAGGTCAAATGTACAATGACAAAAATATGGGGTCATTCAGTACACAACCTGAATAAAAATGAGGTCATTCGGTATTAAACTTTGAAAAAAGGATGGTCATTAAGGTAGCAATTTGTAAAATGGGAGTCATTGGGTACAGGATTGCCACAAGAATATCATTAAGTACACATAAATAAGTGCGAAAAAACAACTTGGCCAACTTGGAAATTTGAGAAATCTCATTATTTCTGGAGGAGGACACAAATACCACCTAAATTTGGGAATTAAAAAAGGGGGGGGGGGCATTGGGTAGCAGGAAATAGGAAAAGGGTGGTCATTGAGTACATTAATTTTTTAAAGGGGGTCATTGGGTAATAGGTAGGACCATAACACAAAAAAGGGGGTCATTGGGTACAAGCCGGTTTGAAAAAGGGGGTCTATCCCGAGGCACATGATGCATATCTGTTATGGAAATGCCCCCCCGGGTTTTTTTGCATAAAATGTATCTACATTGGTTCAGTGGATTTTTTCAAAATGGCCGGCAGTATATTGTGGTAGGGTTAGGGTTAGGGTTAACCGGCCAATATTAAAAGTACATGACCTAAAATTACAGCTAGGTTAGATGTTCAGAAATTTGGTACTTTGGTAAAATAGTGAGTGAGGGCAAGGCATAGCTAGCCAACTCCCGTGTTAATTGAATGGAGATTTGAACGGACCGCTCACTTCTGAAGAATGCCACACGAAAACGGTACAAGCTACATTTAAAGTACTCTCTGTTCGATCATCATGATGAGTTTCTTATATAGTATGCCGAAATGGGGTACTGAAGGTGATTGACAAAGGGTCGTACTTCGCTGATGAGTAAGTGACAGTGAACATGAAAATCAGCGCCCATAACCCAAGTTAATAGCTAGTTAGCGGAGACCGTCGCGGGACTGATTATTGATTATTGAAGTGCCTTATTTTATAGATATACGCACGATTTAGGGCAAGAAAAAAACCGGGACACTTTTGAGATCATCATCATCATCATCATCATCATCATCATCATCATCATCATCATCATCATCATCATCACTTTCTACATTTTTCTAAACAACATACTGTTTTAATAAGATTTTTTCTTAAAATGCATGTAACTGTAATTATTGTTTAGAGCGTGATGAAATAAAACATCACGATTTTCATCACAAAACAAATATAATGCATAAGAAATCGTTTGTTTTAGAGCGTGATGATGAAATAAAACATCACGGTTTTCATCACGAAACAAAGTAATACATAAGAAATCAATTTTTCGAGAGTGATGAAATAAAACATCACGATTTTCATCACGAAACAAAGTAATACATAAGAAATCGTTTGTTTTAGAGCGTGATGAAATGAAAATTGAAAGTGTTATACAACTCCCGGATACATCTTAAAAACAAATTTCCATCTCATGATTGAATAGGAAATTTGGTCAAATAGAGTATAAGGCATGATATTGATAATAAATACATCAGTCTTATAGTCTTAGGAAGCAAAAACATTGTTTAAAATTTCAACCATTTACTAGAAACATTTTACCTTCATTTGTAAATATTTATAAAAACGAAATATTTGGAGTAAACATCGTTTTCAAAATATTTTTTCAACTCCAAAATAACATTATGTTTAGAATGATTTGTACAAAGTTTTCAAAAATGTTTTTGGAATGTTATAAGAACGTAAAACATTTTAATAACATTTCAATGTCGCATTATATAAAGGTCGTGAAAACATTTTAAAAACGTGATTGTAAATACTTGGACAAACATTTTTTTTCAAAATATTTTTTCAACTCCAAAATAACAGTCTGTTTAAAATGATTTGTACCAAGTTTTCAAAAATGTTTTTGGAATGTTATAAAACGTAAAACATTTTAATAACATTTAAATGTCGCGTTATATAAAGGTCGTGAAAACATTTTAAAAACGTGATTGTAAATACTTGGACAAACATTTTTTCAAAATATTTTGCAACTCCAAAATAACATTCTGTTTAGAATGATTTGTACCAAGTTTTCAAAAATGTTTTAGGAATGTTACAAAAACGTTTTTACATTGTTGAGCAACGATAATGCTGTAGGATGTAAAACATATAGCCCTTAAGTTAGGCCAAATAAACAAAATTAACATGTTTCACGTCTTCTTTGTTTCCTTTGTTGAGGTTTCTTCAATTAAATTTGTATTTTGTGAAAGTCAGTTATTTTAACAAAACAAATATTCTTCATATAGCCTTGCTAATAAACTAGAAACACTTTAGGAATGTTTTGAGATAAATAAGGGGTCCTATATGTCAGTATAACAAATAAAAAGATTTCTCCTCTTTTGTGCAGACATAGTGTATGCTAGAATAACTATAATTATGGGTATTCACGATTCTGCTCTAAAAAATAAAATGCCCTTTCCTCCACCTTGTTTTGAATAAGTCGGATGTAAAACAGGTTGTTTATTATTGAACTTGGCCTTCACTATATAATACATTAAAACATATTAGAAACACTTTGACCAAGTTTCAGGGCAAATTTATGCAAAATAAAAGTACCCCGAACATTTATGCATGGATTTTTAGCAAAAAATTGACAAAAATTATATGTTAATGAGCTTCTCCAGTCATTTTAGCTTATTGACTTGATTGATTATTGATAAAGACAATACGATACAAAGAAAATATAAATTGATGTATTTTGAAAACCGTAGGCCTATGTCCGATTCATTCCAAAGAAAAGGTATATTGATCAGTGTACTTTGGTCTACTCAATTAATCTGTTTAGAGCACTTTTATAATGCCTGCATAACCACCTTAAACAGCTCAAGACACAAAATGTTAGGCAGTAGTCCAGTTTAAATATTATTTTCTTCGTGTATTAATTTGTAAGTATTTAGTGGTGGAGGGTTTTATGTAATGTTATTCTTCTATTTTGTACAGAGCGCAGTAAACATACGAACACATTGTTCACCCAATTGTAATTAGGTAATGTAAAACAAAGCTTTAAGGGGTACTACACCCTGTGGTAAATATTTGACTATTTTGCATTTTTCTCAAAAATAATAACACACTGGTAACAAAAGTTATGTATATTATTGGGGCAAGGAATCCAAATATTACACTGAAATTTCAGTGACTCAAGACAAACGGTTCAGTATAATATGATAGGAAATGAGGTACATCCTAGCGGTACCTTATTTCTTATCGTAAATAACGAACCGCTTGTCTTGGGTCACCGAAATTCTAGTGTAGTAATTGGATTCCTTGCCCCTATAATATACATAACTTTTGTTACCACTGTGTTATTAGTTGTTGAGAAAAATGCAAAAATAGACACAAATTTATCGAGGGGTGTAGTACCCCCTTAACATAGAACTTATTATGTGTTACAATCAACAATATCATTCGGAATCCGGCAATCGTACTTTCGTTTAATATAAGAACATCAAGAATGTAGCAATGGAAACAGGCCTTCCTGTTGAAGTCAAATGTTTATTGCTTCGGAATGACAATGGGCTGAGATTGAACGTACCAGCCCAGAGGATGATTTAAGGAAGGCCCATCATGCACTGTAAAAGTGTTATCACTAGAGTTTCAACTGCCACTATATTTTTCAAATCCCATTGAACGCTGTGCAAAAGATGTTGTTTAAGAATTGTCCGTGTGTCATTATTACTTGGTCGATTTCAGATGTAAAGTGATGTATGCATGAAGGATAAATCACACCTTCTGTAGATAAATCGACCAACTTTTTGAAGGTGTTTTTATTGTAAATATATCTGTCCAAATTCAAATTGAACCATGCACGTGTACGTGTGTATGCAGTGGGCGGGCAGTGGTGTCATGTTCACCCCCCACAGCTATGCTAACCGCAAGACTTGCTGGGAAGTGCTTAATTCCTCCTCTGGTACCAGCCGTGGGACGTGCAATACATCCTCCCGTTTTGGGCCCGTGCTCCATAGCCAAAATTATCAAAAAGTATCATTATCACCTTCAAAACATGCGGAATCTTCAATTACATGCTTATGAAGCTTGCATATTTTCAAAAGAAAACACAGTTAACATGAATGACACATAGCCATGATTACCATTATCAACTCTATTGTACACCATTCTGTATTTCTTAATAAGGCAAACAAATTCGTGTACATTCTAATCTTGATATAACTGTATGACTACAATCATCTCACTTATATTTGCATCCAATTTTGTAAGTATATTTTGTTATTACTATCAATAAACCATCAAGAATTTAACAATAATTGTGTATATCTCTGTCTTTGAGTCACATTTGTATAACTTGGACCTCGGGGACAGGGGGGCACTCAACTTTGGAAGTGACGGGTATGTGCCTACCGGAGTCGCGAAGTAGGGGCCTATCGGGTACAAAGGGTTATTTTTAAAACTAACGGGGTCATTGGGTACAAACAAAATAAAAAAGGGGGTCATCGAGTATAAGATTGAAAGAAAGGGTCATCGGGTAGAAAATTGTGAAAAAATGTAGCAAAATTTTGAACCTTTCGGCATAATTTGGGAAAAATGAAGCAAAATTGGACAGTTTCGGCATTTTTAGTTGCATTTTGATGATGCTATTATAGAAAAAAGGGGGTTATGGGTAGCCGCAACCAAAGAAAGGGGTTCATTGGGTAGCCGGAACTATAAAAAAAAAAAAAAAAAGGGGGTCATCGGGTATGGATTGTAAAGTCCATTTTATCACGTTAAAATTGGGACAATTCTCCCGCGAATTTATGGCTTTGGAATAAACTGAATTCTAAAAATAATAGAATCCAAATTATATGAGTTTGGTCTTGTTGCGATGCATTGCACTATTACACATGTTCTTATACCAACAAACAGCAAAATAGATAAAAATTAATGAGACTCAGACTCTTTTTATGGTTTTTACAACTAAACTAAAAATTTGATACGATTGATTCTAAATATATTACAAAAAGTAAGGTCTCTCGTCCCAACGCCCAGTCGGGCTTTCTTGTTAGAACGAGGCATTCCCTCATAGGCCTACATTATGTTTAGTCGTGCATTGTGTTTAAGTAAGGAACACTGCGAGTTCTCAACTATGAGGTCTATACCTACACGCAAGTGTGTCCATTAATTACGGAACACTGCGAATTCTCAACTATGTCCACGCCGACTGCGGCGAGGTCAAAACCTACACGCAAGTGTGTCTATGTCCTGTAAAGAAGCATGCTGTTTTCAAAGCCCCATATCGAATTCAGAATTACGTCTACGCCGACTGCGCCAACATAAAACCAAGACCTATAAGCCCTCTATCGAATTCAGAACTACGTCTGCGCCGACTGCGCCAACATAAAACCAAGAATTGCGTGCATATCCTATTTGGACATGGACGCACTTGGTTAATGGCCCATGGTGCGGAACCTTGGACGTACTCAAATAATGAGTTTTCAATTGCGTCTACGCCGAATAATACCTTATGGCTAAATCGCCCTCTCTGTGTACAAGTGTGTTCGGTTATTTGCCCAATTACCAGAATCCAAGACATTAAGACGTGACTGTAGGGGATTATTTGTCCAACTACTAGATAGATGGCGCTTCGTTGAAGACACTGCGTCTACGCCGACCAACACCGTCGGGCTGTTTTCAATCAACACGCCCTCTCTGTCTGAAATTATTTGTCCAAATACCAGAATCCAAAAAGCCATGTTGTGACTGTAGGGGATTATTTGTCCAACTACTAGATAGATGGCGCTTCGATGAAGACATTTGTCCAAGAACCAAAATGTAAAAGAAATTATGATGTGACTATAGGGGGATTATTTGTCAAAATACAAGAAAATATCAAATTGAGGGGGCTATTCCCTTCGAAGCAGCTCGGGGCTGTGCCCATGGTGTGGTGGGTATTGTGTAGTTATGCCCATTTATGGTAATGCAGTCTGTATTATGAAGGAGCCTGATCATCAAGTGACTTGAAAATGTACAAAAGTGTCTTGAAGGCGATTCTATCTTTAACTGGGAGCCAATGAAGACTAGCGAGAAGAGGAGTTGTAGAATGGCGGCGAGCAACTTGGAAGATTATGCGAGCAGCCCTGTTCTGCAATCTCTGAAGGCGGGTGATGTTGCTAGAGTTGCATCCAATTAAGAGTGAGTTGGCATAGTCTAATCTGGACAGAACAAGGGCTCGCATGGCATGGCTGGTTGTGTCCCTGTTGATGAATCTTCTTATACGAGATATGTTCCAAAGAGAGAAATTTATAGAGCGACATAATGATGTGATATGAGATGACATGTTCATGGTAGAGTCAAAAATAACACCCAGGTTTTTTACTGTGTTAGAGGAACGAATGATGTCAGATCCAATGTGGATTTCAGTGTCCTGTAATCTGTTCATATTATGTTGAGAGGCGGCAATAAAGAATTCAGTTTTGGATTGATTTAATTTCAACTTATTGCTGTTCATCCAGCGATGTATTTCGTCAACACAAGCAGTTAGCTTAAATAAAGCGCAAGCACTATCACCAGGTATTGTGGGATTAAAACAAACATACAATTGGATGTCATCGGCATAAATATGAAACTGGATGCCAAATTTACGAATGATGTTAGCAACAGGTTGGGAGTACATTGTGAATATCTTAGGGCCGATTATAGAGCCCTGAGGCACTCCAAATTTGAGATAGTGCCTTTCAGACATATTACCACCAACACATACTTGAAAATTACGATCAGTCATATAAGATTGAAACCACTGAGTGCTGTGCCTTTGATACCAAAGTCACATTCAAGTCTGTTAAACAAAATTGTGTGGTCAATGGTATCAAAGGCAGCAGAAAGATCGAGCATGACTAAGAAAACAGCTTGGTTCTCGTCAATGGCAGTCATGATGTCGTTTTTGACAACAAGCAAAGCAGTCTCAGTGCTATGCCTGCATTTGTAAGCTGACTGCAAACTTTCGTCCAGACCGTTACTCTCAATGTGCTCATTGATCTGAGATATGGCTGCTTTCTCAATCACTTTACCAATATAGTTGACATTTGAGACAGGCCTATAATTGGTAAGGTCGTTCCAATCTAAAGAAGATTTCTTTAGTATAGGTGTCACAATAGCTTGTTTCAACTCACTTGGGAAAACACCACATTGAAGTGATGTATTTACAATTTCAGCAATATAAGGTAAAACAATACTGATAGTGCTCTTTAGCAACCAAGTAGGAACACAATCAAGATTACAGGTCCTGTCTGCAGAACTGGCCACAATCTCATGAACCTCGCTGTCATCGAGCAATTTGAAACTTGACATGTGGGTCTCGAGATTGACACCTATATTCTGAGCGATATCATGACGTATAGACAAATCCTTATGATCAGATACAACAACATTATTATCAATACCAGATCGGATCTTGACCACTTTTTCGTTGAAAGAAAGAGCAAACTTGTTACTCAAGACGTCTGGAGTGTCAAATGAAGGAAGAGCTTTTACATTCTGGTGCATAACACTGCCAAGTATTCTGAATGTCTGTTTGGTGTCAGCATCTTTAAGAGCATCTTTGTAGTAACAAGCTTTAGATCTATCAATCAACTTATTTACATGCATACGTTGCTTGTTAAAATTGTCCCTATCACACTGGAGATGAGTTCTCCTAAACCTTCTTTCAAGTTTACGTGTTACCCTACGAGCTTCACTTATTTCTTGTGAGTACCATGGGAACCTTGGTCTTATTTTACGTGTTCTTGTACTTGATGGGACATGCGAATAAGGACACGAGTAGAAGCAATATTGAAATTGTTCAGTTTCATGTTCACATCGGCATCAGGTTGAGCTTCAACAGCAAGTTCTTTTTCTAGATCACACTTGAAGTCTTCCATGTTGAGATCACGATAGTTCCGTAGTGTACACGTAACCTTAAGGGGAGGTGGTTTTTGCTGTTGAAGCAAGAAGATAACCATATTGTGGTCTGAGCCATAGCGGAGGTCACCAGCACAGTATCTAATTAATGCCTCATCTGACCTTGAAATAACCAGATCAAGCATATGACCCGATATGTGAGTGGGGAATGTAACATGGTTTTCAAGACCATACGAAGACAAAATATCAGAAAACCGGGCTACCTCAGGCTTATGTGGCTCATCCATATGGATGTTAAAGTCCCCGACGAGTACAATCTTGCCGGGAAGCAATATGATCTCCTGCAGAAAGTCATCAAATTCTTGAAGGTATTCAGAGGTTTTGAATCTATTAACCGCAGATGGTGGGGGACGGTAGATCACCATATAGTGCACACCGTTTTTGGGGTCAACTACACAAGCATGCTCAAAGGTAACAGTCTGTATGTTGGTTTTGTGAATACGGAAACTCAACTGGGTTTTGAAGAGGAAACCAATGCCACCATGGTTACTTGTTCCGCGGGCTATATTGAGAAATTCATATCCATTGGGTTTGAGTTCCCCGATAACAACAGGGTCATCTGGAGCAAGCCATGTCTCTGATATGAACATTGCGTCAATGTCATGCTTGATCACATAGTCACTACATGTGGTGGTCTTGTTGCAAATGGACCTTGCATTCCACAAACGAAGGTCCATTAAGGGTTCAGTATTTATATAAGGTCTCACCAGATTCCGAGCCACTCGCTTTTCACCACATCTGTTGATTGTAGGTCTATGGGATGAAACTAAACTTGGAATTTGAAAAACCTCAGTGCTACCAGTATCATCACCGGTGTCAAGGGTAAGCCTGATTGTATGTCGCTTGCCCCCTCTTCGCCCTCTCCTCCATAAATATAGCAAGTCATTATTGCCAGAAGAGAAACCAAATTCATAAAAATCAATATTATAGTTTCATCGCTTGTGATTAATGTGAAACAAAAACATTTGCAATAAACCTTTATTATTAAAGGTGTGTAAAATGCAAACTTGGACATTTTTTCAGAATAAAAATCACAAAATTAAGCGCAAAATCAAGATTTGTTGGAAAAATTTCACAGTAAACACGTATACCGTATCAATGTACCTGGATCAGATGGTGTGAAGGTTGCTATCTACTGCAGATAGCTCATATCAGATGGTCTGAAGGTTCCCAGCAAACACAAAACGTTTTAGACATCATTCGCAAAAGGTTATAAAAGGTTGTCAGAAAACGTTTAAATGTCGGGTTATATGGTATATTAAGAGTATAAAACGTTTTCATAACCTTAAAAAACATTTTTTGATAATCTACTGCTCAGCAAACAAAAATGTTTTACAGAAAACGTTTAAATGTCTGGTTATTTAAAGGGTATAAAAACGTTTGAATAACATTCCAAAAACATTCTTGAAAACTTGATATAAAACATTCTAAACAGAATGTTATTTTGGGGTTGAAAAAAATATTTTGCGAAAAATGTTTGCCCAAAATATTTTCAATAACGTTTTAAAAATGTTTTCATGACCTTAATATAACCCGACATTTAAATGTTATTAAAAGGTTTTGTAAAAAACATTTTAAGAACATTTCTGTGTATGCTCGGAGCAAATATTTTCACATAATGTTATTTAAGTGTTGACACAATATTTGGCAAAAATGTTTGCAAAAATAGTTTACAATAACATTTTATTGAAAACATTTAAAAATATTGTTGTAGTGTGTTTTCATACAAAATGTTTTAAAACGTTATCATGACCTTTATATAACCCGACATTTTAATGTTATTAAAACGTTTTTACCTAAACCAAAAGCCAAAATATAACTTAATTAAAACGTTTGTAAAACGTTTTTGTGTTTGCTGGGTTGCTATCTATTGAAGATAGCTCATCAGATGGTGTTTATGTTGCTATCTACTGTTAAGATAGCTCATCAGATGGTGTTAATGTTGCTATCTACTGAAGATAGCTCATCAGATGGTGTTTATGTTGCTGTCTACTGAAGATAGCTCATATCAGATGGTGTTAATATTGCTATCTACTGAAGATAGCTCACATCAGATGGTGTTTATGTTACTATCTACTGCAGATAGCTCATATCAGATGGTGTTTATGTTGCTATTTACTGAATATAGCTCATCAGATGGTGTTTATGTTGCTATCTACTGAAGATAGCTCATCAGATGGTGTTTATGTTGCTGTCTACTGAAGATAGCTCAGCAGATGGTGTTTATGTTGCTATCTACTGAAGATAGCTCAGCAGATGGTGTTTATGTTGCTATCTACTGAAGACAGCTCATATCAGTTGGTGTTAATGTTGCTATCTACTGATTATAGCTTAGCAGATGGTGTTTATGTTGATATCTACTGTTAAGATAGCTCATCAGATGGTGTTAATGTTGCTATCTACTGAAGATAGCTCATCAGATGGTGTTTATGTTGCTGTCTACTGAAGATAGCTCATATCAGATGGTGTTAATATTGCTATCTACTGAAGATAGCTCATATCAGATGGTGTTAATGTTGCTGTCTACTGAAGATAGCTCATATCAGATGGTGTGAAGGTTGCTATCTACTGAAGATAGCTCATCAGATGGTGTTTATGTTGCTATCTACTGAAGATAGCTCATCAGATGGTGTTTATGTTGCTGTCTACTGAAGATAGCTCAGCAGATGGTGTTTATGTTGCTATCTACTGAAGATAGCTCAGCAGATGGTGTTTATGTTGCTATCTACTGAAGATAGCTCATATCAGTTGGTGTTAATGTTGCTATCTACTGATTATAGCTTAGCAGATGGTGTTTATGTTGATATCTACTGTTAAGATAGCTCATCAGATGGTGTTAATGTTGCTATCTACTGAAGATAGCTCATCAGATGGTGTTTATGTTGCTGTCTACTGAAGATAGCTCATATCAGATGGTGTTAATATTGCTATCTACTGAAGATAGCTCATATCAGATGGTGTTAATGTTGCTGTCTACTGAAGATAGCTCATATCAGATGGTGTGAAGGTTGCTATCTACTGAAGATAGCTCATCAGATGGTGTTTATGTTGCTATCTACTGAAGATAGCTCATCAGATGGTGTTTATGTTGCTGTCTACTGAAGATAGCTCAGCAGATGGTGTTTATGTTGCTATCTACTGAAGATAGCTCAGCAGATGGTGTTTATGTTGCTATCTACTGAAGATAGCTCATATCAGTTGGTGTTAATGTTGCTATCTACTGATTATAGCTTAGCAGATGGTGTTTATGTTGCTATCTACTGAAGATAGCTCATCAGATGGTGTTAATGTTGCTATCTACTGAAGATAGCTCATCAGATGGTGTTTATGTTGCTGTCTACTGAAGATAGCTTATCAGATGGTGTAAATGTTGCTATATCCACTGAAGATAGCTCATCAGATGGTGTTTATGTTGCTATCTACTGCAGATAGCTCATATCAGATGGTGTTATATAATGTTGCTATCTACTGAAGAAAGCACATATCAGATAGTGTTGCTATCTACTGAAGATAGCTCATACATCAAATGGTGTTACTGTTGCTATCTACTGAAGGTAGCTCATATCATATGGTGTTTATGTTGCTATCTACTGAAGATACACGAGGCCCGAAAGTTATCATAATTCCTGGGTTTAGACCAACCTTTAAAAAAATCGGCATTCGGCCTAATGACACGCTATTAAAAAAAAAAAAAGGGGGGGGAAGAGGTAAAAATAGATTTTAAAAATAGTTTTAAATCTGTAGGCCTAAGATTTAATTTTAAATCTAAAACTTGATTGGTCCCTGATCACAATCCTTTAGGATTTATTTTAAACCCTTCAAATTTAGAGTGTATAGCCTACACTTTTCTTACATCGCTTTAAATTTAGAGAAAATGATGTAAAACGTTACTTCCAGAGTTGAAAGATGCAATGAATCAGGGTGAGATTCTAAATGCTATCTTCAGTAGATAGGCCTATAGCGAAAAAAATCATAAAACGCGCACGGCTACTCTGCGTGATTAAAAAAAATCGTCATTTGGCGCGCTATTTAAAAAAGGGAGGAAAAAGAGGTAAAAATAGAGAAACAGGCAGATGCGGAAAGTGATGAATATGTAATGTTGCTTTAAACTTTCTGATCGGGACTGGTGTATTAGAAACAAAAAATTCGCCGCTACATGATGAAGTAAAAATTTAGAGAAAAAAATGTAAAACGTTACTTCTAGAGTAGAAAGATGCAATGACTAGGGATGAGATTCTAAATGCTATCTTCAGTAGATAGGCCCAATAGCGAAAAAAATCAACGCATGGCTACTCTGCGCGATAAAAAAAAAATCGGCATTCGGCCTAATGCCACGCTATTTTTAAAAAAAAGGGGGAGGGGAGAGGAAGAGGTAAAAATATATTTAAAAAATAGTTTTAAATCTGTAGGCCTAAGATTTAATTTTAAATCTAATACTTGATTGGTCCCTGATCACAATCCTTTAGAATTTATTTTAAACCCTTCAAATTTAGAGTGTAGCCTACATTTTTCTTACATCGCTTTGAATTTAGAGAAAATGATGTAAAACGTTACTTCCAGAGTAGAAAGATGCAATGATTATGAATCATGGTGAGATTCTAAATGCTATCTTCAGTAGATAGGCCTATAGCGAAAAAAATCCTAAAACGCGCACGGCTACTCTGCGTGATTAAAAAAAAAATCATCATTTGGCGCGCTATTGAAAAAAGGAGGAAAAAGAGCTAAAAATAGAGAAACAGGCAGATGCGGAAAGTGATGAATATGTAATGTCGCTTTAAACTTTCTGATCTGGACTGGTATATTAGAAAGGAAAAATTCGCCGCTACATGATGAAGTAAAAATTTAGAGAAATAAATGTAAAACGTTACTTCTAGAGTAGAAAGATGCAATGACTAGGTATGAGATTCTAAATGCTATCTTCAGAGATAGGCCCATAGCGAAAAAAAAATCAACGCACGGCTACTCTGCGCGATTAAAAAAAAAATCGGCATTCGGCCTAATGCCACGCTATTAAAAAAAAAAAAAAGGGGGAGGAAGAGGTAAAAATAGATTTTTTAAAATAGTTTTAAATCTGTAGGCCTAAGATTTAATTTTAAATCTAATAGGCCTACTTGATTGGTCCCTCATCACAATCCTTTAGGATTTATTTTAAACCCTTCAAATTTAGAGTGTAGCCTATACATTTTTCTTACATCGCTTTAAATTTAGAGAAAATGATGTAAAACGTTACTTCCAGAGTAGAAAGATGCAATGAATCATGGTGAGATTCTAAATGCTATCTTCAGTAGATAGGCCTATAGCGAAAAAAATCCTAAAACGTGCACGGCTACTCTGCGTGATTAAAAAAAATCATCATTTGGCGCGCTGTTGAAAAAAAGGGAGGAAAAAGAGGTAAAAATAGAGAAACAGGCAGATGCGGAAAGTGATGAATATGTAATGTCGCTTTAAACTTTCTGATCGGGACTGGTGTATTAGAAAGGACAAATTCGCCGCTACATGATGAAGTAAAAATTTAGAGAAATAAATGTAAAACGTTACTTCTAGAGTAGAAAGATGCAATGACTAGGGATGAGATTCTAAATGCTATCTTCAGTAGATAGGCCCAATAGCGAAAAAAATCAACGCACGGCTACTCTGCGCGATTAAAAAAAAAAAAATCGGCATTCGGCCTAATGCCACGAAAAAAAAAAAAAAGGGGGAGGGGGGAAGAAGAGGTAAGATTTAATTTTAAATCTAATACTTGATTGGTCCCTCATCACAATCCTTTAGGATTTATTTTTAACCCTTCAAATTTAGAGTGTAGCCTACATTTTTCTTACATCGCTTTAAATTGAGAGAAAATGATGTAAAACGTTACTTCCAGAGTAGAAAGATGCAATGAATCATGGTGAGATTCTAAATGCTATCTTCAGTAGATATGCCTATAGCAAAAAAAATCCTAAAACGCGCACGGCTACTCTGCGTGATTAAAAAAAAATCATCATTTGGCGCGCTATTGAAAAAAAGGGAGGAAAAAGAGGTACAAATAGAGAAACAGGCAGCTGCGGAAAGTGATGAATATGTAATGTCGCTTTAAACTTTCTGATCGGGACTGGTGTATTAGAAAGGAAAAATTCGCCGCTACATGATGAAGTAAAAATTTAGAGAAATAAATGTAAAACGTTACTTCTAGAGTAGAAAGATGCAATGACTAGGGATGAGATTCTAAATGCTATCTTCAGTAGATAGGCCCAATAGCGAAAAAAAATCAACGCATGGCTACTCTGCGCGATAAAAAAAAAATCGGCATTCGGCCTAATGCCACGCTATTTTAAAAAAAAAAGGGGGAGGGGAGAGGAAGAGGTAAAAATATATTTTAAAAAATAGTTTTAAATCTGTAGGCCTAAGATTTAATTTTAAATCTAATACTTGATTGGTCCCTCATCACAATCCTTTAGGATTTATTTTAAACCCTTGAAATTTAGAGTGTACATTTTTTCTTATATCGCTAAATAGTGCTGCATAATGGTGAATCATAGCAAAAAAAATGTTACATTTTTGTGAAAAGTGTGTAGTATTCAGTCTGGTAAACAATTCTAGGGGGAGGGCCAAAAATATTTTGTCCAATATGGCCGACACAGAGGTCATCGAACTTTATACAGGAAAAAAAATAAAAGTTGTTCAAATTGAGTTATGAACCATGCCAACATGTTCATCAAAATAGTCTCAAATTGTTCCTCTTAGCATACTATTCTATAGTAGGATAGGTTTTACATAATAGAAGTTTGCTTCCCAAGGTTGCACAGGCAAATAGGTCAAGACCACAAAGCTCCATATCAAACGTTACATAGACCTATGCCTATTGACTGACCAATTTTTGGATGTAACCTTGGGAAACAACCTTCCTACATAATGTGAAACATATCCTGCTTTACTTATTATAAATTATTATGACGAGAGGAAGAATTTGAGACCATTTTGACAACAATCGGAGCAAGTTTTCAAATTTGAGCCCTGTAGATGTTAAACCATGACCTTTGACCTTTTTGCTTATAACTTGAGAACAGTACATCACAGATAGGTATACTTTTTCTGGATCCTTATGACCAGGGGAACACGAAATTTTTCACTGTATAAAGTTCGATGACCTAAAACGCGCACGGCTACTCTGCGTGATTTTTAAAAAAAATCGTCATTTGGCGCGCTATTAAAAAAAAAGGAAGAAATAGAGGTAAAATAGACAGAGGCGGAAAGTGATGAATATGTAATGTCGCTTAAACTTTCTGATCGGGACTGGTGTATTAGAAAGAAAAATTCGCCGCAGCTCATCAGATGGTGTTTATGTTGCTATCTACTGAAGATAGCTTATATCAGATTGTGTTTATGTTGCTATCTACTGAAGATAGCTCATCAGATGGTGTTTATGTTGTTATCTACTAGCTGAAGATAGCTCATATCAAATGGTATTCATGTTGCTATCTACTGAAGATAGCTCATCAGATGGTGTTTATGTTGTTATCTACTGAAGATAGCTCATACAGATGGTGTTTATGTAGTTATCCACTGAAGATAGCTCACATCAGATGATGTTTATGTTGCTATCTACTGAAGATAGCTCATATCAGATGGTTTTAATGTTGCTATCTACTGAAGATAGCTCATCAGATGGTGTTCATGTAGTTATCTACTGAAGATAGCTCATATCAGATGTTTATGTCGCTATCTACTGAAGATACCGGTAGCTTATATCAGATGGTGTTTATGTTATCTACTGAAGATAGCTCATATCAGATGGTGTTTATGTTGTTATCTACTGAAGATAGCTCACATCAGATGATGTTTATGTTGCTATCTACTGAAGATAGCTCATATCAGATGTTTATGTTGCAATCTACTGAAGATAGCTTATATCAGATGGTGTTTATGTTATTATCTACTGAAGATAGCTCATATCAGATGGTGTTTATGTTGTTATCTACTGAAGATAGCTCACATCAGATGATGTTTATGTTGCTATCTACTGAAGATAGCTCATATCAGATGGTGTTTATGTTGCTATCTACTGAAAATAGCTCATCAGATGGTGTTTATATTGCTATCTACTGAAGATAGCTCATCAGATGGTGTTTATGTTGCTATCTACTGAAGATAGCTTATATCAGATGGTGTTTATGTTGCTATCTACGGAAGATAGCTGACATCAGATGGTGTTTATGTTGCTATCTACTGAAGATAGCTCATATCAGATGGTGTTAATGTTGCTATCTACTGAATATAGCACATACCAAATGGTGTTTATGTTGCTATCTACTGAAGATAGCTAATATCAAATGGTGTTTATGTTGCAATCTACTGAAGATATCTAACATCAGATGGTGTTTATGTTGCTATCTACTGAAGATAGCTAATATCAAATGGTGTTTATGTTACTATCTACTGCAGATAGCTCACACCAGATGGTGTTTATGTTGATATCTACTGAAGATATCACATATCAGATGGTGTTAATGCTGCTATCTACTGAAGATAGCTCATATCAGATGGTGTTTATGTTGCTATCTACTGAAGATAGCTCACATCAGATGGTGTTTATTTCGCTATCTACTGAAGATAGCTCACATCAGACGGTGTTTATGTTGCTATCTACTGATATAGCTCATATCATATGGTGTTTATGTTGCTATCTAAGGTTCATATAGATTAGTCGCAGATATGAGAACTGCAAATGTTCATTGAAGTTAATAATTATATCCTATTCCAAGAATTGATAATCGCATGAATGCAAAATTTGTTCGCAAAATTGATCTTTTGAAAGGGTACTGGCAGGTTCCACTCACAGACCGTGCCAAAGAGATTTCTGCTTTTTGTACAGCATTTGGTCTTTACCAATACGAAGTAATGTCATTCGGTTTGAAAAACGCGCCTGCAACCTTTCAGAGAATAGTTAACCAAATTGTGGCAGACAAAGAGGGATGTGAAGCGTAGTATGTGGATGATTTGATTGTTTACAGTCAAACTTAATGGAACAACACACGGAACAACTCCATCAATTGTTCAAGAAGCTATGAAGTACAATTGACATTCAATCTGGTAAAAAGTGAGTTTTGCCATGCCACAGTCAGGCTACTATACAGTACTTGGGATATGTTGTAGGTCAAGGTCAGGTGAAACCTATCAAAGTCAAAGTTGAAGCAATTGAGCAATACCCCACAGCTGTAAACAAGAAGACAATCATATGAATGGTTGGCTATTACAGAAAGTTCTGTCCAAACTTTTCAGAGATAGCAAGTCCTTTGACTGATTTGTTGAAGAAGGATGCAAAATTCATTTGGTCAACAGTATGAAAATGCTTTTCACAAAGTCAAATCAATACTCATGAATTCATCAGTCATTGAACCTGATTTTCAGAAGCAGTTCAAGACGACTGATGATCTAAGTCTCCAAATTCTATAGTTATTATACAGAGTGTCCCAGTAAAAACAAACAAACGGGTGAATAAATTTGGACATAGGTTTGTGCATCTAATTATAATTTATACGCAATTATTATTTGATTCGGTTAACTTGTTGCGAAGAAATAAACGATTACATATGAGTGCATCAGAACAATAATTCATTCCAAGTTTGATCAACGGGCGCTTTCTCATACTCGCTATTTAAAATGGGTGACGGGGATGTGCGACCCCGGGTCACGGTTATTGCGACCACATTAACCCTCATTTTTAACTCCTCTCACTCAATGACCCCCTTTTTTATTTTACTTAACTCCTTTACTTAACTCCTCTTACTCAATGACTCCCTTTTTTGTTTTTCTGTCACCAAAAGACCTCCCCCCTTTTCAAAACTTTTGGGGAAATTTTTGATAATCTCTCACTGAATTTTTCCTTAAAGCCATATTATAACATTTCTGTAATAGATTAGTATTTATTTTCCATAAAATGTTAGCTTTTACTGTCAGATATGTCCCCTTTTAATTGAGCCGAACAAGTGAGGTAAAGCATAGAAAATTGGAAATTACTACCAGCGCCCATGCATATATGTTACTCCCGCGGTTGTAATAGGTACGGTACGATCCTCGGGGTGTGTGTGTATGTGTATCCCGCACGCCGTGTACGTAGGCCTACTGTGCATACGTGTTCGACTAATATTTCCATCGTAATAATAAAACGCCGGTTCCATCGTTTTATTAAAAATCTCGGATTTTGACAAAACTACAGCACCTAAAGTCTTGATTTTTGCAGAGCATCTTCATTGACTACGGTATTTAAGTAGGCCTACATTACAATCATGGAAAAACCAGAAAAAAAAACCCGCTAAAATTTTATTGAGGGCGTTTTCCTCAGCAAATGTTATAATATGGCTTAGGCCTATGTTTCAAATTATTTTTTTGATGAATTTTTGAATTTTTTTTTATCCACTTGACCCAAAATATTCATAGTCTAACTGCCCCCCCCACCTTTTATACGGTGTTTAGGCTTTCACTGAAAGACCCCTAAAATTTCGAACTACTGTCCGCACATCCCCGTGACTTCCAAAGTCAAGTGCACCCAATTCTCCCTTCCTAAAGTTTCAGTGCATCTTTAAATTCAGTCCTCTTATCTACATAACTTTGATTTATAATTTTTTTGATACACAGTGTAGGGGTGGTGCAATAAGTATGCGTACCCCCGGGGTGGTGAATTATGGGGGTGGGGGCAAAGATTTTTGGCAGGCCAAAATGGGGGAGGGCAAGCATTTTTTGGCAGGTCGAACTCGAAAGGGGGGGAAGCGATTTTGGCAGGTCGAAAGGGGGGAAGTGATTTTTGGCACAGATATTTTGGGCACCGTTTCTATATTAGGCCTACACCCTAAGCAGGTGTAGGAAAACATTAGGAACACGTTCAAGTATTTTTTATGCAAATTTTCCTGCTCGTTGCGCGGGGCGCTCGAATTAGGCCTATATGATAAGACAATTTAAGGTTTTAAATTCGGGTTCTCCAAAATCTTAGTGTAGGCCTATAAAGGGGGGCAAAGTCTTTTGGCACGTCAAAATGGGGGGGGGGCAAATATTTTTGGCACGTAAAAAGGGGAGGGCAAAGATTTTTGGCACGGCCAAAGGGGGCAAGCGATTTTTGGCAGCCTCCCCCGACTTTGAGAACTGATTCACCAGTGCAGATCCAATTTGAGATCCAATCTAAATAGCCCCCTCTATTATTCTTGAAGTCGCGAAGAATTTCCCAAAAGTTGACCACAGTTGGAATTTTGATTTTAAAATAGAAAAGGAAATTCTGTTCTAAAATTGTCAAAAATATACAGAAACAAATTCATTTGATGCTTTAAAATTGGGTATTTATTCAATAAACCAATTCAATACACTCTATCTATGCTTACCCTTTCAAATCTGGTGCAGAGTTCACAGTTCAAGTTCAACAATTCAGGGAAATATGATCCGAGCAAAAAACCTAGGCATAGAAAAAAACATCTAGAAACGCTTAATTGGTGTTTTTGCATTATTTACATGATGGAGTTTTGACGTGCGTGGAATAAAACTGAACTTTTTCCGCAGTGATTTTGAACGTTTAAATGGGTTGATTCCGTGGAATAACACCGATGTTAGCTTTGCTGGACTTTACTGATGAAGTAAAATGTGTTATTAGGATATAAATTGCTGTTGAAAAGGTCAAACGACGCTTCTATTTTACGGTAGTTCAACCAAAGTTGTCCTACCACATCGCACTGTGTATTTGGTATACAAATTCAATGTCATGCATACGCAGTAGTACTACGAGTCTACTGCACACGCTGCCTGTACATATAATTCATTGGGAATGAACCTGAACTTGCACTGTGAAGTCAACAGGCATGCCAAATATTTAGCAACAATACTTCGATGATGTTACGCAGATGTAGCCGAATTGCACTTGACAAATCTTGAAAATATTGGAATCACTTTTTTCAAATGTGTCTGAAATCTTCACTTCAGTTGTTGCACTGCCACTGACTTTTCATGCTTGCATGCTCAGTCCAGTTTGTCAGTCTTGTCTCACTGTCAGTTTTTACAGAATTGAACATCATAAGCTTATCAATATAAGTATTGGGCAACTATTGACATAGTACACAAGTACTTGTTTTTAAGAAGCCTGGTTATTCTTGTAGCAGAATACTTCATACTGACATTGTGGCGAATGATGTGTAGAAATTCATTTTCTTATTCTAAACTCAGCCTGTGGAGGATTTACTTTGTTTTCTTCATTGTTGGAATTTAACTTTTGGATTTATAATTGCAGTGATATCATCATCATGTATGCTGGAAAGAGAAGACGCAGACCCGCAAAAAGGTACCATTTTCCTACCCTAATCGGGGCCTGGCATGTCACTCAGGATATTTATGTACAGGGCTTAAATTAAACAAGGGCTACAGACATGACAGAGAAGTACCCAGTACATGTACAAGGCTATTCATGATGGCTATCATTTCATGATTTTCCCCAAAGATTTCATTGAGCTCCTGCTGACCCCTGGTCCTGGAAATTGTATTTTGAAGTGGCAAAAAATGACCAGAACATACAAATGTAGAGAGTAGGCCTACCATTTACCCTTTGCACAGGTCCCAAAACAAGGTTCTCCCTGAGTGCAATGCATGCATAAATTGTGGAAAAAGTGTTTATTTGTCCTTTTGTGTTTTTCTAGCAATGCACAGGTTTTTACAAAGCGTAACAAATCATGCACTGGGGTGGGGGGGTAGGACCTCGTTTTGAGATGACTGTGAAAAGGGTCAATTCCGGGGTGGGGAGCATATATCTGTACTTGATAAGTCGTGGCACTATTGGGAGAGAGCCTTTTGGACCTGGGCCTATAGAAATTAGGGGCATTTGCCATTGGGCAAAAACGATTGAAATTATGATTTATTCAATCAAATGGGGCAGAGACGGGTAGTGCTAACCTGCGAAATGGGATCATAGGTGCACACAATTATCATTTGGTGTACAAAATTGCCATTTTAAGCCAGGGGAGAGCGGGGCACTCAACTAACTTAGAAGTAACGGTATACATGTGCCTGTCAATATGCCCTTTTTTGAAGGCAAATATACCTAATGACCATTTAAAAAAAGTCATCCGCTCTTCACTACATACTAGATCCGAGAAAGATGGACGGACAGAATGACCAGGCCGATGACACACATTCAATGGGTGTAGTGTACATTTTTGCTAGAATTGTACCATCAAAATGCCAAAAACTAATGCAGAAACTTTTGAATTCTCTTATTTCAGCAAATTTACTAAAATGTATTGTATAAAAGTGTAAACATTTGGGAAATTTGGAACAAGAAATGAATGTTGCTCCATTTTTATGCCTCCACCAGAGCCAGAGGTACCATTTTATGTTTCCTGTTTGTATCTGTCTGTTGTGACGTCATTCTATCCGTCCGTCTTTCTCGGAACTGGTATGGCATATAGTGAAGAGCGATTTGGTGAAGAGGTGGCAATTGGTGGTCTTCAAATTTCAATAGGTTTTTGCAAAATATCTATAGTAATTAAGTACCGTAGATAATTTGCATAATTTATGCATCAAGGAAAATAACCTTGTGAACAGATTATCTGGAGATCCCTGTGAGTTACAGTGATGTGATTTGGTGGGGATGGATTTGGTGGGAAAGTATCTTTAATCCAAGGTCATAATGGGGTCATCCAGGGTCAATTTGACATTGTTGCAGGTTCATGAAATTTGGTACCGGTAATTAAATGACCATCATAGGGAGCCAAAAAATGTCAAGGTCATTTTGAGGTCATTCTGGGTCATCCAGAGGTTAGATTGTCTCAAAACTGAAAAAAAAGTGTCAAGGCCATTTTGGGGGTATTGGGGTCATCCGGGGTCAAATCGCCATATATTGTCACAGGTTCATGAAATTTGGTGGGAACGTCCACCGAAACGAAACAATAATGTGAAGGTCATAATATGAGGTCATCCAGGGTCAAATTGCAATAGATTGTTGCAAGCAGGTTTTAAATAAAATGGTCTTTTTTCAAAAAAAACTTTAATTTCAGCTCCAACTGGCTAAAATGATGTGCGTCAAGGTGGAGGCAGTGCAGCTGACGCTTAATGTTGAGAGCCACTTAAGTTGAGATAACCACAAAATTCTAGTGTTCAAAATTTCTACCTGATGACCCCTTTTACCCCTTTTTTCAGAATATTATACCCAAATTACACCCCTTTTTCATTTTGCTTGTACCCAATGCCCCCCTTTTAAAGAACTGCAAATATAACTTTAAAAAAGCAGGTGATTATTAAAACCAAAATTTCAGCTTGTCCATAATTTAAAAATCAAATTCAAATTTTTTTAACCAACCCAAATAAAACCTGCTTGAATTGTATTTCTCACTTCAAAACAGGAATCCAGTGCAGCCTCAAGGAGAGGTCAAATCAAACCCGAGTAAACGTCACCGAGATCGTCTCAATGCCGAGCTAGACCGACTTGCAAGTTTGCTTCCATTTGACGAGGATACAGTGTCCAAATTGGACAAACTCTCCATCTTAAGACTCAGCGTCAGCTTCTTGAGAAACAAGAGTTTCTTTCAAGGTATGTAATGAATGCATTGTAGATTTAAATGGAGCCACAGGAAAGCACCACCAAACCAGTTTGAACTTTGAGTCTTTGAACTGTCATGTGCAAAGTTAAAAGCATAGTCATGAATCTGCCTCCCCCCCGCCTCCCCCAAGCAGTATTCACTCGAGAGGCTGAATGTCACAATTTTGGCCCAGTGAAAATCATAATAATTTTGCCGCATACACATTTGCAATGCTATATTACACGGGTCTGATTGGGGGAAGTCAGGGCACAAGCCATTTTTGGGCAATTTTCCTATGGGATTTTCTAAATTTTGCAATCGATTGGTGGTGGTGGTGGGGGGGCACAAATTATATATTTGAACAGATCAGGTACTGCAGTTTTATAGGGGGGGTTGATTGTACACAATAGCTTTCCTTCTGTGCCCAGTTTGGACGGGTGGTTTGCTCAGTGGCGTAGCCAGGACTTTTCAGGGAAGGGGGGCAAGAGGGGGGCAAGGGATTTCCAGGGGGCAAAGTTTAACGAAAATGATAAAAAATGGGCTAAAAAAAAGGACTCCCAATGGGGGAGACTCCTCACAGGGGGGCATCTGTTTTCTTCACCCCTGGCTACGCCCACTGGGTTTGCTCCTGGGACAGGCAAACTTAATATTTCTGTGACGGCTGCTAAATTGTCATTTTCAAATAATGCTTGAATAAGTTCTGTGAACTCAATACAAGACTTGACTAATAAATTAAGACTATATTTAAAACAAAAGCTGTTTGGACTGACTGAACCCCCACAAGAGGCAGAGGTCTGGTTTCTATTTTCAGGGTTAAATTTTGGACAGGTAGTTTTGGTGAAAATGTCAGGCACTTGTCAAATTCTAAGACCCAGATTGTACATGCACTTAAGGGCTGGGGTATGAACGTTTGGACAGTATTTATTGTGGGACATTAGAGCACATAAGGCATATCGAATTGCATTCTGAATACGAAGAATGTCATTCTGATATCAAATAATTTTGATTTTTTGAAATTCGCAATTTACTACACATTTTATGGCAAATCATTAAAAATTGATATTTTTGATATTTAACAGTACTTGAAGTAAACTTTATAAATCTGATGATTTATACTTAAAGGGGGTAACCCTATTGGTTTTGGATATGGATTGTCTTTAAAATTACATAATAATATCAAATATCGCCTCCTTTATGCTGCTTTGTGAAAAAACGAGAGCATTTTCAGCGTAAATGTGAATAAATAGCCAAATTTGCAATCCAATACCTTGGTATACGTGAATTGCATTCTGGGCAGGCAATGACGAATGCTGACATGCTGTACAATGCCCGGCCCGTATTGAACGGAAAATGATTTTTTTTTTCGTACCGTTTCCGAAAAAAAGGAAACAAAATATATTTCCCCTTGCAATATGTACATTTCAAATGAATATAAAAAAGTTTGGGTAAAATGGAGAGGAAAAAAAAACCTTCCGAGACCGGGTTTTGAACCGGTACCTCTCGGGTAAAAAACAAACGCGCTAGTCAATTGAGCTATTCAGCACACCACGCTTACTCTTGCCGTTTTAATAACTATATGTATACGGCAAACCGTCTCCTCAGCAGTTAGTGTGGTTCGCTTTTTTCACAGAATGTGTATGACGCTTGAAACCAAAGTAGCTGTTGCGGTGACTGATATTTCGCTCATAATTCCTCCCAGAATTCCAAAGTATTTACCATTGTTTACAAACTGGTATACCTGTAAAAACCGCTGTGATTCATGATTTCTCGGAAATACATCGACTTGGAGCGTCAAATTTCAGGATAGTAATGAGAAAAATAGTATCTATTATGTGATACCAAAACCTCATCAACAATGAAAAAAATCGGGGATGATGCTGTCGATCGGGTTACGGACCTTTAAAGTGTATGTAGGTGGGTTGAAAAGCCGACGATCAATTGAAAATTTTGACCTTTCAGTATTGAAGATATGGATTTTTTCCCAAAACACCAAAAAAAAAATTAGGTCTTTTTGGGAAAAAAATCCATATCTTCAATATGAAAGGTCAAAATTTTCAATTGACCGTCGGCTTTTCCTCCCTGCTACACACACTTTAAGAATATGACATTAGATTTATATAATTTACTTCGAGGACTGTTATATATCAAAAATTTGAAAAATATCAAATTTGTATAATTTGTCATAAAATTTGTATTATATTGTGATTTTCAAAAAATGAAAATTATTTGAAATCAGAAAGACATGCTTCGTATTCAGAATGCAATTCGATAGGTCTGAGGTGCTCTCATGTCTCACAAAAAATACTGTCGAAATGCAATAAACGCTCATTTTAGATCCCTTAACTGGTATACACACCTTGATCTTGTTGCAAACACAGAAAAATTATGCAAAATGCATACATTATGTAGCAGGTCTAAATTATATACTGTCTGAAAGTATTAAAGTGTGGAAATGTCAATTTTTATATCCTCATAGTGTATTTTATGATGGCATTCATCATATTTTTCCCACCATGTTTTGCCAGACAAGTTCAACAAATATTTACCCAAGCTGCACCGTAATACAATGCCCTATCAATATTGTACATTTTGTGAAAGGGGTTTCAAATAATGCCCTATTAGTTTTCTTTTTATACGATAGGGATGAAGTGATCCATGTTAATATAATTGTGCCTTGTCTGGTGCGGTTTTAAAGGCCTATTCATTTCAATATCATAGTGATTTCACTGATTTGCTCTTTTGGAGGATTGTAAAAATCATCAAAATTCAGGTTTTGGCACTTTGTTACTGTCATAGATGTGTAGCCCTACAAGCCGTATCAAAATGATTGGTACCCATCAGTTTTTATGGATAAGCTTGACACATCAAAATTCAACATAAGATCCGAATCAATCGAAGATCAAATTGTAAAACATGTCATTAACTATACGTTCTGGAAATTTCAAGAATGCCCAATGTTGTATGGAAGAGGCAGGCTTTTTAATGAACATCAAAATGGATGGGTACCAGTCATTTTGATACACCCTGTATTTAGGGCCTTTAGACTGTGGCAATCCAATGTGCTACATGTATCATAGCCTGCTAGCTCTGGCCTACTAGTGGCTAAGCTGAAAGCTGTCTATTAGCCCTAATATGGGCCATAGGTTTTTGCTATCAGAAGGCAGAGAAGGAACGAAAAAGGAGAGAAGATTAACAAAGATTTCATTTAGTACCCCCGGGAATCGACCCCTTGGGTGCCATGCACACGCTCACCAACCTCATGCTACAGGGGTTTTGCTGGCCTGGCCGGCGATTCGGTGAGCATACTATGTATGACTTGGGTTAATTGCATCATTGCATCACATGGATACATGCATGCGTAGTGGTTTTCTTTGTAAGATTTTAAAGTTAGGGTTAAAGACATCTTTAGAAGGCATTTTTACATGAATGTGTTATTTCTCTATTTGTAGGCCTATTTGAATGGGGCTTTAACTTTCAACTTTTACCAAATATTTCATTTCAAAAATACCTATGACAATTTGAATGACTAAATCCCCAAAGGTAATTCATGAACAATTTTAGTTTTGTTACACTTACACTGGGATCATTGAATGGGCCTTTAAAGGCTTAATGTACGATTTCCTTCCAATTTTAAATTTGTCATTATATACTCAAAATGCTGAAATAATACTAGTAATAATGATCGGGAATGGTTTCTGTCCATTTTGAGCTGAAATAACGAGGTAACGTGAAAGAAACACTGCTTGTTATTTTGGCCGCTTAACACGCAGTTCTATAGGAAGGACATAAAGTCATAATTTCTTGAATTATGACTTTATGTCGAACTTTGCTCTGTTTACCTACAAACACAACAAATTTGGCTGATTCCATTTAGGTGCAAGTTGTGACATGTGTAAACATTACAAATATGCCAAAAAATCAGGTTTAAAAAAAATTAACCAAATTCATATTATAAGATCGTACATTATGACTTTAATGGAAATTGTGAAATTAGATGCAAAATAGCTGAATTCGACTGCTACATGTGCAATGTTGTGGAGTGACTGATGACCAAATATGACAACCAATATGAGCCAAGTTTGCTACATGTACATGTAATGGTCGCCCATCCAGGGATGTCCTGCTCAGTGCTCACATGCAGCCAACCAGATAATTTCTTCCCATTTTTTCACAAGAACATTAAGTACCATGAGAAAAATATTAAAATAAATTGTTTTGCATACAGTATAGGCCTTGTTAAGTTGTAAAGAACGAAATTTATGACCTTTTTTGATGAAAATAAGGCATGAAAATAAAATGCCAGTAAAATTACTGGCTGTTTTCCATTCTGTATACTGGTTATTTTCAGGGGGTTAATTTTTTCCGTAATTTGAGCTATATTCTGAGCAGGTTTGTGGTGTCTGTTATGGTTATTTGCAGCTTGAAACATGTACATATCAAAGTCTATGGGTTAAGAAATAATTTCACAGGGTTTTAAATTTGTGGTTCAAGTCTAGCGGTGAAAATTGCTAACATCAAAACCCTTGCAAAAATGTGCCTAGTATTAGCAGCTTATTATGACCTTGACCTAGAGGAGGCTTGAGCTAAATCAGAAGCTACAATTTGATCACTACTGAGTCGCTTGGTATTTCCTTCACTGAACCAGGTTTCAATTTCAGACTGGTTGAGGTTTTCGGTTTTTTAATTATTTTAAAAACAAAGTCGTGTGCATAGTTTAGATCTATTTGTGCATTTTGTGGCTGAATTGTTTGGCTGTATCCATAGACCTTAAACTACATGTATTGCCTACGACATTTGTAATAATTAAGCTACATGTATCAAAGCATGATTCATTGGGTTTGCTGGTTTGATAATAATTTTGATAATTGTTGAAAAAGTGAGGAAAAAACCCTGTTCTATGGCCCCAACCGACCCAGATTTTCTGTTTTTGAATTTTTTTTGAAAACCTGGCTATTTAAAATCAGCTGTTTTTTGGCCCATAATGGATTGAGTTTGATGGAAATTGCTGTTTTGGCAAAATAATTTATTTGGACTGAAAAAAAAACATACGCAAATTGATACAGATTGATAGAAAAAAAATTGTTTACAGATTTTGGTATTTTTAGAGTCGGCTAAAAACCGACCCTTCTTCAAAGGAGTCGAGTGTTCGCCCGTGGAATGTGCTGTTTTTTTCTGTCATATATTTTACAAACTTTAAATTATTTATGCACATCTACGTGTTAATTTAATTAATTCACTGAATGAGGAACCATTTTAGGGATTTGTTTTTTGGTCTCACCCAATGACTTCATGTTGTGTGTGTGTTAAATCTGTCACATAAAGACCCATAGGAGGGTTTTACAGGCTTTACATTCATGTGTTGGGACACAATATAGAGAAATGTCCTGCTGTCAATAGTAGTTGGCAGACAATGTCAATTATTACACACTCTGACTTTTTTGTGAGACACACTATAGCGAAAGGTCTTGTGACCTTTGTCCCTGACTTTGAGTTTTGTTTACCTGGAATAATAGGTGGGTTCCATGGTTCAGCTGTTGGTACAATTATACTTCAATTTAATTGCAGTTACAACTTTAGTTTGCTGTAATGCTGTAAATGAAGTAGGGATGCTTGATTTGAACATCTTCTACACTAGGATCCACAACATGCTCATCTATCAGGGCACAGTTCTTTAACTCCAATACATTTGCACATTCAGTGAATGACCTTTGAAAATGTGGGTACAAAATCTCATACTCTGCAACTTGAGGTCAAATTTTGCACTCTGAGTGTTTAATTGAGGTTATTGAACTATGCCACTGGGATGAGGCCATTGTGGTCCATAGTGCTAGTACCAGTATTTTATGCACATCCTTGGTCAATTTTACAATATACCTTTGTGGGGTATTACATGTAGGTATTCATTTTATATAATTTGCATGAATGTCTTTAACATGTTCAACTGATCAAGGGAGGGGGGACAGGGGTGTATTGTTTAATAATTTTTTGGCAGGATGTACTTGTAACCAAGCTTCAAAACTCTACCCTACATGTAGAGCTGCTGGGAATACACAATTTTTTTGGAGGGCAAAAAATGCATATCGATTAAAAAAAAACCCACAAAAAATGTGATTTCCCGCTAAAAACGCAAAACCTAAAAGGAAAAGTCTTAAAATTTTGCCAAGTCTTAGAAATTTGTGACTTCAATTGTAACAAAACATGCAAAATTGCATGTTTTTCGCTCATTTTCCCTCAAATTGCAAAAATATTAAAATTTAAGTTTTATTGCTAGTTAGAACTATTTTTAAAGGATTAATATTACAAATGGGATAGATGTTTCATTTGGCAAAACAAGATCATATTTTCTAAATTCCAATCTCAGGGACTGCCTTTTGAGGAGAGCGAGACAATCGCTCTCTACTGCTCTCCTTAAATTTGATATAGGAGAGTTATTTTTAGCTCTCCTTAGTTGACCATTCTGTCCTTACATTCTATTGTAAATGCTCTAAATAGCTCTCCTTGAAGGCTCTAGAAGAGCTATTTAATGCTCTCCTGCAAATTCCAAAAGACAGTCCCTGCAATCTGGAATCAGGAGTAGGAACGTGTCATCTGCATACATGATCAAGCGGATAGCTAGCTACCTTAGCCCAAATGCTTAGCCTACCTGTGACATCGGTGTGTCACGCACGTAACTAAAACCACAAAACATCACAGACACTATTTGACCATATTACAATATGTGCAGGACAAGAGGCAGTGACAGATTCGTTAGCTGTGACGGGGTTGTTGACATTCACTGGGAGCGCATCTATAAGTGACCTTGAAATAAAGATTCATCACTAGACTACAAAAATGTATAAAGCCTATTTAAACCTTTATACGTGAGTACGTGACTCATTGTCACTTGGATTTATTTCCACAAAAGGATAGTAACTGACATCAGTACAAGTCTGTCTTTTAATGCTCTGCATGCTAGCCATAGGCTTCAACATAACAAGTTAAAATTTTGTGTCGATAACACCTCTCAAGCTCTGTGAATTTTAATAGTGTTTGGTAGCAAATTTGGTATCAAATTGGGGTTAAACAAGATTCTGCACACCACCTTATTAATCAATTTGCCATAACAAGCTCAAGTTCTGGTGTACATTGTAGGATGGGTTACATAAATGCGGACTTTCTTTATTTGAGTAGTTAAGTTATTTATCATTGTCTCATGTTTTGTTGTAGGATGGGTTACATAAGTGTAGACTTTCTTTATTTGAGTAGTTAAGTTATTTATCATTGTCTCAGGTTTTGGTGTAGGATGGGTTACATAAGTGCGGACTTTCTTTCTTTAAGTAGTTTAGTTATTTATCATTGTCTCAGGTTTTGGTGTAGGACGGGTTACATAAGTGCAGACTTTCTTTATTTGAGTAGCTTAGTTATTTATCATTGTCTCAGGTTTTGTTGTAGGACGGGTTACATTAAGTGTGGATTTTCTTTATTTGAGTAGCTTAGTTATTTATCATTGTCTATTGTGAATCAATGCAACGTGAATGAATAGGGGCATTATCCTCATTTGTTATATTGGTAGGCCAATAGTAAACAAAATTGGAGTTGGTGTTAATGGCCTTCAATTAGTGGCAATGTCATGAATAGGGGGATAAAGTGCAAGGGTAAAAGTCAAAGTCATTCATTCATTTGAATCACCCTTATTCTATTATCATAAAGTCCATTGTATGTATCTGCAGGTGCTCAGGGTTCAATCAGAAAGGTCATGTTGATAAATTTGAATTGTCACAAAATTGGTAAAAATCTGCAAAAATCATGGATTTTGGTCACAGAAGTTCCAGAGAAGTGTGAAACGTCAACTATTAATGCGGACCCTCAGGCCAAGGCCTGTGAAAATAAATATGGGCCCACTGATACGCTACCCTGCGGCCCGCAGGTCCTGTGATATTATGTCACCAAAGTCAGCAAAATGGACGAAGTCAGTGCTGACTTCAGCACCAATATGTGGCATTAAATTTTTGTTGATTTGCGACTCGTGAAGTTTTACAAAGTGTCAACAGTCACAAAATGTGGACCAGTTTAACAAATTAATATTTTGTAATGTTAGTTTGGGCCTGTGACAATTGATGAGGGCCTCTACTTTTGAAACTCTAGGGCCTGAATGGCCCTTGATGATGTTTGCTTATTTCAAGCACCTGTGTATGCTAAATGACAGACAAAAAAAAAGTAAGAAAAGGGGAAAATTTCCAACCTGTTCCGTTGACCCACTACTAAATGCATGTGAAAATCAGCAATTTTAATGCTAAAATGGGTCAAAATTATAAGAACCGTGGCGTAAAACCAGACCAAAGGAAGATGCACAGATAACAACATTTGGTCATTGGCGACTTCTGGTTGAATGAGGGTGTTGTATAAGGTCGGCAGTTCCAGTCCTTGATCACGATTTACATGTACTGTAAAAGTCAATATTTTCGTGAGAAGATATTGTCGCGATTTTGAAGATTTTGTCAATTGCGCAAGAATTAAATTTCGCGGTTTTGATATTGATACAATAGAAACCTAATGCAAAAGGTTATTTTCGAGAGTTTTTATTTTCACGATTTTATGTCCACTCGCGAAATTCGCGAAAATAAAAACCTTGCGAAAATTTCTACTTTTACAGTAGTTCTGGTGATTTCTTCTTGATCGGGATGGTCTCCCGCACTAAACGGGGGATGGCCTTTAACACTAAACGGGGGTCTTGAGTCTTGAGTGCTGAACTCCTGTTAAGCTAGGCTTTTTCTAGGAGAGCTGTGCTGTGTTTGCGTGCCAAATTCGGTGCTCAAAAATATTAACAAGTGGTCAAAAATATCAACAAGTGTGAGTAAAAAGGGGCAGGATGCCTCCCGCACTAAAATTTTGGTCAGTTTTGTTCCAGCAACTGCCCCCTGGTCGCTAGTTGCTACCCTTTTCAATTCAAAGGCATGGTAAAGAAACATGCTCATTAATTCAGTATTTAATGTACACTGTTTAGACATACATGTAGTCTAGATCCACTGCTGAACACCCCCCCATGATAATACCATTGCCTAACAATAGTAACCGAAATGGTAAATTGAGCTTCATTCCTTCTATTTAAAAACAATCTGCTTGATTTAAAGAAAATTGTATCCAAACAGTTACAATTTAGGGATGCACTATTAGACTTCAAGGGGGGGGTTAGGAAGTTTTGAAAAAACTCCCCCCACTACATGTGCAAAAAAAAACTTTCCCCACCAACACTAAAAAAAAAAAAAAAAACTTTCCCCACATCTACATGTAACTGTGTATAAATGCATGAAATTAAAAAAAAAAACGACCCCAACTTCCTAACCCCCTTGAAGTCTAATGGTGCGCCCCTTCCTTAGCATATCACATGAAAGCTCCCATTTGGCGCCCATTCCTTTTTTAAAGCAGAGATGTCACATTTCGGATTTATCCGGATTTCGGATTTTGGGGATTAAAAAAAATTCGGATTTTCAAAAAAAAAAAAAAAAAAGCAAAAAGCAAAAAACAGATGTTTTCTGGAAGAAGGAAGCACTTTTTATTATATTTGTAGAACAAGGCGAGAGCCCTGAACTGTTCTTTTAACTCTCTGAAATGGCCTTTACTGTGGTGCTAAATGTGCAGAAACCATCTGGCTTCGGGGCTTCGCCCCCGACCCGGGCCCCGCACCCCCGGCCAGTGTTTGCTGAGAGCTTCGCTCGCTACGCCGCAAGTTCAGGATTTTTTGGGTCAGCCTGTGACATCTCTGTTAAAGGAATTTTTATTATTAATGATAAGTTGCCTTTATTAGTTCAAAATGAAGCCTCTGTATCTCTACAGTTGGTTGTAGGCTAATGATCCTGGATGTATTGTTTCCTGTTTGGCTGCCTGTCTGTTTGTTGTCCTGTCATAACTGTCAGGATCATCTCGTTGAAAATGACACTTTTTTTCACTTTGAAAACTTTGACAAATGTCAAAGTTGCTTTTTTACTCATTGACCTGGAATACAAGCTGTTGGCAAAATGACTGGGCTAAAGTTGGCAGTGTTATTCAGTGTACACCCAGTACAGCAAATTAAAAAAAAATTGGAACCAGAGATCCATTTTTTTCCAATTTTTTGGCTGAACAATGAAATGGTCTCAGCCTAATACTACCTTCCTTCCTTACTTACTCAGCAACCTTTTGGTCTGCAATGGACATATCTCCAAATGCCAAGAAGGTATGACCTTCTGAGTGGTGTCACATGATAGAGAACTAGAGCGGTTACCGTACCATAGCTGAACCATGTGGCTTTGGCACTATAGTCTTATATTGTGGTATACCACTGTCACCCAGGGTCACACCTTTCGAGATAGAGACCTAAAATAGGAACATTTACTAGAGTCTTATGAGGAGTAGCACCCCCGGTGCGGATATTATTTTTTATTATATTCTGTACTTGTGTGTGTTTAAGAGACTTAATTTTGATCGCTTACACACTATCGCTGCTATTGAAAAACTAGAGTGGTTACCGCACCGTAGCTGAACCATGTGGCTTCGGCAGTTTATTGTGGTATGGTATACCACTGTCATCTTCTTGGGATTTCAAGATATGAAAGAATCAAAAATAAGAATAAATTGACTCGCACAAACACAAAAAGGTTTTAACTGTTGAATTATATGAAAAAAAACTATGTACAACCACATATTAAAAATGTTCTGAAAATGTTATTGTAAAACATGTTTGGGCAAACATTTGTGCAAAATATTTTGTTCAATAACTTTAATAAGTTTTGAAGCAGTTTTCAAAAATGTTAAATTTGATTGTTATCAAAACATTTTATATCCTTTATATAACCTTTTTAATAACTTGACATTAAAAGATTTTCTATAATACGTTTTGTGTTTGCTGGGATGGCTGTCTTCTGTGTTGACCAACTCACATGTGTACGATCTTATAATATGAATTATTTTTTTTCAAACCTGATTTTTGTACATATTTGTAATGTTTACACATGTCACAACTTGCACCTAAATGGAATTAGCCAAATTTGTTGTGTTTGTAGGTAAACAGAGCAAAGTTCGACATAAAGTCATAATTTCTTGAATTATGACTTTATGTCGCCCATAGAACTGCGTGTTAAACGGCCAAAATAACAAGCAGTGTTTCTTTCACATTACCTCATTATTTCAGCTCAAAATGGACAGAAATCATTCCCAATCATTATTACTAGTATTATTTCAGCATTTTGAGTATATAATGACAAATTTAAAATTTGAAGGAAATCGTACATTAAGCCTTTAACCATTGGTTTCTAAATCAGCCTTGCTTATGCAGAGAATAAAAGTGTACAAAAAATGTATGTCTTTAATAAATTGCTTCCACGTTTGGCATTTGCATTTGCAGAGTTTAATGAGCCCATTTTATGTGGATTTTGATGAATGTTGGGGTTTGTTGGTGAAGCCACGGCATCGCCCATCACTGATTGTCCCAAGGAGTCTCAGAATTTATCAGAAAGCATGTATACATTTCAAAGCTACTTGACAGCAGTGGTGTAGCCAGTGGGGGGCAGGAGGGCGGTGCCCCTGCCGCTCGTCATGGCCGCCGGTTCATGCAAGGCTGTCCGTGAGACGGAAGGCGTTGTTGAAAAAATAATTGGCTTAACAATAGACTATTTTTCACCCAGGGTAACAGGTAAAAGGGGAGAATTGTAAAGAAAATGATGAAAAATTGTGAATTACACATAAAAATGATGTGTTTGCTCTTCACTTTTTCAAACCATGCAAAAAAATTTTGGGTCAACAAATTACAACTTCCGTCGGTAAAATATATTTCCGTCGGTACATTTACAAGTTGTGCCCCCTCGGTCCCAAAATCCTGGCTACGCCACTGCTTGACAGTGGGATTGGCCAGGGGGACTCAGCTTTAGAAGTACATGTATGTGCGTACCGACGTCTGGAAGTAGAGGCCTATCAGTACAAAATAAATTTGCCAAATTTACAATAGAAATTTGCTGAAATAAGGAAAATTTGAGAGTTTCTTCATTATTCCATGGCATTTTGATGAAAATTTTGGAAAGAAAGGAGGTCATTGGGTAGCTAAACAAAACAAAAAAGGTGGGGGAGTCATTGGGTATGACTTCAAAAAAGGGGTCACAGGGTATAGTCAATTTTCTTTTAAAGGGCCACCTTATGACAGGTAATGTACATACTGTCAGTCACTTCTAAAATTGGGAATTATTCCAATATCTGCAACAAATTGATACTTCTCCAAAGTTGGTGGCAGATTATGTTTGCTTCGCAGGAAATAATGCTCATTGTCTGAGCATAGACAGGGTCTATGGTCTGAGTCTGAAAGCTTTTGCAATGCCATGCATGCTGTAGTTGTGAGTCAACTCCATTACATCCGAATACAGTAAAACTGGAATTTTCGAGCCACATTTATTTTCATGCTTTTTCACATTCCAAGCTTCTACCACGAAAATAACGACGCACAAATATATTCCTTTTGTGTATGAGTCAATTGTATGAATTTAAAAACAAGGGAAACAGTTAAAAATAAAAAAATGAATTGTGCAAAAATGTCCACTTTTACAGTATACCTTCACATTTTCCCATAGACCACAATCTAGCTCAAACATGCTCATCTATCCCGCATCTACATGTATCAAGGCACAGTTCTTTAAATCCTCTATGCTTGCACATTAGGAGCATAACCTTTGAAAAACTCATACCTCAGAGCTTGAGGTCAAATTCTGGGCTCACCCCTGCTATGGGGGGTTAATGAATGGTGGATTTAGAGGTGAGGCTATTTAGGCTCATATAGTGGTAGTACATGCATATTTCCAAGACACATCTAGGCCTGTAATTGCTGATGCATGTGTGTGGAGATTCACACGGATCAGTTTTCAAAGGCACTACATTATACCTAACAGTAGTCTGTATTGAAGACCCTCACCGATCCAGGATCAAGTGCGCCCAAAGATGTAAGTAGGGCATGTTCACCGTGCAACGCCTTTGGCTTAGGAAGATGTTCAACATTGGGGGGGCTCAAACTTGAAATTTTTGGTGGGCCACCCTGGGGAATGCCCGAGGGGGGCGGGTCCCCCTCTGAGTCAGAAAATTGTGCAAAATATAGATCACAAACACCTATTTTCCCTCTATTTTATTAAACTTCACCTGGGATCATTATAAGCCAATGACTTTGCATGGTGGAAATGCCCTGCTTACACCTTTGGCACTTGATCCTGACACTTAATCCTGAAATGTATTCCAGCTCCTGCACCAAACAAAATTATTGAGGGCCCCAAGCCCCCTGGTTCCTAAGCCTATGAAAGTGTTTATACCAAGCACTTTGCTTCACCCTTTTATTCCCCTATATTTTTAGTCCGTACCCCAGTAACCAGGTTGTTTTTACTGCACTGCAAATGTAGGGTAACAAACAACTTGCTACTCACATATATTTTAGTGGGGAGTGCGATCTGGGCAGAAGTCCGGAACGATTTTTTCGTGATCTTCAAGCCGAATAAGGTCAGATTTGGATCGCCTGTGCTGTAATTTATTATCTTTTGCAAATTTCCTTTGTAGTTTACTTTTTATTTTGGCGCAGTTTATGGCATAAACATGAAGTCGGCTTCTGATTGGCTAGTTGAAACATGTCATCAACACATCAGGACCTCATTTGCCGATTAATCCCATGATGCAGGCGTGAGCGACGAGGCGGGATAAAAACTGCGAAAAGATCTTTGCAAAAGGCTGTAGCTTAACAGTTTAGGTGACTAATGCCGGTGTCACCCACAAAATCGTCACCTCTACTGTTTGCACTGGGCACGTTTCCTCGCATCACCCACTTAAAACCACCTCAAAAGGTGGTTGATGGATGACGGTGAGGACAACCCGCATCCCACATCACCCCTTCCCTGATCTGTTTCTACTGGGGCCATTACTGCACCACGCATCGCCCGCCTTGAACCCTTTGCTCAGTATACTCTCACAAACTCAAACCTTGAAATAAGTGGGCGCGGGGAGCAAATTTACCCTCGTAAAGCCATCAATTGCTCCTGGTCCTTGTAAAATTCACATGAACCAGGAGCAATTTGATAAAATAAATTGCTCCTGGTTACAGTTCTGCACTTGATGCAGTCGTGCTGGTATGTTGTATTGTATATATAATATTGAAAATTGCTCCTGTTGAACTTCAGAAATTGCTCCTGGTTCTTGTAAAATCCCAGTGAACCAGGAGCAATGTTCAAAACAAATTGCTCCTGGTTCCAGTCTGCTTATTTCAAGGCTTGCACAAACTCTGCATATGTTGGCAGTTGATCAGTTTCAGAGGCTGTGACAAGACTAACTTAATGCAATTTGTAGTGATCATCTGTGTGGCAGCTCAAGTTCGTTATTTTGCACTAGGCCTACAATATGCTATTTGATAACTACCATCCATCCATCAAGCATTTATAGTGCATGTCACCTTGCCTCCTATAAGGTGAAAGTACTTTTTAGGTATGCAAGCTTGTATCATTATGGGAAGTACATTGTAGTAAAAGTCTATGATGAACAAATTATATTCATACAATTCCAAACATGAATTTAAACCATCTATTTTGAATAATTTTACAGTTGATTTGACATGGCGCTTTTCTCCTGCAACTCCCCTACACACACACACCCACACCCCCACACGAATCACTGCACCCTGGCTTTTAGAAATTTAAAAGTCATGCTATGCTCAAATTTGCACCACTGATGAGTAAAAAAACAAAATATTCCCGACACCCAACCCTAGGTGTACTTAATTTGCTGCCAAAGGTGCCAACAAAAAATGCTGCTTCTTCAGTGCTTAAAACTTAGAACTAACCCCGTTTACAAACTGTGATGGCCCTCGAACAGCGAGCGAAGCGAGCAGCGATTATACAGGTATCAGAGAACAGAAGCCTGTGCTACCTCTACTTAGTGTGTAGGCTAACAAAAACAACAGTTTAGGAGAATCTGTGTGAGATGAGTTCTCGCTGAATTTTTAGGCTTTATTTGTCTTCACAGTAATACTTATTCTGAACATTTTAATTGTAAATGCAGCCATTTCTATTATAATAGAGAGATTGCGATTTCAAAACGTAGCATCGAACGTACGTGGAATCTATTCAGAATCCCGGCACAGGAGAGTGATTGTAGTGTCCACTCCTCGATTCCGTTGATTTGAATTGCCCTGAGTGGTGGTGTCCAGGTTCTCGGATTTTCAGTGCAAAGTTTGTCCGGAGTTTGTGTTTCCTGCTGAAAACTTTACCCTATCCACAAGCAATCTGAGACGGGAGAGCAGACGTGATACAGCCCTCCCTGTTGGTGCTATGCACCTCTGCTCACACTAATGGGGATGCTGTTCAGGCATCACGATCCGAGGAAACCGAGCATAGTAGTTTTACATGCAGTGGCAGAGCTACATGGGGGGGGGGGGCACAAGGGGCCCCAAATATATTTCTTGCCCCCCTCTTTTGAGGCGAAACCCCCAAAATTATGTAAATTTTTACTTTTTGCTGCAATTTTGCCCCCCTGAAATTCACTTTGCCCTTCCAATGCCCCCCCACAAAAAAAAATTTCTGGTGCCGCCACTGTCTACATGTACATCTTATATTTCTTGCATAAAAGTACAGGACTGTGATAGAAATGCACCCAATAAAAAAATGAAGAATCATAGATGAAGAATCCTATCCTCACCCACCACACAGGAAAACGTTGGAAAAGAACAAAAAGCAATTGACTGATTATTGTAATTAGCTGTACATACACATTTATACATGAGCAGTATGTTACATCATCTGTGTAAAATTCAAAAACATAATATTTTTTCAATGTCAATGTCGATTTGATGCAAGCTGTTACACATCTCAGTCTCAGTACATATCAATACTATACAGCTGTTGGAGTAGACTGTGCCACAGACTGTGTACCTAATAGGAAGAGAAACTACTGGGAACCACATACTCTTGGAAACCATAGTGGGCTCATGCTACACTTGCTGTCGGCTTTGCTCGCTATTCGAGGGGCATCGCGGTTTGCGACTTCGCGGCACGGTGTCGCGGCTTTTACGCTCATCCTCCTCAATCGCGAGTAGTCTTTGACAAAGACTATTGTTCGAGGGGTTATCAGTCTTTTGGAATTTGCAGGAGAGCATTAAATAGCTCTTCTGGAACCTTCAAGGAGAGCTGTTGAGAGCATTTACAATAGAAGCATTTACAATAGAATGAGAGAATGGTCAACTAAGAGCTAAAAATCACTCTCATATCAGATTTAAGAAGAGCATTCCCTGTTTTAAAGCATATTTAAACCAAGAATGATTTGCAAGCCCCTAGATTTTATTGAAGGGACTGGTGGGTTACCCCCCGAGCAAAATTTAGTTGACCTGCAACCAAACACTTCCTGTTGACCTCAATTCTCCCAATTTTTGGGACCATGTAGCTTAATGATTGGTCTCTGAAAGTTTATAAAAATACATTGTATTAATTTTTAAAAGGGCATTTCGTGATCCACAGCATCATCCCCCCACTTTTCTCAAAAAAAGTTGAGATTTTTATATCACTGGAAACCTCTGGCTACATAATGTTTATGTACAAAAATTTAATTCGTTTAGCAAAGATATAGTGAAATTTGAATTTGGTATACCAGAACGAAATTACAACACATTGTCGATGGAGCAGTGCAATACACATGACCATGCATAACTCGCAAACGCAAAATCTGAATCGACTGAAATTTTGGGAATAAGCTTTTTTCATGGATATCTACTGAAAAGTGTCATAAAAAGAGGGTGCTAGGATCACAAAATATTCCTTTAAATGCAAATTGCAGTTTAATTAAAAAACATTACATTTTGTATTCAACATGTTCAAGTTCATAATAAAATATTAGTGAAGAAGAAAAAGGTGCTAAAATGTGCAAACATTTATAGGTTTAATCGTTATATTGTTATTATTATAACTTTTGAGCTCAACACCATTGACTGTTGAGTGATAATTTTGAGCTCTACTACTTGGCAAATATCATTTTATTTCATGGTTTTATCCCGGATTCATTCCATAAAACGAGAGGAAATTTCAACTGATGCCCATGTACTTTTTATAGCCAAGGAAATTCCAAATATCCGTCTATCCATCCAACATTACATGTATGTGGTTTTTCTGTTAAAAGAATGTTGAAGAAAGAAGGAAGAATGTACATGTCTACTTTCACTTCATGTATGTGAGGTCATATACTGTATCAGAAACTGTTGTGGACACTTTATAAGAGGAATAAAAGTAAAATAGATTAGTGTACACAGTTTGGGAGTGCCGGATCGCATTAGCCCTTTTTAGACAAAATCATACCGCATACGACTTTATTAGAAATCTCCAACTACTGTACAGTAATATATGTACATTTTTATATCAAAAAGTACACACATTGTACATGATTCCCAGGGTACATACATACATACTATACCAACCAATTGTAGAGTATAGCACCAATCAATAGAGCCTAGCTCCCCTAGAATCAATCAAATAATCACATTACCAATTGGTTCGGTTGGTTGGTTCGCCTCTTGTAGCTAGCCAGCTAGCTAAGCATGTGTACATGTGTATGACCTTGACACCATTTTTGTTGTGACAGCGACTACATGTATGATCAGACATATCCTGACCTGTTTAATTATTTCAGACTGCACATTTTTTTTCCGTTTTCCCTTTCAATAATAATTTTTTACTACAGATCATAAAAATGATTTAACCATTGATGAAGAATTTTGGAATAAAAGAAAGGACTAGAATTACCCAAGTTCAGTCTTTTACAAAAAGAGACATATAGGCAATGAGTCAGCACCAAGTACAAATAGTCATGACTAAGTAACCCCCCCCTGGGGTGGGGTTACTTTGGTTTGGGTAGGTAGGGGTGTGCTAATGAGGATTTGAATGGGGACCCAATAATATACCAAATATTCAAGAAATTTAGACCCATCGATATACCAAAATTCAAAATTTATTGGCCAAATTTAACACAAATTGTTTTAATTTTTACAAATTTTCATCCCAATTATGAGGAAATTTCAAAAGTGTTGGGCCTCAGTGAGGCAAAATTGGGCCATATTCTGAAAGAATTGAGAAAATTTTGTAAAAAGGACCCATCCATATACCAAAAGTGGCTTAGAAAAAGGGCTCATTGTTTATAACAAAAGGCTGAAAATGCTACCCATATTTGCAGCACGATCCCATATGTTCATTTGTACTGGGTCCCCCTGGGGTGGAGAGGAAGACCAGCTCAAAGGGCTGGACCAACAGAGACTGAAGGTAGTGCTACCATTAAGCCTGTTGTGTACTCCACTTCACGGCCACGACGAAATAAGAGTTTTGGTTTTTTGGCCATTCCAAGAGTTCAGCCTCGAATAGCGCGAGCGGTGGTCCCTTTACAAATCAAGACCGTGAGCGGAATCGCTTAGAACATCATATAGATATGTGAGTCCCAGAACAGCCTCACCAAAAGTGACCAATCTAAAGCACTTGGGTGCTATTAGGTTCAGTAAAAAGTCATAAGTTGATTTTAAAACATAAATTATAAGCATTTCACTATGGAATTTTGTCAAAATCTTTGCCAAAAGTACAAAATATTGATGAACCTGACATTGACCATGGATGTTGACCAATTTGTATGGAAACAGACAATATGCATAAATCCTTGAAGGTTAAAAATAATCAAAAAGTTAAACTACACACCTACTCACATAACATTTTGCAATAAGATAATACAATTTCACAAGGAAAAGGTCATTTTGTGGTTTTAGGATTTGTTCATAGAATGAAAGGTAGGCAAGGTCAAAAGTGATCTGTATTGGGTGACATAAGCCCATTGAGAATAAAATATATCTGGGAAAGTGAACATTTTCATCTAAGGGACGCACCATTAGATTCTCAGGGTGGGGGTAGGAAGTTTTCAAAAAAAAACTTCACCCACTACATGAGCAAAAAAAAACTTTCCCCACCAACACTAAAAAAAAAAAAAACCTTCCCCCACCTAACTGTGTATAATGCATGAAATTAAAAAAAAAAAAACTTGCCGCCAAAGGCGGCGAAAAAAAAACAACTTCGCCGCCTTTGGCGGCGAAAAAAAATTTCTTCCCCCGACCCTAACTTCCTACCCCCACCCTGAGTATCAAATGGTGCGTCCCTAATTGTTCACGCTTCACCTATATTGATCAGTTTCACTATTTGTGTGTGTGTGTGATTTTAAGCTTCCTTTGTACAAAATTTTCAGTGGGCACTGCAAGAAGATTGTTTCTACAATAGCTGCCATATTAGGCCTAGACATTTGACTTTCTGCAGTCTATAAAATATAGTAGTTTATAGTACACATCAAAAAATTTCACATCTGGCAGCTTTTTTGTTGTAGCTGCTTTATAGAATACAAAATGTGTGAAAACAATTTGTCTACACGTTGGTCTACATTATTGGAACATGAAGTCAGTCCACTGCACAGTGCCAGAAGTGGGTAAGTGCAATAGCTGCCATGTGTAGATGAGTACAGTATACTGTGTGTAAATTGCCTGCCAAATATTCACAGGGCAGCTATTGCACTTACCCACTTCTGGCACTGAGCTGTCGAAGTGTGCTTTCCAAGCAAACTTTAAGAATTTAAATTTAGATATTTTTCAATCTGAGGCTTGCAGGGGCTTGAGATGTAAATTGGATATAAATCCAACTAGGGAAGAATTGAAATCCTATAAATCTATGTCCACTCTTGGGCATGATATAAAAATAGCATTTTCTGATGTACCGGTATAGAAATGTGAGCACAAAGTATTGTTTTATCCAGTATAGACCACTTTACATCATTGTTTATCAACAAAGGCGAGGGATTGGTCTGTCGATATGCCCGAACGAACCGCTTCACTGTTCAATGGCTTTCTTGTACAATGTACTATATGAAATGTGGTGGGAGATTTAAAATACACATGCCCTGAGCAGACTACGATGCGCACGCACACTGCAGGACAAAGAACAATGGAAAGTACCATAATGCGTGCGCATACTGCCGGGCAATGACGTCACATGTCAAGTGGTCTATAGACCACTTGACATCACTGTTTATCAACAAAGGCGAGGGACTCGTCTATCGATATGCTCGAACGAGCCACTACACTGATCCATGGCTTTCTTGTACTGTATGAAATGTGGCGGGCGATTTAAAATGCACGTGCCCTTAGCAGACTATGATGCAGGGCAAAGAACAATGTAAATTGTCATAATGCGCACGCATACTGCCGGGCAATGACGTCACATGCCAAGTGGTCAATAGGATTGTTCAATAAATGAGCTGGGGCATAAATGCATGTACCGGTACAACAGGCTTCTTACACCATCATGGACCCTGTTCACATTATAGAAAATTTTCTTCTTTCGACGAACCTCGAACGAAGATTAAAAATTGTTTTTTCCTAATGGCGCAAGTTGCTAGGAGTAGCAGTAGCCCGCAGCAGTAGGCGCTGCCAGGAGTAGTGGCAGTGTGAACGGCCAACGATTTACTCTTGACAAAAGTCAAGAGTAGCAAGCTGGGTGTAATCTCCACCAGGCGTAAGTTGCAATGTCAACGCTGCTACGCCTGGCACCCGGTGTAAGTTTGACCTTTTTTTGGTTGGAACTATGAAATTACATATCGCGTGGTTGAACATGGTCATGGAAACACCGGAAGTGGTAGCCAATGTTTACGCCGACCAGAAGTGAATGCTTTGTGGAACTGGTCAGCGTAGTGCTAGGTGTAGGCTAGGTGTGGACATGTGGTAGGAGTAGGGAAATTATTGTTGAATTTTTATCAATGTTAGCTGAAGTTTACCCTGGGTGTAATTCAAAATGTGAACACATCTTCTGTATTGTCAGTGAGTGACCATGTCCTGGATAAGGTCAAGGTCCATATACTTCCACAGGATGCTTTGGATAGCCATTAGTTACATAATAAAATATATATGGTCTATTACACAACAGCTGTGTTGTGTGGATGGATGGGGATGGCCATGTCCTGGTAAGGTCGAGGTTGGAATGGCTATGTCTGATGATGATGTAATGATAATTAAGACCTACATGTAATTAAGGTCTACTTAAAAGGCTTAATTTGGAATACACTGCAGGAAAAAAATGTGTGTACAGGGCTGGTATAATAGGTTGTGTCAGGGACCCATCTTTCTAGGGTTTGTGGTCATGGGTACATGTTAGAGATCACACCAAAATATTATAGTTTGGAGCCTATTATATTTTAAAGCCTACTCTTCCATTACATTACCATGATTACATGGGGAGGGAGGGATCAACTAACAACACCAGTTACATTATTTGTTTGGTTTGTTCCCTAACTTGGAAATGGAAGGACCTATGGGTGCAGACCATCAGTTAAACTTTCCATTGAAAACTTTACATTGTATACGAATTGACTGGATTTCATTGATCAGGATGCTGTCAGCCTTCCAGTGGCGCATCAGATTTTTTTTTGGGGGAGTGAATTTCAGTAGGGGCAAAATCAACAAATTTTGCGCAAAATATACGCAAAAATGTGGTATTTTTTGTAATTTTGGATTTTTGCTAGGGGGAAACTGGGGGAGGAGATACCCTCATCCCCCACCTGCCCTGTGGTGCCACCACTGCAGCTGAACATTCAATCAGATTGAACTCATAACCTTATTACCATTGCCCTTTTGCATCAGTGTGCCCTTATTTAGCCCTTAAATGTCACTTTCTCAGAAACACATTATAACCAATCCAGAGAAGGAAGTTTCCTGAGGAAGTTGCATAATGACAATACAATATTAAACGTGGATACAATTGTGTAAAAGCTAAAAGTTGAGGACTATTTAATTAAAGAGGCATGGTCCGATTTTTCATGATCTGTTTTCTATCTTAGGCTACCATTAAAACAATACATTTCTAAATTTTGAGTCGCATTGTTCAAATTTTTTGCTCTCTCTTGCGATATTGCGGACATGGACACTTGTGATTGGCTGCTGGAAAATCAAGGATGGCATTCAGTGTGGAAGAATGAAACCAGGACAGCAACTTTTCCATCAGGATTGCGATATATTGTTGCTGTACATTTAAATTTTGTTGCACAATGCTGCAGTGTAAAACGCGATGTTCCGATGTGGAGTCTGAATCAGCCATAATAGTCGTGTTCACATTGTCGGACGTACGCCTGGCGGAACTTGGTCGACGCAAGTTGCTAGGAGTAGCGGTAGGCGCTGACAGGAGTAGGTGCAGTGTGAACGACGGTCAGCGTAAGTTCCGCCAGGCGTACGTCTGACGACTTTTGTCAGGAGTAGCGAGCTGGTTGTAACCTCCGCCAGGCGCAAGTTGCAATGTAAACGCAGATTACGCCTGGCACCCGGAGTAAGTTTGACCTTTTGTTGGTCAGAACTAAGAAATTACATATCGCGTGGTTGATAAAGGTCACAGAAACAACGGAAGTGGTAGCCAATGTTTACGCCGACCAGAAGTGAATGATTGGTGGAACTAGTCGGCGTACTGCTAGGAGTAGGAGTAGGGAAAATATTTGTGGAATTTTGATCAATGTTAGCGTAAGTTTACGCTGGGTGTAACTCAAAATGTGAACACGACTAATATTGAAACATTTCCAGGAACACTGCGTGTGTAGGTGTGAGCCAAGTCTATATTTGTTACATAATCTAGTTTAATGGACAGCTGTGTTATGTATTGGTCACTTTGTCCTGACATGGTCAAGGTTGCAGCATAAATTGAGTCTGACCACACCCTGTCCACACTTATGGTGTGTAGCAGGTGTAGTGTTCTGTCCCAGGATTTTGTTGTTGGGTCAGTTCATAGGTATTGCAAAATGCAATATATGTGGTCAATTTGACCATTTACTGAGATTTTTGGCCCAAAATATCGCAATTAATGGTCAAGTTAGACTATAAACTGGAAGGCTTTGTACCAATTCTGGCAAGTCATTAGTTCTGCATCAACTTATGGATCCATAGGTTGTTGGTTCGAACCCTGGTCAATCTTTGGTAGCATTAACCATTTTAGACCTAATATATTTTGTTTAACTTTTTGGTTGAGTATTAGTAAGTAAGATTGGCTCTCCAACACAACGCTAGTTTATGCAGTCTTTAGGTGTTAAGAGGCATTGCTCTAATCAAGCGTGCTAAAGTCCCTAAAGTGTGACAAAAAGCTGAATCATACCATACATGTTACAAATAAATAGCAAATAATATTACATGTATGATACTTTCAGAGAACCAACCCTCACTTATGAAACCTATTCCTTTTGATCTCCAGTCCAAAAAGTAGAGAATCACAAAACTCCAGTCTGGAAGGCATGTTGTATTTTTCACCTTTATGACCTCTGACCTTATACATCTGCCTTCTCAATTGCCCCCACTTGTGCTGGCCATTTATAAAATCATATCAAATTTTTATGAGGTATGTTCTCTGACTTCCATTTGTAAAACCCATTTATCAGCCAATACTTTTATAAGAAAATTGTACATGTATCACACATGTAACCTTTGACCCCTCAGCCTACAATTTGTCTGGGAACATAATTTTGAATTTCACATCTAATAGACCTTGGCAACATAAATGTGTGAAAATCATGTAAACAACCAGTTCAGTTTTTGGGTCATAAACAGTCAGTACGTGATTGTTATGTTTTGAAATTTCCATGGTTTACTTCCTAGTTCCTTTACTAGTTTCCGCTATAAGTAAAAGGTTAACTCCTTGCAGGCATTCATCATGTTCGTTAATAAATGTGGTTTGATTTCTTGATAACGAGATCACGAGGACCAGTGAGATATTTTTCCTGTTGGCTCACAAAAAACAGATTCATTCACACACATAAAATCAATACATGTAATCAATCAGTTGAAGAAATCAAGTACTTAATCAATTAACCAGTGATAGTCATTGATCGTGGTGAATCAGTTGATCAATCGATCAATCGATCGATCAATCGATCGATCAATCAATCAATCAATCAATCAATCAATCAATAGTCCAATAGTCTTTGTGTATTGTCTCAGATTACAAACTACGCTTTCCAGAATCGAGAAATTTTCAAAACATGCCAGATATTCAGTAATATTTCAAAATTCAACATTACATCCAAGGGAAAACTAACAAACAAACATTGAAACAAACAAACAATCGGCATCAGTAACAATGGACAACTCTTGAAAAGGATGCACAACATAGTAAGCCAGTCTCAGATAGACATCTATCAGCATGAGTGGTTCATTAAGGCATCGCGTAAACGCTCTGGTTGGCACAGCGATATCATGCGCAAATATTCAAATTTTAGATAAACAGTTTATTTGGTTTACTTCCATTTCTGTAATCAATGACGTAAATGTTTTTTTTCTTTCCATTTGCGGTGCAAATGTGCCAACAAACTGCTCTTGCGTTCGCTGAGCCATTCAAAGCGATGACAAGATATTGTTTCCCACATTCAAAGTGAGGACATTTTGACAAAGTGAGGTCAAAATCCAAGTCCTCACTTTGTGAGTATGTGCATTGGATAACAGCACACTCTTCCAATAGGGGGTATGGGTGGGTAATGTCCTCACTTAAAATGTCATTACAAACCCCATTTACATATAATGCACGTGTACTCGCTTTGAATGCCTGCTCACGTAGGGGTGTACTCACCAGTGGTGTAGCCAGGATTTTGGAACCGGGGGGCACAACTTGTAAATGTACCGATGGAAACCTTCCGTCTACAGACGGCTTTACATGAAGCGGGGGGAGGGGGGCACTGGCTATGCCACTGGTACTGACACGCGTATACACTCTTTTTGAGCTTTGTGTTGCGCAAGTAATTCAATATTGTGACCAGCAAAATACACACAAATTTATACATTACCATGATTACTGCCAAACTTGAGGTGAACAAAAGTAGTAGTTAACTCCATTCAACAAAATTAATATAGGCCTTCCAGACAAAGGTTAAATTAGAGATTTGTGAAAACAAACAAACCACAAACAGAACATGTAAAGAGGAAACCACAACCAGATTATGATGTGTTGGGCTATTCCAGTTGAAATCCATACACCCCTATGGAAGACATGACCTTAATCTTCTACACAGAGTGTGAGTTTCAAATGGGATTACCTGACTGAGAGCATATGCTGAGAGACTCCATTTTAAAATCTACATGCCTGTGTGGGAGATTAAAGTCGTGTCTTCCATGGGGTGTATAGATTTCAAATGGAATTGCCCAAATTTGTGAACATGGCGGATAGACACAAAGAAGAAGTAACGGAGGATGAACTTCTCTGGCAAGCGACCAACTTAACAACATAACCACAACAGATTATGAGGATGCATCATAGATATATGGCAAGTTAATTGATCAAAACGAGAAGAGCTCAGGCCGCCCAAGTAAAAATGTAGTATCAATGATCCATCCATCCATCCATCCATCAATCAACTAATCAATCAATCAATCAATGTTCGTCGATCCATTAATCAATATCAGTTGATCAATCAGAGTCAGTTGATCAATTGCTGAAGATCAATTGATCAAAGATCAGCCAATCAATTAATCAATTACCCATCAAATAATTTGATCAATCAATATTGAGTTGGGTCAATCAGTCAATAACACTTGATCAATTAATGTCAGTTGATCAATCAATGAAGATTAGTTGAGCAATTAATCAAGCAATGAAATGTCAGTTGATCAATCAATCAAATGTTGGTTGATGAATCAATCAGTTTCAGTTGATGGATATCAGTTGATTAATCCATTGATATCAGTTTCGATCAGTCAAAGGTTGCTTGTCAGAAAAGTTTGGATTTTGCTTGATTGCTTGCTTGCTTGATTGATCAACTGATCTCAATTGTTTGATCCCCTGACATTGATTGGCTGTCAGTCAATGTTGGTTGATCAAACGATTTAGATAAAAAGAGGTGCTGTCATTTGTAGTGCACTACGCACAGGCAAAATGCCTAGACATTGATCCACAAGATCAAATGATCAATCGATCAGATGATCAATCGATCAAGAAAGCAAGCAATCAGGCAAGCAAGCAATCAAAGTCCAAACTTTTCTTACAAGTGACTTACGTGACCATCACAGATCATAAATATTGTAAGCCAAACTTTACTACAAGATAAAAGAAGCAGAAGCTATCAGAGCATTGAGAGCGATTATTAATGAGAAATGCTCCATTTGATGTGATACACTGAGACAGGTGATGGTAGATTATGGTTCGTCTATTGGGTTTTGATTCCGATGCAATCAATGGAAGGTGTTGTATTTAATCAGAGTACGGGAAAATAATACATGTATTCCCAACAGCAGGAAGACAGTAGGAACTCTCACAGGAGCGATTTCAATGAATCTGTTATTTTACAGGATGGTTTATCTGATGCATTTATGTAACATTTTGAAGGCTATACTTCATTGGGCATTGGTATGCCATTTCAGTGATTTCAAAACCCTAGTGCCCTTTCTGCTTTTTGGCAAGTGGAAAGGAAAGAAGGAAGGAGTAAAGAAAGAAGATAAACAAAAAAGTTGTTGGTCGGAATTCAGAGACCTCGCATGCGAAGCACTAAGGTCGGCAACTGGTAGCCATGGGTGTTTCGCTGGCCCGGCCAAGGAAACTGTACACGTATATCACTTAACATGATTGTGTTATCACATCACATGCATGCATGCGCAGTGGATATAGTATTTTGTAATACACTCAGCAATGGGGTGGGAGGCATCCTTAGTTTCTGGATTTATGCAAATGCATGTATAATGTATTTGCGAAATACGTCCTCTATCGTTATATGAGATATAACGTCTGCAGTAGCTAGGTTAAATTCCATACATACAAAAATACACAAACAAAATGGCGGAAAACTTCCTCGGTATGTCGATTGAGTACGGATTTGGACGACCACATTTGCATGGTCCTAAACAGCGTCCACGTTTGGTAGATGGGATTACACATAGGGTGTGTGTACATGAAGGAAGTATATATTGGTGTGTTCATCAAGTCATTCAAAGCGAGGACAAGATATAGTTTCCCACATTCAAAGTGAGAACATTTTGGCATAGCGAGGACAAAATCCCAGTCCTCACTTTGTGAACAGGTGCACAGGATGACACTCTTTCTGTAGGGGGTATAGGGAGGCATGGGTGAATTCCTCTCTTTGTATGTGCTATTCGGAGATGTCCTCGCTGTGAAAAATGTCCTCACTTTGAATGTGTGAAACTCACTCTTGTCCTCGCTTTGAATGCTGGGACAGACACACTTTTATACCTATACACACGCTTTTACACACACGTCCTCTCTTTGAATGCCCGCGTACGTAGATGGGTGTTAAGGGGTGTATGGTCGCATGTAAACTTATCAATAACTTAAAACTCTTTTCAATTTTAAATTTGTTAAAGTTCATAATTGTATGTGCATATCAGGAAAAAATTCCAAATTTTGTTCTTTAGCTGAGAGTTGTATATCAAACAAAAATCAAATCCAAGATGCTTTGGACCCCTCAGGTATTATAAACAGCGTTCGAAATTTTGGTTGTCCGGTTGCCCGGGACAACTAAAAAAGTCGCCGGACAACCAAAAATACTGATTCGGTTGTCCGCCGGACAACCATAAATCTAGCCAAAAGTCACATTTGTAGGCCTACGGACAACCAAAAACTTAGACGGAAACCAGAAATTGTAATCTGGTTGTCCGTGGGACAACCATTTATTTTTCCTAAATTCGAACACTGATTATAAACATGTAACTGGAGCCACAATAAGACATCCATGAATTTAACATTGAATTTTAATAGTTGGATCTCAGTGTCACTTTTGAGATCAAAATCGATACAATCTTAGTTGAAAAATCCTTCTTGCCTGTATGTAATTTACTTTTTGCTAAAATCTTGTAAAATCAGTCATTTTGAGGCCAGAATTGATTGATTTTGACTGAAAATGTTTGAAAATAAAATTCAGAACAATTATATTCAAAATATGTTTGCAAATCATCAAATTTTCGCAAAATGTTCATGCTTTCAGTGATATTTTAGGGGTCATTTTTAGCCTCCAGAAAAAAAATCCTGACCGTCCCTACTTGAAAAGTCCATATGTCCGTAAAACGGTGTGTATTTTAGTTGCCTTATAATAGATAGTGATGATAGTAATCTGTAAGTCAAGGTGACTATAGTTTAGCGATGAAATTTTGACGACGAGACATTTCGCATTCAAAGTCCTCCAGCAGACATGATGGTGGAGATATATGATGATTATTATCACTAAGAAATGAAAAAGCTTTGGATTTATACAACATACTTGACAGCTTTGTATGGTGATCTATACATGAAGCAACAAAAAAAGTAAAAACCTAGTTTTTTTATAACAAAATAGACATGTCTGTGAACATGGTAAAGGGGAAGCAAACGGTCACTCCCTAGACGCCAGTTAGAAAATGTTGTTTGCTCGGTTTCAGATAGGATCTGTGTTTGCAGATAAAGTAGTTATTTTGTGCTTTTATTCTTGAAGTATAGTCCAAGGTCAGTCGTAGTACGTGCAAAACTGTTATGAATCTGGATGTCTTGAATTTGTAGCATGGCCGTAGGAAGCGACTGTCCCTCATTTTGAGATATTTGTTGTATTTCGTTGTAGCTTTGTTCCAATTTAGGTGCATATTTGTATTGTGGCCGGCCAACATTTTGATGGCTGTCCAATATTTGCCAATCTTGCTTATGCCCTGATTTATAGTACTTCTTTGATTCAGTTTAAGTGGGTGTGGGTTGGGGTGTGTGTGTGTTGAGGGTGTGCTTACACTTAAATATGGACCTTGAGTCCACACTTACGTAGTGAAAACCACACACTGCAAAATGTGGACATCCACGGTCGTAAGACAGCAGCGTTCAAAGTGGTAAGACAGCATAACTTTGCATATGGGTCAGGGTCCTCTATCCATAGGTGTAGGCCTAATACCAGGTCCATGGTTAGTGGTGAAATATCACAGAAGTCCACCTTTGGATTATGATATGTCAATGGGTGTGGGTCCACGGTTTCACCCCTACACACACACAATACATACTGTATGTGTCCATAATTTTCGGTGAAAATGTCTAGGGTTGTGTGTGTTTGGAGGTGCTCATGTTCATGGGGGGAGTGGATGCGCATTAGTTAAAGTGTTGGTTCATGAGGGCTAGGGACATTAGACAGATATTACACTCTTTGGTTTTTCATTTTGGGTTTTCAAATTTAGTTCAGAACATACATATGTGATTTCTTGTTTAGGCCCACCACATGAATGTCACAATAATTTCTATACACCTAATTCCATAAAGCACAATTTTATTGCGGACATATTGTAGCTGACTCACCACCCTCATGTATCATTTACATAGTGCTATTTTTGTGTATAAATGCTATGCAGTTAACTATGTTTTTCCCAAGTTATATATATTTTTACATTGCCTATTTTAGCCAATTGCAGATTTTCTGCTTCATGTCTGAAATATACCTGTCTATCTGTGACAAATTTCTCCATGTCCGCAAAAATATACTTGCACAAAATTTGTTGACTTTTAACATGGGGCTGTTGGTTAGCAGTCACCATGATAGAAGTTGGTTGGTGGAATGTGGAGGCTGGCTGTGGGCAAGCCGGCTGAGCCATGGTGCTCACTGCAAGGGATCTGGTATGCTGGATTGCCAATCAGCTAGCAAGGGATCATCATTACAAAACCTTCTTTAAAATATATAGGCCTATTCAGTAGACAGCTGAATCATTTTTACAGTCCACACTAAACTCAGTTGGTTTGCAAGATAGGGCTAGATGCCCCATTGGTGGGTATGCCTCCCCGCAATTTTGAGGTGGAGGGTCTTTGGGAGATGATGTTGTATTGGTAGGGGGTCTTTTGGAGCTGCGAACAGGCAAAAGGGGGTCTATTGGATCTGCGAACAGTCAAAATCAAGGGTCTTTCCTGGCTTTTTGGTTGAAAATCACCTGAAAATACACCCAGAAATGTGAGGAATGAGCAATTTAGGGGTCTCTATGAGCTGGAACCAAAGGGTCTTTCAGAGGTCTATTTTGGTCAAATTTAGGGGATCCTTCGGAGAAGAAAAAAACAAAAAGGGGGGTCTTTCTGGGGGAACATACCCGTATGGTCATTTGTGTTAAGTGCCACCCTGATAGATATCCCTCGTTAGATATCAGGGTTACTTATACCCAGAAACTTGAGCCACAAGGGGCTAATAAGACCCCACTTGGGGGATGGGCGTAAGTGACTGAATATGCCCTAAATCGGTTCATTTTGCATGATTTCATAGACAAACCACCCCCTTTGGCAAGCAGATATCATATGTTTGCACGATATCATAACACCATGAACCAAATGGTATCATCTCCATTCTCCATGGCAAAGTCCAATAACTACCATTCAACAATCAGCTCAAAAGATGATGACCTCACAGTGGAGAAAGAGATTTTGTACCATAAGTATGTAGGTCATTTCTATGGCAGCCACTTATTTTGAATACTGCTCACTGAAAAGATGGATCTTTTTTGTCCCCTTTAAACTTTAATAGGGCAAATGGAACCACCAAACAGGTGCAAGTCAGAGGTTCAAACTGATTCTTTGAATCCAGGTTCAGGATAACATTATTATGATATAATTCAATGGCATTTATTGATCTATTTTCTGTTTGTAATGTTTACTCTACACTGGTGCATGTTGTCTTCAGATGTTTTCAAGTCCGTTCCAGCTCACCTGCATGAATAGTTCAGCTCATTCATGATCAACCATAGCATTAGCAATCTAGGTATGTAATTATGAGTTAATTGAACACTTTACCTGTGTTGTATTAAAACTTCTGTAAATGAAGAAGTGTACAAAACAAGTTGCTGTTGTGCTCCTACTCTACTCCTAACACTCCTCCCATACATACCACTGCTGCTATTGCTAGTGCTACTGCTGAAACTATTGCTACTACTCATTCTAGTCATTTTGGGTGGGCCCTTATGGGTCCTGAGATGTTCTAGTGGCTTTTCTGATGTAGAAAATGTATTGGAAGTTTACACAGGACTTCTAGTCCTCCAGATATTTCACTGTATCAACGTCTATCCGTCACTTCAACATTGATGGTATCCTTTAGCAAATTGAAAATACCCTGGCTGGGCACTTATTGGAATGAATATGGTACTACTACTACAAATTTATTTATTATTATTTTCTGGAAGTGGATGAAGATATTTCATCATAAAAAGAGCTAAACAAAATTTTTTAGGGGGGTGATACCCTCATAGCCTATTCCCCGGTCCCTAGCGTTTACTGAAAAGAGAGTGCTCCGATCAAGTGTTCAGCTTACTCACTTTGCTTGCACCATTTCAGGGTGTGTTTTTTTTTCACCAGCTACTTACAATCCCTGCATAGAAGGAAGTAAGCACCCCCCTGATATTTTCAAGTTTGTCAATGAGTTTCTAGACTATGATTGATACCAAAAGTGAAAAATCATAGGCTCTGCTGGTTGGCCCAGCTAGTGAAACGTGACCGCCACAACTGGGATCCATTGATGTGGAAACACTTCTCACGCATATGTGACACTATGATCCAAATAGTATCATCTCCAGTGGCAAAGTCCAATAACCTCCACTCAACAATCAGAGCTCAAATTTGACCCCAAGTTGTGGAGTTCGAGTTTTTGTACCCAAAGTATGTAGGTCGTTATATGGAGTGTGCAGACATACTGGGGTTAAAGAACTTTGTACTGACAGATGAGCATGTTTGTGAGAGCAGACGACCCTTTAAGTGATTTTGACGGCAGACGACGGAGTGTGTCTTCCTTGTGTGATGTAATCAGCAAATCAAGTTGTGTATTCTGAACCTAATTTTTTTGAAGCCTAATAATATTTATAGTGTTCGATTCTGTTGGTGATTTTTAATCGTATTTACTTTTGATTAAAAACGTTTCATGTGTCGTATCTGTGACAAGATGAGTTACGCTAAATTGTCGCCTTTTAAAATCCTCAAGTAAATTGCGTGACATTCGATTTGATATTCCATGACAAGTGCTTCATTTGGTATGATTCCATCCTATATACGAGCAGTTAGCGGCTTTTTCAAGGCGTGAAAATGAGCAAAGATCACAAGGCAAGACAATGCGTAACAGAGATAAGAACGCCATGGGAATTTAGTGTTATAGTCGTTACGCACCCGGACGCATCATTAATGTCATCGGGTTTTTTCTCAATGTTTTGCATGGCGTGATGCATGATGTATTATGCACAACTGGTGTACATGGTAAATGGGTCGTACAAGCTTCTGCTCCTGATTAATGGGAATGGGATGATCAATTTGAGTTTATTTTTGTCTTGATGCGATGCTCTAATTGACCAAACTTTATGTAGACGGTATTCTATGTAACTATGTTATCTTATTATTGGCCTAATGCTATAAAATGACTCATACATGCTAATTTATTTGTAGTTTAATATAAAATAGGAAATGATTAGAGGTTTAGTGCGTAACATCATATGATTTCTTCCGGTTTCCTCTGTTTTGAAGTGAAGCTCTCCAACCATAATAAAAAACAAACAAAAAACTAGTGATTGTTATTTTACAGCCTTTTGTTTTGATTTGAAACCTTTTTTTATTTTTTGCATATCATCAGATCAGAGAAATACCGTAGAATTCCGTCTAGAAGCATATATGCCTCTAAACGAGGTTTTTTTAACGAAAGATATGAAAGGCCAATACCCTTCTCAAAAACATTGCAATAGATTGGTCTTACAAATATACATGTTTGTACAGCCGCCTTTGTCAGTAATATAGTTGTTCAAACTCCAAATAACGTTTTTTGCTGAGAGTGTCTGCCTCTTGTCTCTTGTGTCAAAAAAACCTCGTTTAGAGGCATATATATGCTTGTAGACAGAATTTTACGGTATGTCTACATTCTGATTGCTTTGAATTACAATGAGGAAAAATTGATACCAATGTTGTCAAATTTGGATGAACATTAAGGGATTTGAGGGAATAAGGGATGCCAGAGTAACATATATGCGATTAAGGTACCAGTTTTCCCATTTTTGTTGTTTTTGATACGGTACCGTAAAGGAAATGGCCATGAAAAAATACCCTTTTTACTTGTACATTTACATTCATTAATCGTAAACTGCATGTTGAATTTTGAAACCAACAAACCATCAATGTTTTGAACATGATCCCTTATAATCATCTACAGCAGTGTGCCCTGCAAGCGACCCTCACCCCAACTGTCTGCCATCTCCCCAGCTACTGCTGAGACTGGGCGGCCATTTTGACAGTTTCCACATCTCCTGTTGCCCTTGAACTTGATAAAGAGACATACTGGGATGCGACCTTTGACCCTAGGCTACCTAGCGTTGACTGCGATTATGTGCTAATTAGCTCTTGCGCTGGTCTTGATTGCATTAAGCGTGTTGTGGTTATGCTGTGTGTATTTTTTAGCGCGCATCATGAACATAGTTTGATGGCACTCAACAGAGAGCATCGGATTCTGATGATAACAGTTGTGCAGTGTTGCCTTATTACATTATTGACTTCATAGTTAATACGGATGTGGCAAAGATGATTATCAAGTAAAGCAAACCACAAAATATTGGATACGAGAGATGTATTAGTTTGTCAAATGTTGCAATTTGTGAAGATCATATGAATATATTCAACCAATCATATCAAACCAGGTGTGTCAGTGGCTCTTGCAAAGCACCCCCTGGTGTTTGCCAAAAACATGACAAATTGGCCTATTTTGGGCACATTTTATTACTTGCTTTTAGGCCCTCCCCACCAAGGCTAATTACCATATTTGAATATTAATGAAGTGGGCGTGGCTACTGGCTAATGAATCAGGTGAATGCATTCGAAACAAGAGGGGTGGTTTAGGTTTTTTTTAAATCAAACAAAATAATTTCAGAAAAAAAATCAAAAAAATTTCAAAATAGAAAAAAAAATTAATATTCAAATAGTTATGTTAATTAGCCACTCCCATCTCATGAATATTCATGAGATGGTAGTGACCTCTGACCTGGACCGGAAATGACCTTTGACCCATGATGACCTTTGACCCAACTGGATGTGACATTTGACCTCTTGACCTTTGATCTCATGAATATTAATGAGGTGTCCCTACAGGCTATTACTACTTATATGCTCACAGAATCACTGGCTGGGGCAATGAAACCCCTGTGGCTACCGGTCGGTTGGCTTTGTCCTCCCTTGCGACATTTCATCTACGGTAACAGATGACAACGGAAAATTTAGTCTCTGCGTCTGTCGCAACACAGACACACTCATACAACATCGTCACATTAATACCCTGGCTTTTATGATGTGCACCCTGATTCTTTGTCTGTCAGGAGACTTTGACACATAAACATATGCTTACAAGTTGAACCTGGCAAAGAATTTGACATAAAAAACATCTATAATGAGATCTAGGCCTACATTTATGTGGCTGGTGCAACAGAACTAGGTCAATCATTATGCATGGCTAGCTTCCCTGCCTCAGAACATGGATAATGATTTGATGGTTAATACCAGGGTCATTAGCTATGCTTCAGAGCCTCCTATAATAGACTTTATAGTGCTGGTAAAAGGCGTCAAAGCTTAACCATTACTAAGGCTAAGTAAAAAAAATCATCCCCCACGCCCACAACAATTTTTGATGCTCGCACCAATTTGTTTTGCTATATGTTATTTCAAAAATACTGTAAAAATTCAAAATAACCCTGTGCACATGTAACCCAAACTCTAACCATAATCCTAATCCTAAACCCTAACCCTAGCCTTAAACCATAACCCTAACCCTAGCCTTAAACCATAACCCTAACCCTAGCCTTAAACCATAACCCTAACCCCTAACACTAAAACACAGGATGTGTACTGCGCAGTGTTGCGCCAAAAAACCAGAATTGGGACTAAAAATTATGTGAAAAGGTTCTAAATAAATATATCCAACAAGTTTTTCCTAATGAAAATGCACTATGCACTCCACTATGAAAGATACATTTGTAAGTACTAACAGTAAATATGATCAATACGGTATGTCTTAGCAGCCATTTTATATGTGGCGGCCATCTTGAAAAACAAAAATAACAAATAATAAGGGCCTCCTCACCGATTTTAATCGGGATGAGAAACACATTTTTTTTACTTGGCCTAGTATATAGGCTACCTTGTGCAAAATTATCACAAATTTAGTATATCAGCATACTGTATGGTGGGAAATTTGCTTAAAAATATGCAAGGCCATTATTACTTTTCAAAACAATATTTTTAAAAACTTTCGTTGAAACTTGGATACTTTGCATTATTGCAAAACTGTTTTGGATTATTAACCTAATAGCCTAGATTATGGAAATAGTTAGAATAAAACAAGGAAGTGAAAGTGATGATCAACATGGGTGTTTCATTGTTTCTTGTTTGTGAAGATATTAAATGAGGAAGAAAATAGAATGATTCATTAAATTCTGTGAATCATGGCACTAACGATGCAACAAAGTAGGGAGTTTCTGGTGGCGGAGGATGTTGTTACCTGGGCAGGGGCGTCGCTAGAGGGGGTGTGTGACACCTCTCCCAATACTCAATTTTTGTCGGCAAAAAATGACTGTTGTCGTCAAAACCATGTGATTGTCGGCAAATGTAGTCAAAGCTATGTGATTGTCGGCAAGTGCTGTTGTTACGTAATAGACCTATTGTTAATTGTATGGTAGTTACTTAAATTAAAAAATTTGTCGGAAATTTTTTTGACCGCTACCCCCCTCCACTTTTTAGATTCTTGAGCACCATCCTGGCTTAAAATTTGGGTCTGCAATTCACAAAACCGTCGGCAAAATATGCTGTACACCCCCTGAATCATATTGATCCAGCGACGCCCCTGTACCTGGGTCACATTACATACGTATTAGTTTGTGACTCGAAATTTAGGAGTCGCAGCTGAACTATAATATAGTTTTCGTCAAAACTTTATTCATGATATTAGGCTCTATACAGATAGCTGTGACTTAGTTTGTGGATTGCGACACCTGGGAGGGATGAGGGGGCACTCGACTTTGGAAGTGACGTGTATGTGTGGACACCAGCTCAAAACTAGAGGGGTCTTTTGGTGAGAGGTTTGACCAAAAAAGGGGGCCAATTGGTGAGGGTCTTAAAAAGGGGGTCATTCAGTGAAACTGGGAAACAATTTGGGTCATAACATTGTTAAAATATAAAAGTTGACACATTTTTGATCCAAAAATTTCAAAAAGTCATCCAAATTTGGATGAAAAATGATGAAATTTAAAAAAAAATGTGGTCATTCTTGAAGAATGTGGATCTTTTGGTGACAGAATAAAAATCCCTTTAAAAAGGGATGGACCGGGACAGTATTGATTCCATGTGAAGTATGAGTAATGCTTTTGATATATTCTTTTCTTTGATAGTATTTGATGGCAAGAGATGGTCTGAAATTATATTTGGGACATAAAATATAATGATATACGTGTAATTGATGATAAATTAAAGAAATCATTCTGCAAACATATCGGTAATCTTCCTTTAATATTCTGCAAGTTGCGTAATTACCTGCGGTCAGTTGATGTTATTGTTTTGAAATTAGAATATACAATTACAAGTATTGTTCAAGTAATTACCTATGCTATCCTGTATCGTTTTATGGATAATCATCGGATGAGAGGGAGTTGAAAATAGGTGTCAATGTTGCCACACCCCCAGATGAGAACCAAAAAATGATTTTCTGCAATCTACTGTAGAATCAGTTGTCTTTCACATCACATATTACTGTTGTCATGAATTGAAACTTTATAAAGTCAAGGTTATATTTTTATAAGGATATTAGTTTTTGCCAGGAAATAGACCAAGTTTATACAAACATTTTTGTCGGCCTATATAACATACATGTAGGCTTACAAGTTAAATTGTGTAACTTTCTTCATGTGTGTGTCTTAATATAATGTTCCATTGTCTACAAAAGCACACTCATTCCCTACACACAGTAGTCGTGTTCACATTTGATAAAAAGTCCACAGATATAATATTCCCTACTCCTCGTATCCACACCTAGCCTACTCCTACCACTATACCGACCAGTTGCACCAAGTAATTCACTTCTGGTTGGCGTTAACATTAGCTACCATTTCTGGTGTTTCTGTGACCTTTTTAACTACACGAAATGTAGGCCTAATTTCTTTGTTCTAGCCAAAAAAGGTCAAACACCGGGTGCCAGGCATACATGTAGCAGCGTTCACATTGCAACATATGCCTGGCGGAGATTACACCTAGCTCGCTACTATTGACTTTTGAGATTACACCTAAACTCGCTACTCTTGACTCTGAGTAAATCGCCGGACGTACACCTGGCAGAACTTACGCTGCTATGCCCATCGTTCACACTGCCACTACGCCTGGCAGCGCCTTAACCACTCCTCCAAGCCACTTGTAAACAAACGCTGTCCAAGTTCTGCTGGACGAACGTCCGACAATGTGAACACAGCTAGTGTTAATTTGAATGTAGGTCAGAAAATCACATGATAATTGTTATGAGCTACATAGTCACATTTACCATATGTATACAGCTGGTATGGTAGACGCCAGATGGACGTCATCTCTATTCCAAATTATGCTGATGGATAAACAGTTGACTTAATATTGATCTCCAACATGAGTAAACAAGGCTGATTTGCAAACAATAAACAAGTAATGAGTTGGAATCAAAGCAATCGGCCCTATTTATATCATGTAAATCAGTAAAATGATACTTCCAGACCCGTAGCATATATACTTTTTGCTATTTGTTCCTATAAAAAGTCCAAAAGTGGTAAAAAATTTGATAAAAGGTTACTTCTTGGAGATATGGCATTCAAAAAATATAAAAAAAGGGCATTTTTAGGGGTTCCCCCAGTTGTAGGTCCACTTTTTTCAAAAAAATCAGAGCAATCGCACCTTTCATTTTGGTCCCACACCCTCAAAAAATCAATCCTGTTTAATCACCAGGCTGTATGACTTACAGTTACAGTGTAAGCCTACATAATGTGGACATCAAAGGGCAGACGATGGTGGACGACAGTCATTTAAAAGGCTTAATGTACGATTTCCTTCAAATTTGAAATTTGTCATTATATACTCAAAATGCTGAAATAATACAAGTAATAATGATCGGGAATGGTTTCAGTCCATTTTGAGCTGAAATAACGAGGTAACGTGAAAGAAACACTGCTTGTTATTTTGGCCGTTTAACCCGCAGTTCTATGGGCGGACATAAAGTCATAATTTCTTGAATTATGACTTTATGTCGAACTTTTGCTCTGTTTACCTACAAACACAACAAATTTGGCTGATTCCATTTAGGTGCAAGTTGTGACATGTGTAAACATTACAAATATGCCAAAAAATCAGGTTTGAAAAAAATTAACCAAATTCATATTATAAGATCGTACATTATGACTTCAATGCGGCAACAGCCGATCTAGCGTAAACAAAACAGACAATATGACAGCAACACTGCCTGGACGTTGGACAGTGCAATGTATACATTTTCACATGAAAATAAATAATTTTGGATTCAAAATGAATGTGAAGAAAAAAAAATTATTTTAGCCGGGAGTGGGAATCGATCTCGGGACCCTTGGCGTCGCAGGCGAACATGTTAACCACTACATCACGAAGACATTGATACATGTGGGAGGAAATTTTCTGTATATATCATAACATATCGTGCGTTATTCATACAAAAAAATTTAAAAAACAGTACTTACAATGAGGTTCACTGTCGAACCTCAATGGATTTAGGCTGATAAAATAGTGCTTGATAACATGCATACACTTTTGGAACTATTTGAGACATTTTCGTGTTTACGTGTAAAACCAATGACGACGTCAAAATTCAGTCAATCTTGGCCGCCCCCCCTGTCAAAGGGCACACTATTCTGACAATTGAAATACAAATTGAGAGTTAAATAAATAAATATAAATAAATGTTGTTTGATTTAACTTGCGCTTCAGCTAGGCATGACCTACTAATTATCAGCACACTTCAACAATTATTCCGCTGCCATTAGGATATATCAGAATCACTTCCGCTTCACCAAGTCCGCAACGGATGCGCAGGTACTCTCCCGGGTGTGACTACCCCCGGCAGCTCCCCATTTTACACCTGGGTGGAGTGAATCAATTGGGAAATAAGCTATCTTGCTCAAGGACACAACACACTGGCCATGGTGGGGCTTGAACCCGCAACCTTTCGATTATGAAGCTCGCGCCCTAACCATTAGGCCACTGTGCTTCCCAATTGAGAATCAAAAAGCCTTAACTCATAAAGGAAACCTTTGTGAGTTACAGCTTTCTGGTTCTCAACCCTTGAAATTATGGAGAAACAAGCAGGTAAATTTATAACACAGCTTCCAGTGGCAGCCCGGGGAGGGAGGGTAAAGTGAATTTCAGGGGGGTCCTCCCCCCATGTCTCACGCCCCCCACAATTTCTTTGATGTGTTAATTACCAGGCGTAATTATTAATCGTAATAATAATTATTCATTTCGGAATCTTTTATTATTTTTAAGAAAGTAAGCTTAAAATATTAAAATGATTAATTCTTTCAACTCGGATAAATAATACAATTTGGATAGAATTTCAGGAGAACGAATTTTCGCTGGAAGCAACAATGATTTGTTATTTTGTGTTTTGTTTTGTTCTTCAAGTTTTGTGGGGGCGAGCAACTGGGGTAAGAGAGGTACTAAACCTAAATGCCACTAAAGAAACAGAGAGGAATGTTGCAAGTTTCTTTAAAAAGAAAGACTTGTTACAAAGCCAAAAAATTCTGTTGTCTTCAATGGCCAGGGCCTTTTATCAGGGAGAAGCATGCTTCCAGGCATTTTAGTGAAAGCACAAAATATGGTAAAAATGTTAATTATTTTTATTCTCCTTTTTCCCGTTTTTAGCTCCGGGTTTTAGCTAACTGTTTCAAAAGCAGTTCATATAAATAGGCTATTCTATTTAGTCTATTAGTTTTCCACACAGGGAGTGTGAATTTCAAATGGAGCCACCCCTTCAGGTAACCCCATTTGAAATTCAAACTCTCTGTGTGGAAGATTAAGGTCCTGTCTTCCATAGAGGGTGTATGGATTTCAACCAGGTGGTGTATGACATGCAGTCCCTAAATTCAGTAAATTTTCATCGTCAACCGTGAATTGAATTAATTGAATGGGATTATTTTGAAATTTTAAAACGCTTGAAATATCACAAACAAATAGGCCTATGTTGATAAATAATATAAATACAAGCTAAAACCGTTGGGGTTCGATAATGAACCCCACAAAACTAACCGAGTATATGGAAAATGCGATACGGCCGGGCGGTTTCACGAGTTGCCGGCTCGATCATGTCATCCGCCGCCTGGATTTCAACTGGAATAGCTCGCTGCATTGGAAAGTTCAGTTTGTCTTCAGAAGTCAGAACCAAAAGACCTTGAATTTGAAGCACTATTTTCCTCAAAAGCACTAAAGTTATAACATCCCCCACACATTGACTCCCTCTTGATGACTTAAATGCAACATGCATGTATGTGAGATTGTGGCGGCTAATACTTAGCTATTAGAGGTTTAACAGTGAAGTACATAGCTAACGGCACTCACCCAGACAAACATAGCGTGCCAACATTGTGTATTACTAGGATACACAACATGCTCATCTATCAGGGCACATTTCTTTGACCCCAATACATTTGTACATTCATTGAATGACCTTTGAAAATTTGGGTACACAAACTCATACTCCGCAACTTGAGATAAAATGTTGCTCCATGATTGTTTAATTGAGTTTATTGAACTAGGGCATTGGGATGAGGCCATTGTGATCCATAGTGTATTACACCAGTGTTTAAACCTAGACTTATAGTACGATCACCTTGATTTGCAAAGAAAACTTGTGCCGCTCGCTCTAGCTCTGCCGCCAAGCCATTCTTTTTTATACAAATAATTTCCATGTATTAATTTATATTACCATAAAAATATGCCACATTCCATAAATATGCCAGGCCTAGATGAAATTTCTCACAGCAGTGTATATTTTAGGGGGTGTTTTGTGTGTGTTGGTATTTGGTATTTTTTTAGCTAAATATAATTTTCTAAAAATATTTTTGCACAATAATAAACACCACACCAAAGGCAGCACCAGAAATTTTAGGGGGATATTGGGGTAAACTGAGTTTTAGATTTGTCTCATCATTTTATTCACACGATTGAAATATGTAATAGTCGAACACGATGTTGATAACACTGTGTGTACATTGGAATATATAGGATGGTCATACTCATAACAGTAGCGTGTCCAGGGGGGGAGCTTTGGGTGCTGAAGCCCCCCGCACTTTGTTAAAAATCATGTAAAATCAGCCGTTTTTTGGCGATTTTAGCCATAAAGCCCCCGCATAAATCTGAAAAAGGGCTGAGCCCCCGCAGGAAAAGATCCTGGACACGCCGGTGCATAACACATCAAAGGGACTGACCACAGCACAGTCGACAAAGTGACATACATAGGCGACATGGACACTGGAATGAAATTGCAATTTTCTTTGCTTAACCTCAGTTGTTTGGCTCAAAATTATAAAAATGGTCATATTATAAAAATTAACACCGGCTTGTCCAGGATCTGTTCCTGCGGGGGGCTCAGAGGGTCTTTCAGAATTATGCAGGGGGCTTGATTGCTAAGGCCCTTCACAATTAATTCTTAGTTTCCTGTTTCAAGTTTGAAAATAAGGACGAGGCGACTTTTAATTATTAATTATTAATTATCTATTACTTTCTTTATTTTGAAAATGTGGTTGTGACTATTATCAACAGTCCATTTGGTCATTTTGACTAAGACTACGGATTTAATTATTTTACCTTTATAATTGATTTTTTACATTAACATTACTAGGGGACCCTACAATGTTCTTGTTTTATATTCATAATCAAAGTTGAGATGATCAAAAACAGATGTTAGCAAATAAAAGTAATTAAAAAGTCAATTAAAAGATGAAAATACCTAAATAAAATAAAATAATTAAATATTTTTCCATTCTTGATTTTGGACGCGCGAGGGAAACAGGAAACTAAGGATCAATTGTAATTGGCCTAAAAGCGCCAAAAATTGGCTGATTTTACATGATTATTTAACAAAGTGCGGGGGGCTTCAGTCCCCAAAGCACCCCCCTGGACATGCCACTGATATATATGTGGGAAAAAATACAAATCTATTTTTATGGAAATGTTACAATATGGTTGTAATAAATACATTGTACCATAGACAGATGTAGTTATGTAATATAATATGTTTAGTTTATTCCTCAGCTGTTATGATATGAAATGCCTTATTAGTTTTCATTCATAGAGTCATGCATGCCTCATGCATGTCATAAAAATAATTGTGTAATAAAATGTTATGAGAATTGATATTGAGAATTGTGAAAAAAGAGCTATTTACTGAAGGTTTATGCTCACAAACACACACATTCTCATCCCCACATTCTGAACAAATGGACTCATGTCCCCCATATACATGTAGCTCTAATCTGATTGCAAGATATTTCATAATCGTAGAGCCCTCGTGATATATGACGTACTAGCTTAGGGTGCAAAACATGCACAAACACTCTGATCACCACAGACTGCCCCGCCCCGCTGATTTTGAAAGCAGGAGGAAACCAGATATCCGGGAGAAAACCTGCGAGAGCGAGTATGGATCGGGATAAACCAAGTGCACATACAGTCCTTGGGCACGGCCGGGGCTTGAACCCGGGAACTCTGTGGTGCAAGGCGAGGGAACAACTGCTGCGCCAACTCGCTCTCCCAGATTCACTGGTACATCTAGAACAGCTCAGATAGGGTACTGTTTACACAGAGAGAAGTCAACTTCAAATTCAACATCAAATTCATATTGCAACAAAGGATTAGCATACATAGCCAGGATTTAGGGGGGGTGTGCAGGGATCTAAAACAAGTGGACCTTTTGTGCATTTCCCCAATTTTTTTTTCTCGAAAACCATGTTCCGTTTAAGCAAAAAGCGCTTCATGTGGACATGCCTAGTATTACCAAAGGCTTTTTATGTTTGTTTAATTTAGGAACCTCTAAATATGTTGATTCAACCACACAAATAAATCGGTTAATAAGCAAAATCAACAATCTTGATTCTTTTAACCCCATGAGAACTACCTGCCGATTGGCCAAAATGAAAAATGTGTCCAATTTTGTCATTTGAACCAATCAAGGAGGGTATTAATAAGATCATCTGCAAATTGCGAGTTTGACCATAAATAGTTTGAAGCCTAGTCATAATTGGCAATTGAAATGAGCATTTCAAGTTATCAACCAATCAGAAATGCTGTTAGATAACCAGTAGTTTCCACAGGGTTAATATACAATTGTACAATATGCTGAAACCTCCATCATAATTGGACTAGCACTTACTAGCTGTGTTCACATTGCCAGACGTACACCCGGCGAAACTTTGTCGGCGCAAGCTAGGAGTAGCGGTAGGCGCTCAGACAGTGTGAATGATGGTCAGCGTAAGTTCCACCAGGCGTACGTCCGTCGATTTACTCCTGACAAAAATCAGAAGTAGCGAGCTTGGCGTAGCCTCCGTGTATGTTGCAATGTGAACGCTGCTACGGGGCAGGACCCCCAGTGAAAGAGCACTGTTATGACCAATTAAATAGCAATGAATGTATTGTAGGTGTGAAGCCCTTCAGGGCTCGGGCAAAATGCTGAACTTCCGTTTTACTGTTTGTGAGTGCGGATTTTTAGCATTAGTTTTACAAGATGTATAAAGTATGTGTTACAATAATCCAATTTAAGGCCGAGTCAAAATAAAAACATGTTTTTCGTTCGAGGAGGAAGGGCATTTAAAAACTTTTTACCGAAAGTTAGATACCCATATTTGGACCTGTATTAAGCGTACTGAAAAAAGGAGGCAGCCCTTTTTTTTTTGTATTGTTCTGGTAGGTAGGCCCCTTTATTATGATCGCAGAACCATCAAGAAGTGTTTCTTGTATATATTAGCAATATTAGCTGTCATAGTGCACGTTAGAATATGACTTGCTGGGTCTACTGGATCATGCTTTCTTTGTTACGAACCACTGATCGAAATAATCACAACACAAAGGCTATGGCATATCAAAATTCGGAACAGGTGTATGAGCCCAGGCTTGGAGCAGTAACCAATTCAACTAACGTGCACTACGACAGCGAATAGAAAGCATCTCAACTTCCTAGACATCTTTTTTTCAAAGTTGTAACTGAATTTATAAAAATAAAATTGAAGCAGCCTTAAAAAAGGAAGCAGGAGAGGACAAAAAAAAACATTTCAATTTTTAATCAACCTTATAAGAACCATTACCCACAGCAGTTCTTAACTTATATAATCTGAAATTGTTTTGGTTGGTGTTCTTTGCTTTACCATTGGGTGCAGGAAATAATGCATGCAATGATGCAACAAAGGTCTTCTAAGTTCAACTGCATTGAACTATAAAACTACCTTCAAACACTTTATTTTCGCTCAACTGATTTTTCACAAGTATCATTAATGCACTGTGTGGTGGGAAAAAAAGTTTCCAAGAGTTGACATTAACTACCATTGCACATGTGACAAAGAACAAACTCATGGGTAATTAAATTTCATTTTATGAATTCGCACCTTTTGTGAAACTTGTGAAATTAAATCGGCAACAAACTAAAATTAGTTTGAAAACTGGAAATTTGTGTGTGTCAATAAATTTTGCGCTTTTTGCTATCAACACACCCACCGGGGAAAGTTGCGAAGAATATAAGAACATAAGCAAAATTGGAAAGGGCAAAAACTTACGCGCATGAAAATTACCACTTTTACATTAATAGACAGAGAAGGTATCTTTCCCTTCCCAGAATCCTTTGCAACATGATGCATCACCTCATTACATCAAATGACACTTCAATATTACGTTGTACAGGCTCCCTTTTCATGTGAGAATAGACTGGCTAAACATGGGTCGATCATCAAGAAATAAGCATATTTTGCAAAGACCTGGATGTGCTCTCCATTGAGGTACTTTTCGTCACTATCGACCCATGTTGCACTAAAGAAAATTGAAATGGAAGAAATGCATTGTGGGAAGTGTAAGATATCTGCCCTGATTAATAGGGTTGCGTGCAGCAAAACACAAGTGTGCGATTTTTGTCACATACAATATTCATTCACTCAGCCTTATTAAGTCAAGTCTAGTGGTAGCGCTTTACAATCGGAATCGACGAACCATGACTTTCATTTGCTTGTTTTCCCTGTTTTTTCCTATCTGTGAGTCTTTTGTTTGTCTAATACGGTTTGTTGTGACATGTGTGATCACGGAAATTAGGTGTAATGTTTTTACTGACGAAACGTTTTAATTTGATAGTATGAGATAGAGAGATGACATAGCATTTTATTCCAAGCGATGGAGCATTTTATTCCAAGGGACGGTTCCCATTGAAGGCCCATTCAGTGATCCTATAGGGAAGGTGTTAAAAAAAAAAAATTGTGTATTTGTTTGAAAGTGAAGGATGTGTTTTTGAAAAAATTGGCAAAATAAGAGGAAAACAGCAGTAAATTAAGCCTAATTCAAATATGCACTATAGCTATTAGAGATATTCCAGTTTCATATTTGGCTTTTGGTTGAACCAGTAACCACTAGCAGTATATGCCAGCACACCAGCACTGAAAAAAGGTGCAAAAAACTAAATTTTGATGATTTTTGTTATTATCCAGATGAGCAAATGGTTGAACAGGCCTTTAAATTGAATTACCCCGGAAGCTTAAAATTGCTTGTTAAAAATGCACTTAATTTTAAAACATAGCTAATTCAAGGGGGAGTATTCAAGAAGACCATATAATCATGCATCACACACAAGAATATTGTAAACATATTGCAATCAAAATTAGGTTTGAAAAATATTAAAGATCAAAGAGCAGTTCTTCTGTGCATGGTGAACCAAACCTGCCTGGTTATCAAATTAATCAGTGACAAGGTTATCTCTGAATTTGACAGGTGCTAATTGATGTTTTAATGTTATTGTATCAATTAGAACCTGTCAAATTCAGAGATAAACTTGTCACTGATTAATTTGATAACCAGGTTGGTTTGGTTCACCCCAGAAGAACTGCTCTGATGGGGCTTCCTCTTTAAATGTAAGTTGGCAAATGCTTAAACATCACAAATAATACAAAAAAATCAGATTTGAAAAAAATTAACCAATAATATTTATAAGATCCTACATTATGGCTAAATTTTAACATAATAATTGGTTTGATCTCCTGACACACTTTATAGAATACAAAAACCTTTCAGGATATAGGTATTGTGTCGCTGTTTGTTATTTCTGACAGAGAAAGATGATGTGGAATTCAGCAAAATATTGCTTCAATGCAAATTATACACAAGCCATTGAATCCGACAAAATAAGTGACCATCTATGGAAGCTATTGTGGCCATTCATTCAAGTGCATTTTGCCCTGAATGGCATGCACTTTCTCTGGTGCCTTCACTTTTGTACTAAAAATTACTCAAATTTTTAACGTTCTTTTATTTCACAGGGTTTTATCGTTAAATTCGACATGAAAATAAGGGAGGGTGATGTTATTGTATAATCAGTACACGTATGTATAAGTTGTATGTTCTGAAAGTACTAAATTTGAGTTATGTAACACGAAATACGCTTGAAACGCCTAAAGCTTGAAATTTTTCAAGAAGTACACAAGCAAATTTGTGTAGTCTGGCCTTTTTGACTGTTCAGGGTACTGTTTAGCAGGGTTCTATTGTTATGATGTTGTTTTGTGAAATTGTACAATGGACACATCAAGAGACCAAGGGATTTGTATTAAGAGAGGTGTGTAAGGCCATGGTACACTTGTTCAGTTTGTTTACAATTATAGCAAGGTAGAGGGATCCTTTTGTAGGCAAGTTCAATTTAAGGTACAGGAATAGCCTTCGACATGCTGTACCCCGGGGGGGTCACTCCCATTGTGGCCTGTACACCATCCGCGATAATCAACTTTTGAAAAGCACCCTAAACAAGGATTTAACCTTTGGCTAAAACGACACCCTAAACAGGGATTTCATTCCTAACATCAAATTTCATACCCTAAATTTCATTTCGCGTATTTAGAAATTGCAATTTTGCTACCCTTTTTCCCAATTTTCATGTTTTTGACACCCTAAACGCGATACGCAGCAGTATCGTGCCTATCCACTTAAAAAACTTGACCCTTTTACGCGTTTTCATTATCGCGGATGGTGTACAGGCCACAATGGGAGTGACCCCGGTGCTGTACAAACTTGGTTTTGACTGTATTGTGATCCACTTTCATTTTGTGGCAAATTTGCTTGTCCAGGAGTGTCCAACTTTAGCTCAACTATGATCCAAACCCTTACCTTAACCCATGGACTCTTTACTATTTCCTCCCTGACTTGACTGAAGCCAAACTGGGTCATCGGGTTCAATTTCTGGGGGCCCTTTGCAGGCGTGTCAGTACCGGGGGGGGGGAGTCCGAGGTGACTGGAGTGCAACTGCTTAATAGTGCCAGTGGGGAGGGTCTCCTCCCTGACTTGACTGAAGCCAAACTGGGTCATAGAACTGGCTCAATTTCAGGGGGCCCTATGCTGTATGTCAGTACTGTAGAGGACCTGAGGTGACTGGCTGGGAGGGTCTGTCACATGAGCAGTGGACCAGTGCTACTGTGGGTGACACACAAAAAAGTGGGGGTGGGTCTGAGGTGACTGAGTGCAATTGCTTAATCATGTTAATAGTGGCTGGGAGGGTCTGTCACATCAGCAGTGGACCAGTGCTACTGTGGGTGACGCACAAAAAAGTGGGGGTCCTTGATCCCTCTGGTCCTCATTCCTTCTGGTAATTTTGGGTTTGGCTAGGATACAAGGTTGCCAGTTCATCACATTTGGAGTAATGGGAGTGCACCATAAATAAGAAGGAATCGGGTATAATGGCAACACTTAGAATCAGGGATAATTGCAAGATAAATGCAGTTGTTTTGGTGATGAAAAAAGCAAACTCGATGTGTTAGCACTGCATTTTAATTTTGGATCTTCAAGGCGTGCAAAATGAGCAGTCAGGCCTGTAACCAGGATTTATTTTTTTTGGGGGGGGGGCTGATTTTGAAAAAGTGGACTGGGGTGTATTTTGATAAAGTGAACCTTTTTTCAAAATTTGGGCCTTTTTTGACCAAAAAGGCATCAAAACCTATTTTTTCAATCGCTAAGCTCGAAATGTCCTTTTGGGTCAAAATAGGGGACTTTTTTGGCCTTTGGCAATTGGGGGCCAGGGCATCCGCCTCTTCGCCCCCTCCCCTGGTTACGGGCTTGTGAGCAATGGTACATGTATATTGCCTTTTAACTCTGCATTCGCAACTGACTGCTACTACCAATCCATGACTACTGCTGCGTGCACTCCAAGTTTTCGGTGTACCATTTAAGGGTTAACATTTTGAAGTTTATTTAATATGAGTGTAAACTATTGAGCTATTGTGAAACTCCATAATACATTGGAAGTTTTTGATGCATTATGCTAAGTTTGTAAAGTGAAACTACAATGCGGATCAGCCCTAGTTGTTGATGCTAATATTAATTCGCAGGCACATGGTCCGTTTGTTAATGCACGGGTTACCGTAAAAATAAAGAAATGAAGAATAATAGAGAAATGAACGATTGGGGAATATTATGTCATTGCTAAATGATCGTTTATCCATTTCCATGGCAACAAGAAATAATGGGAGTGGTATAATTCAACTGGATTGATGCAAAGTGGTTGATTCTACGACATCTTTGGATTCCAGGCACTATGGACCACAATGGCCTCATCCCAATGGCATAGTTCAATAACCTCAATTAAACAATCATAGTGAAAAAATTGGCCTCAAGTTGCAGAGTATGAGTTTTTGTACCCAAATTTTCACAGGTCATTCAATTAATGTACAGATGTATTGGGGTTAAAGAATTGTGCCCTGAGTGTAAGATGAACATGTTGTGGATCCTAGTGAGGGTTCAATATTTTGTGTAATTTGAAGATTTTTTGATCGCCAATATTTAGACAGCAAGTTCTAGATAAATTTTTACCAATCATAGTACTAAGTTCAATACTGGATGATGTGGCAAACCAACCCGGACAATAACCAATTGTATTCCAGCACATAAGCAGCCATGTGCACGCTATTCTACTGACCTGCAACTTTTCGGCTTTTTTCAATGCTCTAATTTACGAGTGTTCTTTCATTTTCGGCCCAATTTGAGCTCTTTACCCAATTTCAGTTTTTTAGTGGCAGAAAGTATGAAACCAGCATCAGGGTGCATTTTGAGCCATTAAAGTTTAGACTTGGGTGCATTTGCAGCCATTTTGGTGTATTGATGGCTCTTAATTTCTTGAAAATTTGGTTTTATCACAATTTTCTCAAAAAAGTGTGAATTTTTCATTGTTTATCAGCAAAATTTGCCAAAAAATTGTTTAATTTTGGGTCTGTTTTTTTCGTCAAATTTGGTTTAAAATCAGGTAGTTATTCGGAGTCCCAGCCGCACATCCACACCCAAACCAAAATTGAGACTTAAGGTAACATGCGATTGCATAAATGCCGGGGCATAATGCTTTGTCAGGGAAAAGACATTTTGGGTGCAGATTTAAGAGGGGACATTTGACAACTTTGCAATATTTGCCTGGTAATGTATTGCATTTAGCAAACGATGCATATATTAAAACAATATTGCATGAAACAATATTGTAAATAATGCTTTAATAAATCACCAAGTCTATTTTAAATGTATTAAAACATTCTTTATTTCCTATATATTGAAGTTCAATCGTATGTTGTCTAGACTTTCTCAACTTTTAAAGTAAAGCTTCGGTCTTTTTCTGCATTTATAAGAATCATTGCTTGAAGGTAAAATTTGAACAACAAAATTAAGTGAAAAGTCATTTGACCCTCCATAGACAATCCACAAAAATGTGGGGGTGAGCGAAAAAAATGCAATTGCTGATGTATTATCACAAATCGCTCAAATCCTACACAATCTCATGCCCCAGTGTATGGTTCAATGACTCCTTATGTGTAGGTATATTCATAAAATGACCTTGTAGGAATGCATATTAAAACTCATGCCCTACGATATGAGGTCAAATAGGGATTACTATGCTTTGAGTAAAGGTCATTGAACTGCACCACAAGGAGGAGAATATTTTGGTTTTGGCAGTGAATATGTACATGTACCTTTGGTATTTGCCTTGAGGAGACAAGGTTGCAAAGTTCACCAAATCATTTAAATCTTCTCACAATCTCCAGACTAGTCCGACCTAATGGACCAGTTTCTATTTATTACCGCAGAAATGCGATCATTTTAAGTTTGGTTAGGACTGTTAGGACTACATCAAGATTATAGTAGTACTACTACAAGAAAACTACTACATTTCTGTGCTGGTGTTCAAAACGGAAGCCAAAACAGACACTTTTCAATTCATTCACAGGGTGTGTCTGAGGGTGGCAGGCCCGTAGCCAGGATTTATTTTGGGAGGGTGCTGATTTTTAAAAAAGTGGACCTTTTTTCAAAATTTGGACCTTGTTGGACTGGTGGGGACGGATTTGGACATTTTTGGACGAAAAAGGCATAAAAAACTCTATTTTTTAAGTGGACCTTTTTTCAAAATTTGGACCTTGTTGGACTGGTGGGGACGGATTTGGACATTTTGGACCAAAAAGGCATAAAAACCTCTATTTTTCACTCGCTTCACGCCGCAAATGGGACTTTTTGGGTCAAAAGAGTGGACTTTTTGGGTCATTGGCATTTTTTTGGGGGGGTGCGTTGCACCCCTGGCTACTGAGCCTGGAGGGTGGGATATGCCCGTCTGATACTGAGTATTTGGAAAAAAATCATTTCAAAATAAAGGCCCAATTGAAGCTATTTCAATTATCAGCATCAGAAATGAATGTGGGTGCCTAAGAAATACACAGCAGGTCATGACAGTAATTGTACGAAATTGGTGACCCAGGGTGGGAACGTGATTAGTGCATTGAACTGGCTTTGCACTGGTTTGTATTAAACCAAGTTATACATGTACTCCTCTGGTCTCTGACTTTTGTTTTGGCCAGTAAAATAGGGTGAACTTTGAGGGTGCTGGGATCCAAGGAACTGAGTCAGTTTGTGGGGGTGTGTGTGTGTGTGTGTAAAACAAAATCATGTTTGGTAGGATACCGGGGTAGGATACGAATGGTATCCTCCATCTGATACTATTGTGAACCAGCAATCAAGGAAATAAATTGGCACACCTTGACAATGTCTTGGAACTCTGTATTGCCGTTCTGATAGTTCAGTGAAATGAGAAGTACAAACCTTCCCCTTTCCTCCCCCCTTCCCCCTCAATATATGTTGGGGAGACGAGACAGCCCAATGGAAAAGTGCTTTCATCAACATTGAATTGGGGGTGGTGATGTTCATTTTAGTATACCAGAGTGTGCCAACATTAATTTTTATTTTTGAGGCTTATAAGTTTTTATTTTTTCAGTTTTGGAGTAGGGTAAATTGGGGTAAATGGAACGGTGGGGTAAATGGAACGCTGAGAATACAATTCCTCAAAAAACAAGAAAAAATTGGGCAACATCATACCGACTGTTCCATTTACCCCAACGCCATACGTTCTGCTTTCGTTTCATACCCCAAGCGTGGGTTTACTCGGTATTTGAGTGGAAGAAAATCTCAAATGTTGTCACTGACCTTGAAGTGGTGCTACGGTTCAGTGAACATTACTAATTTAAGGGTATTGATTCCTAAATATTTGAATGTTGTGCTGAGAGTGGTCTTACAATATTGACAATATGTTTGTTTTCTAAAATAACATAAATGTTTTAAACAATAAAATAGCAGATTTTAATGATGAAATTATGCAAATTAATATGCTAATTAGCTAATTAATTAGTTTGGTGTTCCATTTACCCCAAGTGGATCTGTTGTGGGGTAAATGGTTGACTGACTTCAAATATATATAACATGTTAATATTTTTTTTACTAATTGGTTTAATTATTATGAAATTATATACTACAAATAACTAATTCATGGTAGAGTAGGCCTCCTACTGATTTTTTAATTTTTTGAAAACCATTTTTTTTGTTATGTATTGAGAGAAAGTGTTTTTTTACGTGGTATTTTACCATGTTTATTAAAAAAAACATGAAAACAAAATTATTTTTGTTAATCTTTTGTTTAGTCACAAAATATATGTTAAATAAATTATTCTGATGTCTTTTCAATGTAAATATAGCTATGAATGTAGGCTCCTTGCAAGTAATGCCCCTTGTTCCAATTACCCAACCCACTGTTCCATTTACCCCAATTTGTTGGGGTAACTGGAACACCATGACCATGCATGTATTTGGACCGATACAAGAAACAAAGCCATAAAATGGGAGTTTATCTGTTAAAACAAGTTGTAAAAACATATTATCTACTTATTGAAACAAACAAAAATCATATATGGATACCCTCCTGACCACAGAAAGTGATTTATTGCTTAAGCGTTCCATTTACCCCAATTTACCCTATCCCTGGACCTAGAGCTAAATGCTAGGAGCATTCATGGTTGACTTACAAAAAAAAATTGTTTGTGTTTTTAATAATATGCAAAGTGATAATTTGTATTCATGTCACACTCTATTAATGATTTCAAAATGCATTGAATTTGTATCCGTTAATAAGTCAACCATGAATGATCCTAGCATTTAGCTCTAGGTCCAGGTCCAAATTTTGACAAATTTCCACCAAAAAAAGGGGTGGGACTATACTCGGACAGATACGGTAATAAAAATTTATTTATTTGCACCTATATTTGACTTCAAAAATATCTTTAAATTGACTCATTTTTGCATTCAATGTATTTTAGAGGATGAGATGGAACTTTGGAATCAACATGACAGCCAGCTGAATCTATATTTCAAATCCTAAAATTGATGATATATGATTATCAAAATGTGCTACATGAATCTTCAATCAAAGCGTACAAAAGCTTTTCATCAGTACAATGAAATTATAGCATCAATCAGAGTTCATTGTTCAGCTGATTGGTTTTATTCCACCCTATGTTATTTGTTTTAACTTGTTGCTATGGTGATGTATGATGCGTAGCCTTATATTGTGAATCACCAGAATTTTAATCACGGGGAACATGTGCGATAAAATTGAATCATTTGTGTAAAAATTATTATTTCCACATCTCATTTATTTGCTCATTTTAACCCCATGGGCACTAACCTGTTGATATATCTAAGCTCTATATCGATTGGTTACTGAGATGAGTATATCATAAAATCAACCAATCAGATGCACTGTAAAAAAGGCAGTATGGTACCTATGGGGTTAAGAACAACATAAACCTATAACCTTCCATTAAAATTGTGTGAATAGCAGCCGAGGTATGATGAATCCCACATTGCGAAAAATACTAAATTAATAGAAAATTTAACACAAATATCTGATCGTATCGCAAAATCAAATTTCCCTGTCAAATGACCCGCTAGTACAGAAATAAACCTGATGTAAATGAACATATCAATTTATGAGCTCATATTAATCATGTTCAATCTGTTCTCTTTTTTTTTTTGTCTCTTTCATCTATGTCTGGTTGCTTCATTGTACCACCTGCGTACTTCGCATCATCAATGATTGATGGCTCTGTCTGGCGTGTTGGGCGCTTGTTTGATTGGCTTGTATGTGCACCTTGGTAACGGACTCAATAGGTGAGTGATTAACAACGATTGCTAATGACTCTGTGGCGGCTGTTCCATTTAAAATCCACACTACGCCAGTGGAAGATAAATATCTTTCACAGGGGGAGTATGAATTTTAAATGGAATGAACACATTAGGCAGCTCAATTTGAATTTCATACGTCCTCTGAGAAAGATTCAACCTGAATCTTCCACTGAGGGTGAGTGATTTTCAAAGGAGCTGCTAATAAGATCATTCCATTTGAAATTCATACTCCCCCTATGGAAGATATTTCCAAAATCTTCCACCGGGGTAGTGTGGATTTTAAATGGAATCCCATTAAAATTGCAGCTATTCTATTTGTAATACATACACCCCCTATGGAAGATATGACCTTTAATCTCCCACACAGGAAGTGTGAATTTCAAATGGGATTACCTGTATAGGTGAATCCATTTGAAATATATACCCCCTGTGTGGAAGATTATAGGCTATGGCTTCCATAGGGGGTGCATGGATTTCAATTGGCAATGCAGCTATACATTTTGCTGTAAAGACAAAATGTTGATTATCTTTGGGAAAATCATTAGAAAAGCAGCATATCTTGGATACTGAAAATGTGATCCTTTTTAGCCGCATATCCCAATACCCACATTTCCACCATAGAGCTCTGTTTCTACTAAGATACCCACCCACCTTGGAAAATTATTGGAGGAGATATTTTGCTCACCAAACTTGATGATTTTCATTGAAGTTTGGTTTGATCATCATCATCATTTATACATATCAAATGATGCACAGAAACCTCTTTGTCTTGTTAAAGCCAAGTGCTCAGTTGAAATTATAATTGTGCACCATTTGATTGCCTTGTATAATGAGAATTTAAACACCCAAGCTGTGAATTGTCTTGTTCTTGTGAAATAAAGTGTTTCAGGAACAGCTGGTAGCAGTGCCTGATCTGGTGGGCACAAACTGGCGTGCATTTTGTAGACGACTGTTGCTGCAGCCACTTGATGTCTTTGATGGAGAGATGTGATGTTCAGATCTGTCGTACTTGCTTCCTCTTGGCTCATGCCTATGATTCGAAGGGCCCGCCTTCCTCTTGATAGAGTCCATGACAGTGAGGCGTATTCCATCAAACCGCGAATTTTAGCCTTGTAAACAGTTGCTCTGCCTCTGCCATCAAGTTTATTTGCAACTCTTCTCGGAGATGATGCAGTTGTAGTTCTGTCCCCTTTATTTTATTCAAGAAAATAAGAAGTGTTAGAAAAATACAGTACCCGTTAATTCCCTTTTCATGTCAAGAACATTGACAATTTGATGATCTCAATGTTGTCAAGTTGGAGAAAGCTTGTAGTCACCTGCTCCGCAGCCGACTGATGATGATGACATGATGATGATGATGATGAATAGATTGAAAACATTGATACGGCAATGTTGGAAAAACATCAATTTTTTTCACAACATTGAAACATCGCAACACCCTATGCGGGTTTCCATTTGGGTTCTTGCATGATTTTTTTTGTCCAGAGAATAATTGACACAAGAGATGAACATTGACAAATATATATGGAGTTGATATTAACAGTAAATTCAGTAATAATTTACATAATTTGGAAAATAAAAAGCTCATGGCAGCTAAATTGTAAAATAATTGCTGAACTTGGTGACAAAGTGATTCATCCATGAAGTGACTCAATAGCCTTTGTGTGATAGTTGCTCATCAGAATATTAATTAATTTTTGTTAATTTTCAAAGAGGATTTTAATATGACAGTAATTGGAAGGTTTATTTTCTTGTTCCTTTGTTTACAAACATGTGGTTGAAGAGAATTGTGAAAAAAGGCTGTTACAATTGATTTAGTTACACCAATGTTGTAGCCCTACTAGATAGGTCCCTTTTACTATGGGCTGTAGAATGGGAAGATCTTTTTTCAGTTCATTGAAGCCTACACTAGCCCTTACACTGTTACACACCACAAAATATCACAGAAGGAAGTGACTACGGGATCTCCCCGTCAGTCTGAAACGCCATCAATCCGAAAACCTGTTAGGGTAAGGGTTAGGGTTAAGGTTAGGGGTTTGTGTTAACCCTAACAGGTTTTCGGACTGACAGGGTTTCGGATTGACGGCCCGGCCAGGCCAGGTCAGTACTCATGGCTTGCTATCCCCAGTCTTGTTGGTGGCACCAGAGGGGTCAGTGGTTCAAAACCAAACCAAAGCATACAAATTTCCTCTTCATCTTTTTTCCTTCTTTCCTTTCCCACTGCCAAAAAGCAGTGGCAGTGTACAAGGGTTATTAGAGAGTTATATGTTTCTTCATTTCAAGCCTTGAAATAAGCGGGCACAGGGAGCAAATTTGCTCTTGTAAGCCACCAATTGCTCCTGGTCCTTGTAAAATTCACATGAACCAGGAGCAATTTCCAAAAACAAATTGCTCCTGGTTCCAGTTTTGCACTTGATGCAGTAGTATTGTATGCATAAAATATTAAATTAAATAAATACATAAAATATTGAAAAATTGCTCCCGTTTTTTCAGAAATTACTCCTGGTGAACCAGGAGCAATGTTCAAAAACAAATTGCTCCTGGTTCCAGTCTGCTTATTTTAAGGCTTGCTTCATTTGTTTGTTTCCATTGGGATTACTCAACTTACCGTAATGCTTTGCAAAGTACTCCCAAGTTTCCAAAGCTATTTCAGGAGAATATATGCCATGTGAGAATCAATTTCCTGATTCTAATCTTGCTTGATGCCTTATTTATAATCAACCAGTTTCTTGCCCTTAAAAACTATCTTAACTTCCACCGTTTTTGTAGCTATTTTAAGGTTATATGGGACTTCCTTCATTTTTTGCCTGAATGCATGATTGCAAGTGGTTCAGGTTCGAGGAGATTTCAATCCTAAAAATAAAATGGATTTGCGATTGAACATGATATGATTTCTGTTATAGATCAGACCACAGAATGAGACATCATTTGGGCTATTCCATTTAAAGTCCACACTACCCCTGTGGAAGATTTAGCTAAAGTCTTCCACAGAGGGAGTATGAGTTTCAAATACAATAGACAATTGGGTAACTTCCATTTGCAATACTCGCTCCAGTTGTGGAAGATATAGGTAAAGCCATAATACAGAGGGAGTATGGGTTTTAAAATGATTAACCCTGACCAATTACATTTGAAAATCATTCTCCCCCTTTGGAAGATATTTCCAAAATCTTCCACAGGGGTAGTGTGGATTTCAACTGGAATAGCCCATTGCATGTCTGACAGGAGTACCTGTTCCTTGTCCATGCACCTGATGTATTTGCAGGTATGAATGCTCACCCTGAATTATAAGAGATTTCGGGAGTGTTCACAAAAAGGTGTACAAATGTTTGTAGGGGTGGAGTAGTGGCTTGTCTCACTCTTTTGGAGAATAAGTTTTTTAATCCTTATGCATACAGCTCGCATGCTCCAAATATAAGTTCTTTGACAGCTCGCATGCTCCAAATATAAGTTCTTTGACATAATGTGCAAATAGATATACTGTGAAAGTGATCTCATTTACATTTCATCGCTGGGCAGAAAAAACCCTCCGATGTGTCATTGGCCCCTGAACATGTTTAAAGCAAAACCTCCTATGTAACCATTTGGCAGTTTTGTTTTAAACATGTTCAGGGGCCACAATCACATGGGAGGTTTTTTCCTGCCCAACGACGATTTCCAAATTCCAGACATGTAAAATGAAATCTGAAGTCATGTAATGATCCCATGATCCTATCAACAACGCAAAGACAAAAATAAGTGTAGACAACTGCCTCTTGACATTGCAAGATTAACTTGGGAACACATGATCACATCCGATGAACTTTTAACATCAACATTCGAGAATTTTTTTTTTTAGAAACCCAAGTCAGTCTATCCTTAGAAAGATAAAGATAGCAGCGATTTCAATAACTTGTAGAAACATAATTTAAAGTGGCAATTTTTGGAGGAATAGGCGAAGATTGCAGGTTTTGATGTAATCTTAAATTTAGTCCACAATTAATATTTTTATAAATAATTTGCAGCAATCTACTGAAGTCTCTTGCTACATTCGTAAAATTAAAAATATACCAAAATAGGTTGTTTTTGTAGAACTGTGCGCCTCGGGTAAGTGCATACCTTTCATGTAGTACAAAAATGTAAGCATGGTATAAGCCTGGGTATAAGGTGTGACATTTTTCTATCAAGGTGTTTCTAATGAGCATTGCAATAAAATCATCAAGCAGGCCGTTTCTCAGAATGCTTATAATTTTTCATTCAAAATAATATTCTGACCTGTGTAATTGCCCACTACCTAATGGTATGACGCAAGTGACTTTGATAACATCTTTTTTTTTTGCAGCGCTATTTTTAGACTTGAGCAAACTTGGCCTATTTCTTCCATGATGTTGCTCATTTCTTGTTTCTCTACTCTTCTACTCTTTTTCAAGCTCTCTGAGGCATGTTTAGACGGTCATAGATAATTCTCGAGGATTGGTGTACTGAGAATCGCGATTCCTAAGTCAATCCCCGTCTGTATGTGCTGAGTTAAGCTCAGCACTCGAGAATCGCCAGATGGCTTGATCACAAAGCAGTAGCACTCGAGGACCACTTGAGGATCACTTGGGGAAATCGCATAATTCCATTAAATTCTTGGGGATAAATTTAGGTACAAACTTAGGGATAGGAATCTCAAGACAGTTTCACACAACAGTTTTTACTTGAGAACTGCATTGCTCCAGCAAAATAGCCCTCCGTATGGACATTTCTTATCTTCTCATTTATCATTCTTGTCATGTTTTTCTTCCATTACTCAAGGACAAGTTGATGTTCAGAAAACAACTGTGACAGTGGACATTTTTGCATGAAATTTTTTTCCCTCTTTGCAATTATGTTTAACTGTGTCACTAATGTTTTAAAATATGTGATTCTAATCTGTTCCTTATATTGAACTCTACTTATAAGGAATATAATATTTGCACATTTTTGGAGCATGGGAAACACAAAAATAAAATTGGTGTGAAATATCCATTTTTGATAGGTGAATGAATGTTACTATGTTGTCACCACCATCAACCACCTCAAAAGGTGGTTGCATTGTTGCGCATTCACATTCACCCGATCTGTTTCTACTGGGGCCGTTACCACATATTCATCACATCACTCCTTATTCACTCAAATTCACTGTTTGCTCAGTAGAAGCATGGCAATAGACAGGCAAAAGAAATATGTAAATAGAACTGTTTCTACTGCGAGTGTTACCGCATATATATTCACCACTATAACCACCTCAAAAGGTGATTGACAGATGACGCTTAGGTTCACACGCATCGTTGCGCATTCAAATTCACCCGTCTGTTTCTACTGGGGCAGTTACCACATTATTCATCACATCACCCCCTATTCACTCAAATTCACTGTTTGCTCAGTAGAAACACACCAATAGACAGGCAGAAGAAACATGCTAATAGACAAAAAAGGCTAATTCCTTCCAGAATTTTGCACTTTCCAGTCATCACTTGTACTTTGAATGCAATCCCATGTTATTTATTACCTAGGTGGGTTTACACCCACCTAGGTATTCTTTTTTAGTCCATTCCTTCCGCTGGCAACAGAGACTCAGAGAGGGTTAAAGTATGAAACCCAAGTTGATGTCATGGAAAATTGTTTTGCCTTTGTTTACTAGAGGCTGTTCCTCTGTGGTAATAGTGTGTGTTAGAACCTGTGAGGGTTAATATTGTGGGCAGTCTCCGTGGGACTTGCAAAGAAAGTTTAGTAAAACCATAAATAACTGATGGCACCTCTGGGATAGCTGCTATGAGGAAAGTGGAATTTGTTTTTGTAATTCTTTAACATGTCTAACATCTGATGTTTGTTTGCAGCAGCTATTATCATGATGATGCTCAAATTGTTGAGCCGATTCAAGTGATTTAATGCTTGTGGGTGACAGTTTGGAATTATGTGCTGTGGTCCAGCTTTCTGAAAATAAGGACAAAATAACTTGTTGCAAGTATTTGTTCTTTGCTGTAGCTACTTCAATAGCTTTTCAGTCAGTGCCCCAAACATTTGTAGATTGGTTTTGATTTGGTTTCTAAAATTTAAAGATGTCTTTTCCAAAATTGCACATATTTGCTAACAAATCAGCGGCTTTGCAGCAATTGCAGGCATACTTGTAGTATGTCTTTTTGAATTTGTACTCATTTTGTGGGACAGGGACAAATAGCATAATTTTGAGGTTTACTAAATACTTGCTAGCCCAGCCAGGGTACAATGACATGAACGATCTAGACCCAGGGTCTTTGATGTGAAAATAATGGCATATCCAGTGGAGTAGTTTTCACTTGGAAAATGTGTTTATACCCTCTATATCACTGAATCATGAAAAAAAATAATAATACAAATTCATGTAGGCCTATACAAAATGTCCCAATTGAAAAATCGTGTACAGATAGGCCTAATACTGATATCAGAGACATGGCACACTAATTACCTAGGTGGGTTTACACAAACCTAGGTATTAGAATCAGTCGTGTTGTACTTCCGCTGGCAACAGAGACTCACCTATCATGGCCCAGTTCTTGAACCCCAATATATTTGTATATTCATTGAATAACCTTTGACAAATTTGGGTACAAAAAAACTCATACTCTGTAACAAATTCAAAATGCTATGTCACTTGCACATATAATCATGGAAGTATACTATATAGTGAGCATGGTCAGAACAGAGATCAAAAGTAGAATCAGACTTGCAGCTGGAAGTTGATTCCCAATTGGGTAATAAAACCACCCCTTGCTGCAACCCAGTCACAACTCTAATTTCACTGACCTCCAAGCAGGTGATGTCAGCCACTTACTCCGATTTCACCATTCAGAAGTTCACTGGCGGTTGTCATGGTTGTTGTGGATATTATAATAATGTGCAGATGATGAGCATTGATCATGTTGATTACCTAGCTGGGGGATTTACAACCCCCCCCCCACCGAGCTAGGTACTGTTTTGCTATTCGATCTTTCTTACCTATCTGGGGGTTTACAACCCCCCGAGCTAGGTACTGTTTTGCTATCCAATCTTTCTTTTTTCTTCTTCTTTCTGACAATAACTTCAAATTGCTTCTCCTCCTACATGTAATTGAGGTCAAAGGTCATTAAGAGGGCATTTCCGGTATTTAACCAAATACCTTCAAACTGCTTCTTCTGTCACATATTATATATAGTACAATGATGTCATTTGCATGCATCGGCTATACCACACGCCTATAACTTGCATACAGAATTGGGGTCAAAGGTCATTAAGGGGGTAAAATCTAACAATTGTATTATCTGGAAATGGGTAGGGGTTATGGGGCAAATCTCATGACCAGGGGAGCGTTTTGCAGGGGTCAGGGCAAAGGTCATGCAGATGTGAAATTTTAGAAATGCATTTCCTGTACATCTGTAAGGAGTACGGCGCTCAAACTTGGTGACAACAAACTTAATGATCAGGGGAACATTTTGGGTCAAAGGTTATCTGGGGTTAAATCTTAGAATTCACTTTCTGGATACCTGCAAGGGGTATGGGGCTCAAATTCAGTGACAACAAATCTCATGATCAGGGGAACATTTTGCAGGGGTCAGGTCAAAGGTCGTATAGAGGTCAAATCTTAAAATGTCTTTTCTGGACATCTGTAAGGGTACAGGACTCAAACTCGGTGACAACAAACTTGATGACCACGGAAACATTTTTGAACATTTTGCAGGGGTCAGGTCAAAGGTCATCTGGGGTCAAATTTTAAAATTGCATTTTCTGGACATCCGTAAGGAGAAAGGGACTCAAACTCGGCGACAACAAACAACATGACCAGGGGAAAAATTTTGGAAAATTTTGCAGGGGTCAGATACCTCCACAACACCAACACGCCCCACCTAGGTTTGTGGTCTATGACCATCATTTGCCTCTAGTGTTGTTTCATTTTCATCATGTATGATTTGGGGAAATTAAATACACATTGCAGAGGTTTTCCCTCCAGGGTTAACCATGGTTTGCTTTCAATTAACCTAGATTTCCTAGATGGGTTTATTTTTAAGGAATTTATATTTTCACATTGTCGGACATACTTACTTTACTTTACTTTTGTCCTCAACTTGCTCCTCTCAGAGTTGCAGGGAAATGATGGGACGTCTGTCTTGGGCTGCATGGGTAGCATCTGTTGGTGTTGCGCCTTGTCAGGATTTTCTTGATCCCCTCTTCCGACCTGCAGGCTTGGTACCCGACAGTTTGCTGTCGTAGGTCCGCAGGGCTGGTTGATTTGGGGGCATGCACATAAGATGACCAAACCATTCGATGTGATGGCTTTCAATTTGGTCTAGCATAGGCTTGGTGCCAACCATGTCTCTGATGACTTCATGCCTGATTTTGTCCCGTCTTGACAAGACAAAATGGTCTTGTCTTGTTTCCAGCTTTTTGTAGGCATTTCATTTCACAGGTGGTGATCTTCCATTCAGTCTTTTTGTTCATAGCCCATGTTTGTGCCTGATAACAGAGACGTACGCCAGGCGGAAATTGGTTGACGCAAGTTGCCAGGAGTAGTGGTTGGCGCTGCATGAAAAGTGGCAGTGTGAACAATGATCAGCGTAAGTTCCATCAGGCGTACATTTGATGATTTACTTCTTACAAAAGTCAGAAGTAGTGAGCTTAGGTGTAATCTCCGGCAGGCGTATGTTGCAATGTGAACGCTGCTACGCCTGGCATCCGGTGTATTGACCTTTTTTTTGGTCGGAACTAAGAAATCACATTTCGTCTGATTAAGGTCACAGAAACATGGGAAGTGGTACAGACCTGCCAACAAGTACATTTTTTCCGGTATTTCACACAGGAATTCGTTAAAAATACGGGAGTATGTTTCTAAAAAAATACCGTTTTGACCATTGACCTAATGCCTCAGGTGCTTTTTGGTGAGGAGGAAGGAAAAAAAAGAAAAAGAAACAAAGAAAGAAGATAGAGGACTTTTTTAAACCACAGACCCTTTGGGTTCTACACATGTATGTAAACGGGATAGGATGCTTAACACCCTGGCCGTCAAAGCTTTCTGTGCACGTGTGTTTGCATGATGAGCCAATCGCATGAAGTGGGATACCTGCAGATTTGCAGATTATATGTGAATTGAGCTTTTTTGATGTTTGGTTCTGTTTAATCGGGTGTTTAATACATTATGCTGGTTCTCAAGAAGTGGTTTGGAACCACAGATCTTAGAAACAGGATCTGTGTGTTGGAAATGGGATCTGTGTGAGAATGTAACTGGGACCTAATATTGGTGCTTTCAGGCATTTGTGACTTGTAGGTGGTAGGTGTGCTGGGCAAGTTGTAGGGGGAGGTTGCAATTTTGAGTTGTAAATTTGAGCACAGCATCAACTTTGTCTTGTACCCCCCAATACCAAATATTTGAAAATGATCTGGACGAGCTGAAATGTTGGTGTGCAAGTTGTGAACTATAGCATCTAGTCCAAGCTGTGCTTCGGCCCATCGGGCAAGTTGTTAAAAAGTGTATATATGAATCCTTGTTAAAGACATTTTTTTTTTTTAAAGAATATATTCTGTGCGCGCATGTTGATGAACATTGTGTGAAAATTATGAAATTCAAAAATTTAGCAATATTAACTGGTTTTGCAGTACATATCAGATTCTTAAGGTGGTATTGGAGGCATTATAAAAGTGCTCTAAACATGTTTTAAACAGATTAATTGAGTAGAGCAAAGCACACCTATCAATATGTCTTTTGTTTGAAGCAGATCGGACATACGGTTTTCCAAATATATCAATTTATATTTTCTTTATATCTTATTGTTTTTATCAATAATCAATATAGTTAATGAGCTAAAATGACTGGAGAAGCTCATTAACATATAATTTTTGCCAATATTTGCTAAAAATCCATGCATAAATGTTCAGGGTACTTTTATTTTGCATACTTTTGCCCTGAAACTTGGTCAAAGTGTTCCTAATGTGTTCTAATGTATTATATAATGAAGCCGCCCCCTAATTTGCATATTTGCATAATTAATTAGCATTTATGCAAATTAGCTCATTAATTATGCAAATATGCAAATTAGAGGCGGCTTCACTATATAATACATTAGAACATATTAGAAACACTTTGACCAAGTTTCAGGCAAAAGTATGCAAAATAAAAGTACCCTGAACATTTATGCATTGATTTTTTAGCAAAAATATTGGCAAAAATTACATATTAATGAGCCTTTGCAGTCCTTTTAGCTCATTAACTATATTGATTATTGAGAAAAACAATATTGTATTATGGAAACCGTATGTCCGATTTGCTCCAAACAAAAGGCATATTGATCAGTGTACTTTACCCTACTCAATTAATCTGTAAAAAACATGCTCAAAGCATTTCCTAATTTCTAGAAAATGCATCCAATACCACCTTAAAATAGATCTAGTATAATAACACTAGTCTAGGATCCACAACATGCTCATCTATCAGGGCACAGTTCTTAAACCCAATACATATGTACATTCATTGAATGACCTTTGAAAATTTGAGTACAAAAACCTCATACTCTGCAACTTGAGGTCAAATTTTGCAGTATGGTTGTTTAATTGAGGTTATTAAACCAAAGAATACTTTGATTAAACTATGCCACTGGAATGAGGCTATTGTGATCCATAGTGATAAGTCTGCCTCAGCTGTCAATGATCAGGGATTGCTGCACTGTCATTATTACATTATAGAGCTAAGCTGCAAGCTCAAGGTCAATGTCAAATTCATTATGGATCATACTACAGGGTCTCTTTTGGTAAATTGATGATGTTCATTTGCATGTCTGGACTAGATTTCCTCAGTCCACTCCCTATACACCACAATGGCCTCATCCCAATGGCATAGTTCAATAACCTTAATTAAACTATCATAATGCACAATTTGACCTCAAGTTGCAGAGTATGAGTTTTTGTACTTAAATTTTCAAAGGTCATTCAATGAATGAACAAATGCATTGGGGTTAAAGAACTGTGCCCTGATAGATGAGCATGTTGTGGATCCTAGACTAGTGTTATTATACCAGATCTATTTTAAGACTCTGATATGTACTGCAAAACCAGTTTATTGCCAAATTTTTGAATTTCATATGAGTATGAGTTTTTGTACCCAAATTTTCGAAGGTTAGCCAATGAATGTACAAATGTATTAGGGCTAAAGAACTGTGCCCTGATAGATGAGCATGATGTGGATCCTAGTGATACTATAGGGTCTCTTTTTCGCCAGCGCATAGGGCGCTGGTACCTAATTCTGAGATGGGGTTTGTGTACACTAAAGATTAGCTAAGATTATAGCCTTCTTCTATAGGTATGAATTATTTTTTTTACTTCTCGTGGTGGAAATGTTTTTGATGTCTGCTAATTCGATTTGTAAGGAAAAGAATGTATGTTTTGCCGTTTCAACGAACGAAAACGATTGAGTATTGCCAAAGTTATGTTTGAATTAATTATGACTTAAAAAGTTATCATAGGTTAGGCCTACACATATAAACATAAACTTGTTCAGCAATCAGCATATCAAAAAAATGACATGGTCAAAGCGGGGAAATGATCACGAGGTCATATCAGTGGACTACTGATAGCATGATGTTTGGTTGCCTGTGAGTGCATAATTGATATGTTGATAACAGATCTAATAATGTTGTGGAATCAAAATCTTCATTATATGGACCACATTGAAGTCAAAGTAATTATCTATCCTATCCTGTATCGTTTTATGGATAAAATTGACTCAAAATGTTATTGATGATATTATTGCTATCTTTAACATCAGTTTTGTCTTTTCAACGGGAAAAATCCGATTGAAAATAAAGTTTTTAGGGGCTAGCTATAATATTGAACAATATATCCCATATTAATAAGACTGAGAAAACACACAATGCAGATTACAGAATGGAGTAGGTAAGATGCCATGTCCATAGCTTTGCAGGAGTTTCGGACTAACAATCAACACATTCAAAAAATACAGTTTAAAAGTGAAGATTGTAGTGAATGATCAGTCCTTTATCATGTGCTTGCCACTATCTACTTTATAGTAAACTATACATTGCGTAAATAATATAAAATTATTTTAAAATAAAATGTGCATGTAAGTTGAGTTAACATAGCGAATTAACTAACAACTGCAGTGTATTTCTTGATTTTTATAATAAGCATGGGTAAAAAGCAGTAAAGACAAAAATACAGAACAATTTGGAGTAATGAATTAAAGAGTTGACAGGAGTTATAGGAGTTAATGTGTTTTGCTGTTTCAGTGTGCATGTTCTCACCATTGATGGTTTGGTGAACTGTCATGTAACATGGATGTAAGCGTGATCCTAAAAAATGCTTTTCACGGTGACCCAAACTATTTACAAGACCTCTTCTGCATTGACGCTGGCCTTCCCTTTTAAAGGGAATTTTTATTGTATTTGATGAGGTTGATTTGCATGTCTGGACTAGATTTCCTCAGTGGACTATCCTCTCTAAAGTCTGATTCAGACTCCCCATCACGGCTGAGCCATGTCAGTGAAAGTTCTCATTGCCTAGTTGAATTTTCATTGGTGATGAGCAGGGCCAGATATATGCATAGGGCCAGATAGGCCTGGACCTAGGGCCCCAAAAAGTTGCCCTCTACATCCTTTTAAGCCTGAAAAACACCATGTTTTGGGCCCAAATAGGGTAATATTGCAAAATTTTGCGTGCTATGGCCGCTTACATAGCAAAATTCACCTTCATTGTGGTCTAAAATGTAGTCTGAAATTGAAATATTTTCGCATGCTTCATGTGCAAATGTCCTAGTAAAATCTTTGCTCGTGCTAAATTGTAATGCTCCCACTGCCACTGTCAATCTTATACCTATAAAACCAAACATTGGCAACGTACGTGCACAATTCTTCCTCATAGTGTTTTGGGGCCATCAAATTTTGGCCTGGCTCAGGGTCCCCAAAAAGTTCAATCCAGCCCTGGTCGTCAACTACCATTTCAACTAGCCTAGATATAGTTTCAAACATATATTTTATAACACAACTATCTTTCAAATGATATTAAAGCTTAATTAGGTCAAAAATGGTTTGACAAGCTCAAATTGCATGCAAACTTTCATTTTAAAGTGGCACAAATCTAGGTATGCATTGGTCCAAAACACACACATACGCACAACCTGTGTCTCAGTGCCTGTCACAGTCGATGCACATGTTCAGAAAACATTGTTATACAACATAATCCAGTTAACTATAAAGATTGCAAAGATTTCGGTCAAAAATTTCAAGGTCTACCATTGAAAAACATACTATTCAACCTGAACTTGATCCCTAATTCATGCTTAATAGGCTCCAAAAGTCCTTATCTCTCACTTTTCTCGTTTGATTCAAACACAAGCCCTCTTTGATTTTGCTATATTTATTTAAATTTTCACCTAATGTTCATACCAACCTTGTTCATTGATCCACTATTTTAAACTTTTTTTTTTCAGTCAAAGTTAAAAAAAAAAAAAAATGACAATAGGGAATTTTGAATACCTGCAAGGGATCTTGAGCCCTACAATAGCGGAGTCAATGGGGTGCGTATAATTTTTGTGAATAGACTGTCATAATGGGTATAATAAGCCTTGTGTCTAGTGGGATAATGGTCCGCCATTGAACCCATTGTATTCTGTACAGACCAGTGAGTATGGGAATAAGGCACAGCGGGTTGTGATACCGTCCCATAATGCCGTGCCTTGTTTTAGTGTCTTCATAAGTGTAGTATAATCATTAATTTTGCCTTATGAAAACAATTATTTTGACCATTGAGATTTGAGATAGTATTCTCAAGATGTGCAACCGATCTGGTTTAAGGTTGTGTGAACAATGGCCACCCTAACAACACTGGCATTATCAGCAGGGGACAGGGAGCCCTGGTTAGAATTCTTTCCCCCTACTATTCTCCCATGGAAACAGCAGTGCATGGCCTTATCAGAGGGGGTACAGGGGTCTTGATTAGAACTCTTTTCCCCTACTATCGTCTCATGGAAACAGCATTGGCCTTATCAGTGGGGTACAGGGAGCCCTGATTAGAACTCTTTTCCCCTACTATCCTCCCATGGAAACAGCATTGGCCTTATCAGTGGGGTACAGGGAGCCCTGATTAGAACTCTTTTCCCCTACTATCCTCCCATGGAAACAGCAATGGCTTTATCAGTGGGGTACAGGGGTCCTGATTGGAACTCTTTTCCCCCACTTTACCCCTTTGCCCCATGGAAACAGCAGTGACCTTATCAGTGGGGTACAGGGGGTCCTGATTGGAACCCTTGCCCCCTACTCTCCCTGAGTTCACCATTTGTATATGCTGCATTGGATGATATGTATTTCAATACCTAATTAGCAACCTGGTGGTAGACCCCCCTCCCCCTGACTGTCCTCTCAGTGTGAAAGCCTAGTTATACATGTATCACTGCTAAAAAGCAAAGTACCTATAATAGCAATGTTTGAACACAATATTGATATATCCTCGCAAAGCATTATGGGTCACCTTTAATTTTTGCTGTGGGAATAGGGAGAGCACAACACTGATTTCGACTCCCTTGCACGCGATCTTTTCAATCGTTTATTATGCCCTGATCGCTAAACTTACATAGTTTCCGGCTCAGTTTCACTCCAAAAGTCAACTTTTTTGCTTAACTTTTTATTGTGTTATTACGATTTTTTAAATATAGTTGATTTTGGGATTTGTGTTCTTTTTTTATTTGTAATGTTTGTGTAAAATTGTGTGTAGTCATGGTAATGAGGGATTAAGGGTGCACTTTGGATCCCTTAAATATTAAATCCAGAATTAGAATATTGGGTCAATTGTTGAGTTTATTTTAGAATTTTTAGAATTATGCTGTTCTACATGCATCAGTAGTACCGTATATATAGCCATTTTGTCCACCCCATATCACCCAGTGTACATTTGGTCCTCAAATTTAACTCCTACCCTAAAACTGGAACTTTTAATAAACCTAACAGCTATCGTATATCCCTAATGGTAATCTCCAGACTTACAGTTGAGTCATAACAGTTGAGTCACAAGTGGGGTTGAGTCGCTTAGTAGTCAAGTCATTTATGAGTTGAGTCATTTAAATAAGCAGGTTGATGTAAGACTGGACACGTGCAGTCAAATAGTTGTGACAGTCAAGTCACAAGTGGAGCTGAGTCACTGAGTGGTCATGTCATGAGTCAAGTCATTTAGGGGTTGAGTCATTTGTATAAGCAGGTTGATGGCAAGATTGGAGATCCAGATGTGCAGCAAGTAGTTGTGACAGTCAAGTCACAAGTGGAGCTGAGTCACTGAGTGGTCAAGTCATGAGTCAAGTCATTTAGGAGTTGAGTCATTTGAATAAGCAGGTTGACGGCAAGATTGGAGATCCAGATGTGCAGTCAAGTAGTTGTGACAGTCAAGTCACAAGTGGAGCTGAGTCACTGAGTGGTCAAGTCATGAGTCAAGTCATTTAGGGGTTGAGTCATTTGTATAAGTAGGTTGATGGCAAGATTGGAGATCCAGATGTGCAGTCAAGTAGTTGTGACAGTCAAGTCACAAGTGGAGCTGAGTCACTGAGTGGTCAAGTCATGAGTCAAGTCATTTAGGAGTTGAGTCATTTGAATAAGCAGGTTGACGGCAAGATTGGAGATCCAGATGTGCAGTCAAGTAGCTGTGACAGTCAAGTCACAAGTGGAGCTGAGTCACTGAGTGGTCATGTCATGAGTCAAGTCATTTAGGGGTTGAGTCATTTGTATAAGCAGGTTGATGGCAAGATTGGAGATCCAGAAATGCAGTCAAGTAGCTGTGACAGTCAAGTCACAAGTGGAGCTGAGTCACTGAGTGGTCAAGTCCTAAGTTAAATTTAGGAGTTGAGTCATTTGAATAAGCAGGTTGATGGCAAGATTGGAGATCCAGATGTGCAATCAAGTAGTTGTGACAGTCAAGTCACAAGTGGAGCTGAGTCACTGAGTGGTCAAGTCATGAGTCAAGTCATTTAGGGACTGAGTCATTTGAATAAGCAGGTTGATGCAAGACTTGAGATCCAGATGTGCAGTCAAGTAGTTGTGACAGTCAAGTCACAAGTGGAGCTGAGTCACTGAGTGGTCAAGTCACGAGTCAAGTTATTTAGGAGTTGAGTCATTTGAATAAGCAGGTTGATGCAAGACTGGAGATCCAGATGTGCAATCAAGTAGTTGTGACAGTCAAGTCACAAGTGGAGCTGAGTCACTGAGTGGTCAAGTCATGAGTCAAGTCATTTACCAGTTGAGTCATTTGAATAAGCAGGTTGATGGCAAGACTGGAGATCCAGATGTGCAGTCAAGTAGTTGTGACTCACAAGTCACAAGTGGAGCTGAGTCACTGAGTGGTCAAGTCACGAGTCAGTCATTTAGGAGTTGAGTCATTTGAATAAGGTTGATGCAAGACTGGAGAGCCAGATGTGCAGTCCTGTAGTTGTGACAGTCAAGTCACAAGTGGAGCTGAGTCACTGAGTGGTCAAGTCACGAGTCAGTCATTTAGGAGTTGAGTCATTTGAATAAGCAGGTTGATGCAAGACTGGAGAGCCAGATGTGCAGCAAGTAGTTGTGACAGTCAAGTCACAAGTGGAGCTGAGTCACTGAGTGGTCAAGTCATGAGTCAAGTCATTTATGAGTTGAGTCATTTGAATAAGCAGGTTGATGGCAAGACTGGAGATCCAGATGTGCAGTCAAGTAGTTGTGACTCACAAGTCACAAGTGGAGCTGAGTCACTGAGTGGTCAAGTCACGAGTCAGTCATTTAGGAGTTGAGTCATTTGAATAAGCAATTTGATGGCACTGGAGATCAAGTCATGACAGTTTAATTCTCGCTATTCGCAATAAAGGCGCCGCCAGCGGTTTGCGATGTAATCGTGATGTATCATGGGAAAATCGTGATGTATCATGGGAAAAGGTCGACATCCAAGTCCGCATAATCTGAATATTACCATGCTATTACATAGGAACACGTGACAATATTTTTAGTTTGTCAATATAGCGGTATTACACGCAAATCGATAGAGAAAAAATTAATTGTGCACATTTCAAATCACATTATTAAGTATTATTGAGTATCGATTCGCGTGTAACACCTTTATTTTGACAAACTAAAAACTATTGTCACGTGTTCCTATGTAATAGCATGGTAATATTCGATGCGCGGACTTGATGTCGACCTTTTCCCATGATACATCACGATTATTATCGCAAACGCTGGCGGCGCCTCTTATTGCTAATAGCGAGAATTGGAAATGCTATTGAGTCACTGAGTGGGCATATCATGAGGGTGAATCTTTTGAATGAGCAGGTTGAGTCAAGTCAAATTATTGAGAGTCACAAGTCAAATCAAATCATGAAAGGATCAATCTGTCGAGTCACAAGTCAAGTTGAGTTATTTATAAAACAGCAGTCAAGTACCTAGTTGTGACTCACAAGCGGAGCTGAGTCACTTGAGTGGCCAAGTCATGAGTCAAGTCATTTAGGGGCTGAGTCATTTGAATAAGCAACTTGATGATGGCACTGGAGATCCAGACTTATTTTCAAGTCATGATAGTTTATTCAGAAATGGTGTTGAGTCACTTCATGAGGGTGAATCTTTTGAATAAGGAGGTTGAGTCAAGTCAAATTATTGAGAGTCACAAGTCGAATCAAATCATGAAAGGATCAATCTGTCGAGTCACAAGTCAAGTTGAGTTATTTATAAAACAGCAGGAGTCGTAAGTCGAGTCACAAAACTTCAGTCATTCAAGCATAATAATGTTATTAAGTCTACATGTAGTAATATCAACTTGCATCTTAACCTAAAATCCTATTTTCCTAACCCAGAATCATTAATAAAATAAATGCCTGTGGACTGAATAGTTATGCACAACATACCATGAAAGGGCACTGCACAATATGCACCCACTCATGTACCCAATGGGCATATAGATGTATATTGTATAGTTCTGTCAGAGTGGGATGCTTTCAAATGGTAAGCTCTCGCATGTTGCTCCATATGCGCTGATCAAATGGCATCCTGTCCCCTTCGTTATGCTGGGAAGGTAAACAGGCTTGTTGTGCAGGAGGAGTGATGGGTCCTCCCCCCCCCCCACAACAGCATTATTCATGGAGGAGTCTAGCCCCAAGACCCCATGTGCTCTGCTAGGTAGTGCATGCCCAGCCTTATAATGCTACCCAGGGGGACTGGGGTTGTAAATGACATGAGCATTATGCTTGCCGAAAATATTTTGTTACGCTACTTGCTTAAGTGCAAGAGATGGTATGTTGGTTAGATTGACACTGAACCAGAGCTAATCATACACAGAATTTTTGTTCACCAATACACATGAAAGTTTTTTAGGAAATTTCTTGATTTAGGAAATGGAATGATTTTTTAGGAAAATAATGAGCTATTCCAGTTGAAATCCACACTACCCCTGTGGAAGATTTTAGAAATATCTTCCACAGGGGGAGAATGGATTTCAAATGTAATTGGTCAGAGTTAATCATTTTGAAACCCATAGTTACCCAATTGTCTATTCTATTCAAAATTGATACTCCCTCTGTGGCAGACTTTAGCTAAATCTTCCACTGGGGTAGTGTGGATTTTAAATGGAATAGCCCAATGGGTCTTGATAAAAAAATAAGGTTAGAAGTAACAATTTTGGATATTTTCAGGATATCATTTTCCATAAGTGTGTAGATCTTTGATCATCAGGAATATGGTTTATTTCATATTATAGGACACCGTGTAGCACGGTACATTAAGTGTAAAAAGCTCAGCAGCAACTGCTGGAATAAAAGTTGTGATCAGAAAGTGAAACTGCTCGTCATCCACGTTTTAGAAATCAGTGGTTAGCACATTGACAATATGGTTTCAGAGTTTCTTTTCAGTTTCCAGAGTGCAGTGTCCCAAGTCTGAATCTTACTCCACATTGCAGCGCAATGCGATGCTATAAAAACTGAAATGTGACATCGCAGCCGTGCATGCTTGTGATTGGCTGCTGGAAAATCAAGGTCACCAGAATGACCATAAAAGGAGATGCAGACCCCACATGCTTTTAAAACATTGCAGCATCGCGCAATGAAATTAAAATGAAACATTTTAATTTCATCGCAGTACATCGCAGCATCGCATTGAAACAACAAGTGCCCATCATTTTCACCAAAACTATGTGTCCAAAATTGGACCCTGAAAGCAAAAACTAAACCCCCATCACTTCTGGGGATTCAGTCAGTTGAAATAACTTTTGTTATAGGCTTGATTTGTTTGTCTGGTCTTGTTTTGGTTCACAGAACTTATTCAAGTATTATTTTCTAGAATATAGCATATGTCACAGGCATTAATTTTGCCTGTCCCTGGAACAAACTGCTCATTCAAAATGACAGATGGACAGGTAGCTATAGCTAACACCCTGCCTGGAGTGACAAATGAGTTGAAATGACTAGTTAGGCAACATGTTTATGTAGCTGGGATGAAAAGCGGTCCATCTTTTGAAAATTTTTGTTTTGAAGATAAACATTTTTTTCACAAAAAAAACCTAAAAATATAAATTTTTAATAATTTGCCATAAAATTTGTACTATTATTATGTTATATTGTGATTTTCAAAAAAGCAAAATTATTTGATATCAGATCTTGGACATTCCTCCTATTCAGAATACAATTTGGTATGTCTGATGTGCTTTCAGATCCTACAAAAATACTGTGCAAAGTAAAACGTTGCTATCCGATTCTATAACTGTTTCCCAAAGATATTGAAAAGGTATCTATTACATTCTTTCTTCTATTTCCTTTCTATTCATTATCATTGTTATTTGTAGTATGTGGGGATTAAGTGAACTTTGGTCTTTAAGAGAAAACTGTTGTTTGATTTTCCCTTGATTTGTAATTTTGTTGTAAATTGGAACAGATTCATCAAAAATTTGTCATATCAATAACTGTACGGTGATCCCATAATAATAGAACATTTCACCAATAATGCACGATGATAAATGCGTCTGTCTGTTTGGTTGAAAGGGGGCTTTTTTCCCACTATAAAAAGACAAAATATAGGTACCATTGATTGGCCAGTCAAGGTCAAGAAGATTAGGGTGAAAAGGTTATTATTGTTGCAATTTCTTTTGTTTTCTTTATTTCACAAGACGAATTGAATAAAATGGTGGAAATGTTGTGCAAGAGCAATTAGTGGCTGTGCAATAATTATGATTCCTGGGGAGATTAGCTTTTGTTTGGGGGTGTGGGCAAGAATTTTTTGGTTAGCAATTTTGAAGGAGGGGTTAAGCAATTTTTGGCGCACATGATTTATGGGGTATCTTTTAAATAAAATTTTGTAGGCAGAACTTGAACTAAATCAGAGATTTGTAAAAGTGGAAATTTTAGCGCTTTGCATGTTCCAAGCTGCTACTGCAAAAATAGCAACGCGCAAATATATTCCTTTTGTGTTTAGGTCAATATAGGGAAACTTAAGAGTCGCAAATTTAAAAACAAGGGAAAGCATTCAAAATTGGCAACGCGATAAATTAATTGTGCGAAATTTCAACTTTTACAGTCGTGGGAAGAGCAGCGTCTTTGGTGTGAGAGGTCCCAGGTTCAAATCTCCGCTAGACCAAAAATTAATTTTAAAAATAAAATATGCTCTCCCTGTACCTCATTTGGAAAAGGCAGGGCAGGTGACCCATGATAAAAAGACCTTGTTACAGCCACGGTTGTTTGATGTATATAGAATTGGCTTCATTATTAAGAAAATGCAAACTATAGGTGGCGCTATTTATCAAAAATCGTATTTCTTAATTTGCAAGGGGTAGGTAAGCAATACTGTCATTAAAACAGATGGAATAGGTGAAACAAGCAACAAAGAAATTTTATAAACATATTTCATCAAGAAATAAAAGGAACTTTTTTGTATTAAAAGCTTGACAGAGTAATTTCCAGTAACTAAATAGCGCCACCAATCTTGTCATAAATAGATCCATTTTGTATCCGAAAAAGCATTAATAAATGCTGTCAAAGTGAATAATGTTGTAAATAAGGGGAAATTAAAGTTGAAAATGACTCTGAAGCATCTGTATGCATTAGCATGATATCGCTTTTAGCTGTTTAAGCCAAAAATTGGGTTGTACATGATGTTTTGTTTGCAAAACTAATAAATGATCACATCAAACAACCGTGCAGCATAGACTATAGAGAGACGGTAATACGCCAGATGGTTGGCTACACTTGCCCGTCCTGTAAAAATACCCGACCAGATATCTACGGTGACCCCCTTCACTAGGTCACCTGTGTCTGGCTGAAGTTTGATATGCAATCTACCAGATTTCAACTGTTAATGCCTGACAGAAAAACCTGATTGGAGCAATACCCAAGGCTGTAACAGGGACTCCACGGCGCTCAGTCTCCATTTAGTAACATATGGGCAGATTCCCTCTCCTCTTCCCCCTTTTCATATTAAACTGATTGACAGCCCGGTGGGTTCAGTCTTCACTGACAATGTGTGCGCATGATGGTTCCAATTAGGGGTACTTTTCAAGAAATGTCCGCAGAATTTTCAAGGACAAAATCATTGTTTGCGATTGTCCAAATTAGGGGTGTTTTGGAGCAAAATTGTCCTTGAAATGAAAAATAGGGTGTATTTTTAGGACTTTTTTACCGCATTTTACCGCTACAGTTTTCGTTATTGTCCTCATTTCCCCGTGAAATAGGGGGAAAATTCAAAAGCGTCCTTGAAATGGTAAAAATAGGGGTATTTATTTCGGAAAAATGTCCTTGATTCCTGTAAAGGGGGTGAAATGAAAATCCGTCCTCAAAATGATAAAAATAGGGAGGTTTTGGGGGCAAATTGTCCTTGATTTCAGCGCAAAATAGGGGGGTAAAATTGCTGCAAATGTCCTCGATTCCCCGTGAAATAGGGGTCATTTTCAAATGCTGGAATGGTCATACGTCCTACCTTTAAATACAAACTGAACCCAAACTGATTGACAGGAGAGCCATGCTCACAGAATGAAAACATTGCAGAGTACATGCCTAATCATTGACAATATTTTGATCACTTTATTAGTGCAAAGAAACCCTGCATTGCCCGATAAAACCAAAAATAAAATGCTCACAAAATATCGTGCCGAAATAATGGCCTATTAGATTATGCGGTGGTATGGTTGACTAATACTGTAAACGTGATCCAATTAGTGCTTTCTGTCATTTGGTGCAAAAGAGTAACAAGAGGTCAAATGTTACGCGCTCATACAATCCAGCAAACTTTTTCAAGCACACACCAGGAGGACAAACCAACCAGGGTTGCCAGAAGCCTTCTAAATAGCCCAATTGGGCTACTTTCAGGTGACCAGGTGCTGCACTAAGAAATCATTGCATCTTGCGTGGTAAAAGTTGGGCTTTGGGGCAGTCCGCTCGTTTGGTTTGAAATTGTGGCATCCTTTGGACAACCAAATTAAATGTAAAGTGATAATTTTGCTGAGCATTAACTTTTATGCTTTTCACACCCTACTACACAGCTACCATGTTCAAATATGTGCTTTCATGCATAGGCCTATGTATGTACAAAAACACAAAGTAGTGAAATTGGAAAGCGCGAAAAATTGCACCCGCAAAAATTACTGCTTTTACAGTAATATTTTGGTTGCCTTGAGGTCGCCTAGAATCACGGGGGTGGTTTTGGTGATTCTGGTTATTTACACACATATTAGTGTCAGAATAGTGCCGATTTGTAGTTAACGATTGTTTTCATTGTTTTCCTTTGTGGCATTGTCTCTCACTGTTACAGTTGAACTAGTTTAAAGCGCCTCCTTTTGTTGCCGAAGCTTTTTAGATGAATGCGGTAAATTGGATGTTATGTAAATTGCCATAAGATTAGGGATAATACCTGGTGCAGCCACTGTAGGCTGCACCCCCTAGAGTGGACAAAATCAGCAGTAAGGTCCACTTTTCAATAAAAAAATGTTAACATATACCAGTCCTTGGAATTTAAAAAGAAAAATTAGAAAAATACCTGTGACTAAACTGTTCAACATAGGCCGAAAAGTGAATTTTTGGGAGGGATTAAGTCTACTTTTTGCATGTACATTCGTACATGTAAGCACATTGATTATGGACAGGAGAATTAAGGCCCACATTTTGGAAATTCAGCACCCCTACAAAAAATTCTGGGTATGGGCCTGTCCATACTGACACAGTAAATCGCAATTTGTAAACAATAATAAACTTTCTGTGAACCTATGTAACACAAAATACGTAGGTGTATCTAAACTTGTTCCCATTTATCAGATTCTTGTAGAAACGTGATTTCTGTAGTTGTGATACCAACCATAGTTTTGTTTATACAGAAAGAAATTTTCTTCATTTCCGTCATTTGTAGGCCCTGCATGTACTTGAAAGGTTTTCGATACAAGTGCAGGCCATGCTCGCAGCTAAAAAAAACCGCAGTGATTTATAGGCACAACACCTAGACGTTGATCCACAAGCCTCAGCACACTTTATAGCACACTCATACTCATGCTACCACTAACCATAAAATGCAAAGACACCCCAAATTACCTGATCAGGATAATGCACTTATCAATTATCACCCCAGACCCCTGGGGGCTTGCTCACCTACAGGGCCTCAATTTTGAAAATTGGCATATCTCATTCTGCGTGTTTCTACTGAGGGCCAAATTCCGTGCCATGCCGTGCCGGGTCATACCGGGTAACAAGCCCAGTAGAAACGATCTGGGTAATCGGTTGCCGTGTCATGCGGGTCATGTGCTCGCTTTCGTGATCCACCTCTTGAGGTGGATCATGCCGAATCAAAGCGTGTAATCCGTGCAGTAGAAACGAGCCGTGTCATCGGTTGCTGGGTCGAGGTCATGCGTGTTACAAAAATAACGCGATTTATATTCTACTTGTACAGTAGAGGCCTAGGCCTATAATGTAGTATGTTCCTTCTTTCTGATATTATATACACTGGCCACATGTGTGACTCGCATGAACTTGATGAAGTAAAATGGATATAGTCTAGGCCTACTTCTTTATAGTTAATGAGTTGGTTATATTCTGGCTGTAAATTAATTATCATAATAGCCAATTACTAGATCCACTGGTAAATTAATGCAATTTGGAATTTTGGATTTTACGAAAACACTATTGTGATTGTAGGTCATATGCCATGAGCTGCCATGCATGGACATTTAAATTTAGGATACAACCGTCAAATCTGTTTTCCGTACTTCGGTTTACAGGAATAAAATGCCGCATCGTAAATGCGAGACATGGCTTTCTGGTCTCAGTAGAAACAAGCTGGGTAACGGTGGCCGGATTATGATCGGCATTTTGTGCCCGGAAAATAGCGGGTCAAAAAGCTGTACGCTCAGTATAAACACGCTGTTTGCTAGGCCCCACTGACTTCCATGCAGAGCGGGCCATCTTCGAATGGTGAATCCCAGATCAGACTCCCATACCATGGGAATTTTCCAAGTACCTGCCCATCGACTTCTATACAGGGTGGGTCATCTTTGAATGATGAGTTCCTGACCAAATCCCGCCCTCACACCATGCGGGGAGATTTCTCAAGTCACATCAAAGTCCCCAACAAGGTTCTGGCTCATGTTCCCAGCTCAAATTGCCAGTGTTGAGTCGCTGCCATAGCCCTGTACAAATTCCCGGTCGGTGGGGACGTTTTTATTGGTCAAGTTCCCCGCTATGCCTTGACGAGTACCCTGTTAGTGGCAGGGTACCTTGGGGCTGGGGTTGTAAATAATAGGTGCATAGGTGTGTATGGCTGTCTGAATGTAAAGAAGGTAGATGTGTTGGACTCATTTTAGCCTGGATTAGAGGGAGAAGAGTTTTGAGTGTAAAGTGTCGGCTGCCCTAGCTGCAAAATGTGGGTGACAAAGTTACTGATTTGTACTGATTTTTCCCCTTTTCGCTAGTTTTCAGTTATTCAAATTGTTATCTTTCTCCCCTCAACTAAAGAATGTAATGAAAGGCAAATAAGCATGATAGAAGTAACCTAAAAATTGTATACAGAATTTGAATACAAATGGCTTTACACATCCAGTTATGGCACTATGGGGGCATTCTCCCAAAATATTTTTCTTTCCCCAGTTCCCCCCCCCCACCACCACTTTTGAGGCAAAACCCAGGTGGTGTATGACGGCAGTCCCTAAATTCAGTAAATTTTCATCGTCAACCGTGTAATTGAGGGGGATTATTTTGAAATTTTAAAACGCTTGAAATATCACAAACAAATAGGCCTATGTTGATAAATAATATAAATACAAGCTAAAACCGTTGGAGTTCGATAATGAACCCCACAAAACTAACCGAGTATATGGAAAATGCCATACGGCCGGGCGGTTTCACGAGTTGCCGGCTCGATCATGTCATCCGCCGCCTGGCAAAACCCCCAAATCACACAAATTTCCACTTTTTGCAGCAATTTTTTTGCAAAATTGGTTGATTGTGCTCCCCTGAAATTCGTCCCCCCCCTCCGAAAAAAAAAAAAAAATCCTGGTGCCACCACTGGGTAAATCCTGAAGAATGTCAGGTGAGCTTCTATAGGGGATTTTCTGAGATCAAAATAAGCAATTCAGACAACTTTTGACACAAACCAACCACAGCAAATCAACAGTTGTTTTCGTTTGATCAAGTCATGTTGCTATTCTTAGAACCAAAAGGTCTTGAACGTGGTTCTACAAATTGGTTTAAGTTAAAACCTGCATGAAGCCTGCAGACCTTTTGAAAAGGCTTTATAACTTAGTGAAGCTGAAGGTTTTGGATCAGAAAGGATGCCATCGGTGAAATAGGAATCGGAAAAAAGGTGACACGGGGTCATTTTAAAGTTGTTTCTACAAGTCGGCCTCATTAGGTCTATTATTCACTTTGCAAGGTACAAATAATATCTCAGTAGTGTTTGGTGCAAGAGGGTTTAATGCAAGAAAGTCATATCTGCCAAAGCTGCCCTATAGACAGTGTGACCATATCTGCATTCTATATCATACACATAGAGGTGTTATCGACACATTTTCGAATTCAACACTTCGTTGGGGGGGGGGGAAGACGACAATCGACACGTGTCGACACTCATAATAAAAAAATTTAAAAAAATGAGATTTTAAAAATGCTGAGAAAAGTCGATATAAGCTTAAAATCACGCTGATGTGAGTTACGATCGTCGACTTCCGGTGTGAACAATATTGCTTCCTGTTTCGTTGTACTTCCGGGTTCGGGTCAACTTCGGGGGGAAATTTTAGACTTTCCGAAGAAAACATGATCGTACGGTAATCTTATTCCGACAATATAGCATGGATTTTTTTGTTGATATGTGTTGTAAAGTGTCGAGAAGGGACAGTTTATTTTGACATGTCGGATTTAGGGTGATGTCGACGATAATACGACACATACGGCAATCGATAACATCTACCTTTACATACAGTAGCGTAGCCAGCGGGGGGGCAGAGTGCCCCCCCTGACAAAAAAATGAAAGAAAAAGTGCCCCTCTGACAAAAAATGAAAGAGAAAATCAGGAGGGCAAAGGCAAAGAAAAAGGGCAAGGAGCGCCTTTTGTAGCAAAATTCAGGGCCAAAATAGTGTAAAATACAAAATTTACGCTCTCACGCGCCTACGTTATAACAATAAACCCCTTTTAGCCGGATAATGGGCGAAAATAGTGTAAAATACCATTTTTTTCACTTCATCCCAATAAGGCCCTTTTCGGGAAGCTCAAAGACATGCAGTCTCTAGATGTATTGTATGATGCAACTGCAATTTTTTTCGTCTGTGCCCCAAAAATTTTATTTTGCCCCCCTGACCAAGAAAGCTGGCTACTGTTTACATATGACCCGTGGCAGCTATTTCAGATAGGCCTTCTTGCACAACACCCACAAATCATAGTATTGATTCTATTTCTGTACTTGGTCGCACCAATTTGAGCCAATCAAACAAAAGAATTCACCTTCACCTTCTGGGTACAAAAATACCAAGATGTATTCCCAGGATGTATTTCTGTTTCTCACTTCCACAAAAGAAGTTTTCACACTTTCTCTATAGTTTGTATTAAGTAGACCTTGCCATTGAATCTAATTTTGGAGTTTTTGGATATTGAGAAACATTTTAGTGGAAAGTAACTTTCTTCCTATCAGTGGTGTCTGAGGTGGGGGGGGGGGTGGCACTCAGTCGTGGGAGGGGGGCACTCACATGGAAAGGTGGTACGTATATGTGCGGTCAGGTCAAGGGTCACTTTTTCAGGCTCGGTGGCTTTTAAGACCCACATTATCATGCTCCAGTTCACATGGTTCAGGTAGCATACAGTACATGTAGAATATAGGTCAGACTCAGAGTCACCCAAAACTGTTGTAATTTCCTGACATGTGCTGTTGCTTTCTATTACAAAGACCCTCTGTTATTGCAGAGTATACTCTTTTATTGTTAAATATAGCCTATATTGATATAATCTTAAAGGAGTATTTCGTGATCCTAGCATCCTCTTTTTATGACATTTTTCAGTACAAAAAAAAAAAAAAAGCCTATTCCCAAAATTTCAGTTGATTCCGATTTTGCGTTTGCGAGTTATGCATGATTATGTGTATTACACTGCTCCATAGACAATGCGTTGTAATTTCGTTCTGGTGCACCAGCACGAAATTCAAATTTCACGATATCTTTACAAAACGAATTAACCTGCAAGAAATATTTTGTACATAGACATTATGTAGCCAGAGGTTTCAGTGATATAAAAATCTCAACTTTTTTGAGAAAAGTGGGGGATGAGGCTGTGGATCACGAAATGCCCCTTTAATAAAATAATAATTATATTAATAATAATAATAATTCAGGCTTACGTCTTTCACATGGTATTCTAATTCACCATTTAGGTATTACAATCGTACAAAAAGTAGAAATGCAAGAAAAATTGAGGGCGTCGCTGTGGACCAAATCACACATTATGGCTTTAAGTATACTTACTCTATAAGAACCCAATAAGCACCCAATATTTTCACAGGTTGTTGCTTTTTTTGGTCAAAATTGGGTATTTTTAAGGGGGAAATAGCCAAAATGCATCTAGTTTGCAGGGCTTGAACAGCTCTGAGGACTGGACCGAGCACGAACCCGAAATTATTGCTAGCTTAAAACATGATTTACCAACATTCTCTGGTTCTAAGAAATTCCATTTACCACCGCACAGTGGTAAACATGCCAAAAGCGAAAATTTGTTGAGGTTGCTCACTCTCACGCCCACTGTGATATGCCAAATGAGATACTTTCATCACCAGCTAGGCCACAGGTGTTGGACTGTTGGCGATTGGCAATGAAATCAGAGTGGACGGCAATTGTTGACTCCCATAAACACGGTGAAAAGTGGGGGACCATTTCTGGGGTCAGAACCTTGCTGGATGGGGTTGGACATGCATATTGGGGTTAGTCTTCAGGGTTAACTTAAAAGTTTTATACAACAACAAAAATTACTTGAAGTTAAAAACAACTGCTTCAGTGCCAAGATGGACCTTTTGACACATGTAATATTCAGTGGGGGTGCACATGCCCCAGTGAGAACTTCTGCCCCTCCTCAAAACTCACTTTGCCCCCTCCACATGTCCCCCGAAAAAAAAATTCCTGGCACCACCACTAGTAATTTTGCTCAATTTGTCTCCTTGTCACTGCTTATTCTGTGCCAATCACTATGGACCACAATAGCCTCATCCCAATAGCATAGTTCAATAACCTCAATTAAACAATCATAGTACAAAATTTGACCTCAAGTTGCAGAGTATGAGTTTTTGTACTCAAATTTTCAAAGGTCATTTAATGAGTGTACAGATGTAATGGGATTAAAGAACTGTGCCCCTGATAGATGAGCATGTTGTGGATCCTAGTGAATGGACTTCAAAAGGAGCAGAATTTGGCTGAATCATTCATTGCAAGATGGTATGGTTAAGATCGGTTGAGTAAAGGAAGTACGGTGTTAGATTCAAGCAGAGATTCAGGCTTTCGCCCAAGTTGGAAGTAGGGTTCAACGACCAGGTAACTTGTGACACAGGTTCCAGGTATTTTATGTTAATTGGAGGAATACCTGCATCTTGGGGGAATTCCTGAAAACCAGCAAGGGGGTTGGTTGAATGTGTGTTTGATTCTTGTTGATAGGCTTGTAGATGTGGTATTGTGGTTAAGAAAACATTGGTAGATTTATTTTGCTATGGATTATTTGCAGGTTGATTGATAACTGATTGTATGATTAGTTATAATTGATTTTAGGTGATTGATTGATTGATTGATTACTGTGTGCTTGATTGACTGACCAACTTGCCCTTCACTAAACTGTTCCCTAAACTTTCTGTAAGTGTAGCCACAATATGTACTCTGGGCTCGGGACTCTGGCCTTGTGCTTGAGGATCAAGCATGATGCGTAGTACGAAGCAACCTTTCTGAATAGTATACTAAAACAACAGAACCCAAAAGTAGTGCTATATGGAGGTGTTGATGATAATACGGTAAAGACCTTGGTATAAATGGAAGTTTAGGCACAAACTCAAAATGCCCTCAATTTTCATTTCTGAAGACAACTGGTAGGTTTTGATGTGATGGGCCTGGTGATGATATAGCAAATAATAATATTAATAATAGTAAACAATTGAGTTTATGAAAAAGCATCTTCATGATAAATTTAATTGATCGGCTCTGTTATTACATCGTAACCCTTGTACATCTGTTAGTCAATAGAGGTAACCATAATATGGGAGGGATGGGCGTTTTGATATAGATGGATGATACGGTCATGGGCTACCAGATGCGTATTATATTGCATATGGTGCATATGATTATAGGCATTGATTGATTACTATACTTGCTGTTAATTAATAAGCACTTTGATATGTGGTAGACAGTCATATTTTGAAATATAATCTGTTGTGATAGTAATTCTTCAAAGGCAAATTTCATGGTGGCAATGGTTAGAGTGCATCCGTGTGAGAGGTTACTAGTGCAATTCCTTGATTCCTTGAAGTGATTTCTTCTTGCTGGGGTTGACTAATTGAGAAAAGAATAGTGCTAAAGGCCGAAAATGCTACCCATGTTTGTAGCATATCCCTGTATGGTCATTTGTACCAAGACCCCCCGGTGATCCAGCCTGGGGGTGCCCGAGGGGAGTCCCCCTGAGTGTCAGGAAATTTTGCAAAAAAAGGGTAAAAACACCTTCTTTTCCGGGACCTGGTCATATTTTTTTACTTCATCTGGAATTATTGGGGGAGACCAAAATCAGCTGAGCCCCGTAAGCCCCCGGTTCATAAGCATATGGTTGGGTACAAAGACTCAAATTTTGAGATACGATTGTTAAATGGATGTGAATGAAATGATATACCTGTGGAAAGGCGACCATGGGCATATTGGCTCCTGCTTTGACACATAGAAGATATCTTGCCCTTCCCAGAATCCTTTGCAACATGATGCATCATCTCATTATATCAAACAACACTCCTATTACTTTGTACAAGTTCCCTTTGTTTTAATATTGAGAATAGACTGGTGAAACATGGGTTAATAGTTAGGAAACATATTTTGCAAGGTCTGGATGTGCTCTGTTTATTGAGGTACTTTGTGACGTGTCATGTCAAAAGGAGACACTTTTGGGCAGGTTATCAATTTTGAGGTTTTTACATATCTTAAATATAGAGATATTTTGCTCCACAATGCCGTTTTCCCCAATGAAATCTGACATTCCTAAGCGAAGATATTGAGTTCGTAAGTTTTGGTATTATAAAATTAGAAATTGAGATATCGGCCTTTAAAAATATTATTGACAATGTTGAGTGTAGGAATTATCTTGAAAAATGTCTCAAAAAATACAAGATGCCAGTTATATTCCAGTCTGAAACTATCAGACAATATTTTTAACATTAATAACATCACAAATTCGCAACAAACCCAAATTGTGAAAAAATCACCCCCGGGCATATTTTTGGCTATATCTCCATTTACGATCCTGCCCAAAGGTGTCTCCTTTTGACATGACACGTCACACTTTTTATCACTATCAACCCATGTTGCACTAGATAGATAGGAAATCAGTACAGGAAAATAAAGTGGGAGAACTGCATTATGGGAAGTGTAAGATATCTTCTCCAGGTTTAAGAAGATAACTGAGGTGATATAGGTCGGTTGTAAGCCCCATTCTAAGTTAACTCCTCCGCAAAAATATGATGCAGATCCTGTATCTGTGCCAAAATGTGCGCTGCCACATGAATTATGTGACGATAATGTTTCAGACATGAAATATGTTATTGCTAAACCATTGCCAATTTCCTTGTGCGTGTTGGGGTCATTTGATTACATTATGTGTAATGTTATTCTAGATCGTACATGTATATATTCACAACATTAAACATTTTCCACTCGATTTGAGATTTTCATATCATCATGCATTGCATGATCATGGGAAATAATCACAGTGGGAAATGACTTTGTGCTAATTTTCACATTTCTAAGATCTCTGGTTGAAAAATGTTTGGGTAACTGTGAGAAGAAAGAGGAACCTGTTTAGGCCTTTTTAAAAGTGTCCTGGTTTTAATATAGCAAAAGGAATGTATTTTTCAGAAATATCTGTTTGGGCAGAGACAAATGCACCCAAATTGGGTGCATTTTGGCTTTTCTCCCTTCAAAAGCATCCAATTTAGATGAAATTGGGTATTCTTTGTAAAAAATGTATGACCAGTAAAATGGAGGTAACATAACATAAGGCCAAAAAAAAAAAAGTTAGTTTTTTTTATACAGATATTGCACTTGAAACTGACAATTTGAAGACTGGTAAATAAGTCAAAACACACAGCACTTTACTGGTTTAACTCTTGAGATGGATCTGCATGTTATACTGTTCATTTTATTTACATTTTCTTTCTTTAAATTTATACTAACCACTGTTTTACTAGCACATTCAACGCAAATTTAAAAAAAAAGACACGGTCGGGACCAGGGTACACAGTCGGTCGGACGTAGACAAACAAACAATTTTTTTTTGGCCTAAAGAAAGATGAAATTCCAGAATCTATACCCGTACAAAAGAGCCCCGCCCCCCTGAAATTCACTTTTCATCCTGGGATAAGAGTTTCCAGTTTCTTATCTCTACCAACTTGGGTCTATGATATAGCAGAATTATTGTTATATGTGACATGATCAAGGGGAATGAGTCACATGTTGGCCCTGGTCGAAAATGAGTTTTACATATATTTCTAATGAGGACATTTAGATCTTTAAGAAATTGAAAACCCCATATTGATACAATTTTTCTTTGCAAAGTTACATCAATTTATCAATCGCTGAAAACAATATAAAACAAAAGGATTTTAACACTTTCTTTGCCAATATCTCAAAATCAATATTGGCGACATCCGACTCATTTCCCTTGATCGTGTCACATATTGATTATTGGGAGTGGCGTTTTTTGTTTCTTTGATTTCTTGTGGCCAGCATGTGTATTTTGCAAAATTGTGGATCATAGGATTTTCATGGACCTAAGCATGTGTCCCTTGTGACCCAACCTAGGTAGGCAAACAAACAAACAAACAAACAAATCTGGTGTCCCCATACATTGGTTTCATTTTAAAGCTACTATTACCTATAATAGGCCTGACGTAAGGTGACGGTGAGGTCAGCTAAAAGATCAACTTCCCTATAGATCCAGTGATATGATCTCTACTATTATCACCAAGTTCATGTTTCCTAAACCTATCATGCAGAAGACCGCATGTCTGGTTTGGGAAAAGTGAAACAAAATAGTTATTTAGGCTGGCGATTCATTCAGGTGTTTCTGTTGAGGGCAGATAGATCGTAGAAATATCACCAGGGGTCCATTTCACTAAACTTTTAACCCTTCGTAACTCAAGTAACCTTTCGTAAAGTTACGAATACCCAATACTAGACGTAATTTTACGAAGGGTCCCTGTAGTAAATCCCTATGTTTAGTGAAATGGAACTTCAACTCGTTGTAAGTTAAATGATTTTGAGACTTACAAAGCTTAGTAAAGTTCAGTGAAATGGGCCCATGAGGCTCTATGCAGGATTTTTTTTGGGGGGGGGTGCTAATTTTGAAAAGGTAGACCTTTTTTCCAAGGTGAGGGCAATTTTGTGAAAAGTGGGCTTTCTTCCCAAAATGTGGACCTTTTTTGACCTATAAAGTGTTAAAAAAACATTGTGATTTTTGGGGACTTTTTTTATACTTTTGCATATTTGGCGGGGGTGCAACCTCACCACCCTCACCCCGAATACGACCCTGAGTGGTTACCACTGGGTCAGAGCTGTCTGATATCCTTGTTACCCTGGATTTTTCCAGGGGGGACTGCCTAAAATTTTACATTTCATGCCAAAAATTGTGGATCTTCTGTGTATTTTTGTTCTGACTGACCTGGAAAAAAGAGACGCGAAACAGGGCAGGGCAAAGGGCTACACTTTTAGCCAATCAGATTACTGGAATCTATAATACTAATAGGTATAATAAACAATATCAGCTGAAGTGTAACTTGAATTTCGTTTTCCCAATAACAAAATGTGACCTTTGTGGAGGCATGTCGCAAGACCTACAGAGTCGGCAAACACAACAAAGCTATTGTCTATAAAACAATGTAGGCCTACCTGATGTAGAGCCAAGCTAGAGTAGTTTTTTGATGATAATATGATGATGAATGGTTCTCTAGTTGATTATGAATCTTGTATTCTGTCTGCAAAATGACATTTAAGCAATATTTACGGGGTGTAGTTTTCTCTTGAGGGGGACCTTCTGATGGAATATTATTAGTAGGCCTATTCAATAAGCATTTATCACATGCAGAGTAATCAACAGAAACAGCGAATCCCCATTAACCCCCTGAGCACTACCTGTTGATCTAACATTGCCTCTGATTGGTCAATTATGTGATATCTTCACTTTAATCACCAATCAGAATGGAGCTTTGCAAATATATAATTCACCCCAATTTTTTTGCATGGTGAAATTATTCTAACAATGTTGCTGATTGGTCCAATTGATAATGAAAACTTCTTTTTGGCCAATCGACAGGTAGTTCTCATGGGGTTAAAGTGGATCAATATCATGTAATGGTGTTCAGACTGTCATAATTTTGGGGGATTGGTATCCTCGAGACAGTTCACACGGAGGATTTCCCCAAGTTTTTGCTCGAGAATCGAAAAACCAACAACTTTAAAACCGCGTATAGGTCAGCATTCCACAAGGGACAAGATGTCCAAAGGGGGAGTTTCCTCCTTCTAACCATGGCCAGGGAGGGGAATGGCTCCTTTTCTTCTTCTCCTCCTTTCTTTCTCTCCCTCCTTTTTCTCTCCTTCTTCTCTTTCTCTTTTCCTTCCTTTTACCTCTTTTTTTAAAATCATAGGGGGGCAGTTTCCCCCTTTCCCCCCTGTGGTGCCGCCCTGTCAAAACCCACAAATTTCCTGGCAATGAGCTTCCCGTATTGCCCACTTTTTCCTGCCATGATTGTTGTTGCTTAAGTTAAAGCCCTCCATGTGAATGACCCTATTATTTGTGGCATGGTATCAAGCTTGGGGAGGGGGCTGATCGATGAATGTTGTTTTGATGTCTGGAAACTGACATTTGAGTAATAATGCCCGGGAATAATGCGCTCTTGAGGGGGACATAAAATATTGTTGACCAGTTTGTGGTATCAAGATTTTCTGAATTGAGTGGAGGTAGAAGCAATAAAATTTAGGAGGATGAGTGCATTTGTTCCGCCGGTTTTAATACTGGGATATTTGTGGGATATTTGTGTGAGAAAATGAAGATACATTTTGGAATTTGATTACGCGCAAAATTGTGCATTTTACCCAATTTTGGGCTCAACATGTTTGAGCCCAAAATTGGGTAAAATGCACAATTTTGCGTGTGTATCTTGCGCTAAAATGTAGGAAACACAGGGAAATTATATTCTAGGTTTTTTAGGGGACGTCCACCCATGGACAAATGTAGAGGGGGACATGTCTGCTCTGATCTCTCCCCCCCCCCCAACTTCCGCTGCCTATAGGGATGTTGATGACTCTTTTTTGATCTCAGTCACAAAAGAGTCATTTGAGTGGATTAATTTTGATTGCTCAGTGCCAGAAGTGGGTATTAGTGCCATACCTGCCCTGTGAACATCAGACTCCACCCCTAAAACTAAGGCAACCATGAATTTTGTTTTTATTTTTGGGAATTGATTTTTGAACTATTTAATATAATCTTGAAAAGGCACTTGACAAATATTGTTGGCAATATTGTTGGAAATATTGCATTGTCAGGGTTTTCAGGTACCTCAAATATATGTTGTCATGTCTCTCAAAACTCCATGTACATGTAGATAAGTTCAGAGTGGCCTATTTATCGTAATAATTGACAGAGTTTTTTTGGCAACATGCTGGTAAAATTTTGGATCAGAATCTAGAGCACGTAGCAAAAACAGGTCAACAAGAACAAGAGATCTAAGATTATGACCTAGGTCTATTTACATGATACACATTAAGCCTGTTTTCCATTTCATTTTATTCAAATAATTTTTCCTTTGAATTTGTCCATGTAGCTCATCAGTTACGCAGGAAATAGCATAGGCTTTTAGGCAGAAACTGAAGCGGTTGGATCAAAATCTGAAAAGACTAATCGCATAGGATGTACTCAACCCGAAACAAAGCAGGCAGACCACAGACAATAAATTGTGCATCATACATATATATGTTTGCATAGACATACTCTATAACAGGATATTTATTTTTTGCGACATTACCCATTCTGAATATTTTGCACTTTCATTTATTCATGGTTTAAAACAGATTCACATTAAACATCAATGGGTCAAAGATATTTTAGCAGCTTTTAAGTTCGCAGTTCAGAAATTAACCCTGAAAAGCTCGAAAATAAGACTCGCAAACATTTTTCCGCCAAGCTATCTCTGAGAATACATAGTGATAATTAAGTCTGGATGGCTTGCAAGGGATGAAATTAAGGAATTGCATGAGCGCATTCTGTGGTATCAGGTCAAAGTTCACCAATGATTGATGAGCGTGGTGTCTAGACGATGGCACAGAGTTGTGCTAAATTAAAACAAGGGCTATTTGAAGCTTTAGGATTTTTAGAGTCGTATGGTGTAGGCCTATTGGTTGGTTTGTATAAAGGAAAAGAAGGAGCAGATTGGATGAAAGAGAGGATGAAGGAACTGCAAACAAGGTTGAGCTGAAGGATTTAAAGATCCTAGGCTTGGTTGATCATATTTCTTAGGTTGTGTAAAGGGAAGGGAAAAGGATGAGACTGAGTAATGGAGGTATAGAGGAAAGAAGGTGGAAGAGTATTGTGTAAACTTACATTTGCGAGTGACCTGCTATATCGAAATGAGCGTAAAGTCGCAGGTTGGTAGTTTCAAAACGTCATGGCTGTTCTTTGTTTCACATGCTGTATGCCGGGGTCACTCCTTTGTGGCCTGTACACCATCTGCGATAATCAACTTTTGAAAAGCACCCTAAACAAGGATTTAACCTTTGGCTAAAACGATACCCCAAACAGGTAACACGTAACACCTGTTTTCACACCCTAAGGGGGCTGGCATTTTCTTCAGAAGGGGGGGGGTCCCAAATATGTCGGTGACCGGAGTCAATTTTTTATGATCCCCCTATCGCGTGCAAAAAATTTTACGACCCCCCCATCTTGGTTCGAAAATTTTATGACCCCCCCCCCCCCCCACTTCCACCTACACAGATTCAAGACAAATTATTCATTGCCGGAACTAAGGTGAAGAAAGTGTGCAGAGTGCGTTAAAATATTCATCGTAACTGTAAAGGCGTAGGCGTGAAAAGAAGAAAATTTTGCATAGATTTTACGCACATTTCGATTGTGAAGTTAAAGAATGCGCGTGTAGCGGGCGGAAATTATTGAGTCACCAGCCCTTAATAATTCTATAACCCCTCTATTTTGGGTGTTAAAAAATTATAACCCCCCTATTTTTGGTCTGAAAATTCTATGACCCCCCTGTATTTTGGGACCCCCCTTCCAAAGAAAATGCCAGCCCCCTAAACAGGGATTTTAATCCTTGCATCAAATTTCATACTCTAAATTTCATTTCCGCATATAGGCCTATATTAGCAATTGCAATTTTGCTACCCTTTTTTCCAATATTTTATGTTTTTGACACCCTAAACACGATACGCGTGTAACGTGCCTACCCACAAAAAAATTTTAACACCTTTTTATTATCGCGGATGGTGTACAGGCCACAATGGGAGTGACCCCACCGGGCTGTATGTCCTTTGTGAATGGGCCAATGGGCCATTCGCAAAGGACATAGGCCTACTACCATGACTACTGGCTTTATAGATGCATGGCAAATAAGGAGTATCAACTCAGCTGCCAGCATGTGTCGAAAATACCAACTTGCGATTTACGCTCATTTCGTGGTAGCAGATGCTTTGCTACCTAAGTGAATTTTCGACAGTTTTCCATGAGACTTCCAGTGCTGCTTTTAGCAATTTGGGTGACCTTTTGAGCCAATTTTTTAACAAATTTTTTTGTGCAATTCTGTGAGCAGTTGTATGTTTCATTTGAAATCACATTATGATAAATATTTGATAGAAGTAAGCCTAGACAACATTTTATGATGCCATTTTAATGTCTTTCTATGAACCATATACCATGTGTTTATTATTGCAGTTATTGCAGCCATTTAAACTGGGACGATGTCAAAGACATACACAACCTCATTTGCATAAACTAAATGCACGGTTAAGGTACTTTTGTGGTGAAATACAGCCAGGAGAGGTTGTGAAAATATTTGCACTCAATGGTCCATATGCACAAAATAAGTTAGATATGGATACACCAGGTCTAACCTGGTCAAATTCAGAGATAACCTTGTCACTGATTAATTTGATAACCAGGCAGGTTTGGTTCACCCCAGAGGAACTGCTCTGGTAGGGCTTCTCTTTAACATCCTCTCCAAAGGACACAGTACTCTCATGATTTATTTATTATGCAATTTTAAATGTACCAGATGAAAATGTTTATCTTAGAATGAATACACCTTCATTTAATAGCACAAACAGAACATCGTCATAATTCAATGCGCAATAAAAGTTTTATTTTCAGCATCATTTTCATCCCTTGTATTATTGTTGTTGCCTGTGAATCGCCCTACTTTCTCTTAGACTCGATCATAAAAATCAAGACATTGTCACGAACATAAGTATTTTACTGCCATATTATAATTTACTGTATGAACATGATTTACTGTATGATGCTAACTTATATTTTAATTTTTTATACCATTTAATGTTTAGTCTATTTGAAATTTAAAGTAGGGTGGTCCATTTTTGGTCATGTGATTTTTCAGTCATGCGATTTATCGTCATGTGGTTTTTCATCATGTGATTTATCTTAGAATGTGATTTGATCAGTCAAAATGAGTTTATAACCACCATATTCAATGTTGAACTTGTTACAAATAGGATGCTGAGGACAACTGCACTAAAATTGGATCAGAATTTTCCAAGATATGAACATAATAATGGTGGCTATTAAAAGAATACACAAACAACATGTCATCATGTAATCACACTTACGAGCTAGTACCAGCACCGGGGAGGGGGGGGGGGTCTTCGAAAAACATTTAACGGGGATGTGCCACGCAGACTTTCGGATGCTGACTTTCTCTATACCTACTTTTTGCTGTTTTTACCACCCATCAGTATACCAATTTTTCACAAAAAGCACCCATATTTGCCCTAATTGGGCACTTTTAGGGACACTTTTACCCAAATGCACCCAATTTGGCGCATTGGTCTCCACTGAAAACCCACCCATCGATATACCAAAATTGCTAAAAAGGTACCCCAAAACCGTGGCACATCACCTTCAACCAGTGAGAACCCCCTCCGGGACTAGTACATTCTTAGCTCGTACGAGTTTGCAAAAAGCTTGCATTAGCTCATAATTACCCATTGTAAGCTTTTACGAACTAGTACGAGCTCGTATATGAAAAAGCTCGTAATCATACATTATATAGCTCAACAATCAGAATACGATCAAGTTTTGCACCCCTTGAAAGTTGCCTTTCCCTCCTCGCCCCACCCCTTTGCCCCCTAGCTGAAAAAGTCATGATGGCTATGCCACTGTGTCAAACTGAGCTACTTCTGATTAAAACTTGTTCCGTGCGTAGAGGACCATGACAAGCCCTCTCTGACATTGCGCCACCCCCCTCGTGTTGGAAGGCGCGGCCGAGCGCGCAACACCCACCCCCCCTCCCCCTCGAGGAATTGGAACCAGTTTGCCACTGTATCAAACTGAGCTACTTCTAATTAGCACTTGTTCAGTACGTAGAGGACCATGACAAGCCCTCTCTGACATTATCGCGCCACCCCCTCCCCCTTGAGGAACGGTTCGTGTTGGAAGGCGCGGCCGGCCAAGCAACACCCACCCCCCCCTCGAGTAACTGGAACCAGCTCTATGCCACTATGTCAAACTGAGCTACTTCTAGTCAACCCTACATGTAGTTTCAGTTAGTCATAAAATAGCACAAATTTGAATTTGTTCCAGAAATGTACGTATTCCATATCTCTCCTCACTGGGAGTCTTCTGGTTAATATCAGTGGCACCTTTCCTGGCTACAAGTAGTGGCTAAACTTGTTGCTTGGCAACCAATTAGGCAAGGTGTGAAAAAGTGTTTCTATAATGACTAAATTGTCTGCCATTATTATTCTGACGATTTACATGCAACTTATTCCCATATCTCAACTATAAAGCACACTGCACTTTTAGCAACTTTGTGATATGAACACATTGTGTCCTGCATAACATTAAATCTGCAAAGTGGCAGTTAAAAATTGTATTTAAAGAGGAAGCCCCGCCAGAGCAGTCCTTCTGGGGTGAACCAAACCTTCCTTGTTATCAAATTATTCAGTGACAAGGTTATCTCTGAATTTGACAGGTCCTAATTGATGTTGTAATTTTATTGCATGATGAGAGATGAGGGGCAATGTAAACTTTTTTTTCGATCTGATAACTTTGGGGCGCGATTATGTTTTGATTGTCATTGTTGATTGTTGATCAAACAAGTCGGCATTGGGAAAAATTTTGTGGCAATGTCCTTTTTGGTTTTCTCTGTCTAAGGGTAATTGTCGGTTTTCAAAACTTCTGGATGTAAGTGGAATTTTATAGGACTAGTTACATGACTTTACAAATAACAATCTATCATGAACAGTCACGATGAATATCTTTAAGAAGACTTGCAGGTCACGTACAAAAAGCAAAGCCAAGTTTTTGCACCTGTAGGCCCAGTACCTGTCATCTATACTTAGGCTACGCAGGTTAAAACTCTTATTTTCAGACTGTCGAGACCTCAATGTGTAATAGTTCCTTCCGACTTGCGTTAATTTTGTGGCGTATAGGGAACACTTATCTCTTATTCATCTAAGATGGGGGAATTAAGATAATACACTCTGATGAAGGGGAAGGCATTATTTAGCTTATTTATATGACTTGTTAATTCCGTAGCAGTGTTTGGGACCATATGGAGAGAGGTTTGGACAGAAATGAAGGGACGTTTTGAAGTGCATGTACATGACTGCTTGTATGTTCATTTTCTATTGCGTTCAATTTCAACTTTTGTTTTGTTTTTGAGAATGTTTTAGAGGAAATTAGTCAAAGTTTGGAAATGTTGCAAAATGCAGTTTGTTACATATTTAGTCATGAGATATAGAGGATTAGATTTTCAGGGTGTACACAAGAAATAGAGATCTCAGTTTTGTAAATGTTAATTCTGTGTTGTATTCCATTTTCAAACAATAACCAAAAAAATTAACCCAATTCTGTTTTTCTAAAAAACAAATTTTTTAATTTGTACATTTTTTTTTTTTGGGGGGGGGGTCACATTTTTTTGCATTTTTTGTAAAATTGTGGTGCATTTTTTGGCTTCTAAAATCATGTTGTCTTCCTGTGCTTACTTGATACAATGGCATACATAGTTTTCATTGTAGCAGTTGGGTAATATTCTAGGAAATTTGCAGTGTCAGGATGTGGCTTTTGTTAATGTAGACTTACCGTTACATTTTAGCTTTATGATTTCTTTGCTCTGCTCCATTGCAATCTTGGCTTACAAAATAACTGTCCTGTGGCTTTTATTTGATTATTTTTATAAAGGATTGTAAACAAATTTTACAAAATCATCTCAAAGAGATTTGTAATGAAAATCAGCATCTGTGGTTATGAGATCCCTGATGCAAATTCTAAATTATTTCACGCTGTGACTGTGGTGTTTGGAGTTGTGTAAAAGAACCATTAGCTCCATTGAAGGCCCCCCTTTTCACACACCCCGGAACGAGTCAGCAACAAAATTTACCTTGCACAGCCCCAAATGTTCAACATTTTCAGGAATAAAAATCAACTGCAAAAACAACTTTTGTTCAGGATTTGAATTCTAAAGAACTAATGATTTCAGGCATTGGATTCATTGCTGATGTACTGGTAAGGGAAAGGTAAGTGTTAGTTGTGTTCACATTGTCGGAAGTACACCTGACGGAACTTGGTCGGCGCAAGTTGCTAGGAGTAGCGGTAGGCGCTGCAAGGAGTAGTGACAGTGTTAACAATGGTCAGCGTACGTCCAATGATTTACTCCTGACAAAAGTCAGGAGTAGCGAGCTGGGTGTAACCTCCACCAGCATAAGTTGCAATGTGAACGCTGCTACTCCTGGCATCCGTTGTAAGTTTGACGTTTGTTGGTCGGAACTAAGACATTACATATCTCATGGTTGCAAAAGGTCACAGAAAGACTGGAAGTGGTAGCCGATGTTTACCCCGATCAGAAGTGAATGCTTGGTGGAACTGGTCGGCATAGTGCTAGGAGCAGGCTAGGTGTGGACGCACAGTAGGAGTAGCAAAAATATTTGTGGATTTTTTATCAATGTTAGCTCAAGTTTACGCTGGTTGTAACTCAAAATGTGAACACAACTATGGTACAGTAAAATGAATCAGACACTTAAATTAGATGTGGGTAGGAGCATACATAACAAACTACCATACACTATGATCCACAACATGCTCATCTATCTGGGGCACAGTTCTTTAATCCCAATACATCTGTACACTTATTGAATGACCTTTGAAAATTTGGGTACAGAAACTCATACTCTGCTACTTGAGGTCAAATTTTGCACTATGGATGTTTAATTGAGGTTATTGAACTATGCTATTGGGATGAGGCTATTGTGGTCCATAGTGATATAAACACAATTCATTAACCTGTTAAACCTTTCACCTTACCAATCTAGTTGACTGAACTAGACCATGGCCATGAGACTGGGCATACTGTATCGAAATTTTACTTGCGAAAAACTTTCACAAATTTTCCGAGTGATAATAATTCAGACATTTTTGTGCTTGCAAATATTTGTATTTTTCCTGTAAGTCATTATTGAGGAAATTATGAATTTCGAATGCCACAAAAAGTAAAAAATGTATTGTTTTCATTTTTTTTAATAAATCACAAAAAATGTGTATGGTGAAAACATTGTGATTTGAAGTTAGGCCTACATTGAGCAGCAGTTATGTTTGATAGAGAAGATTTATTACACTTCCCATAATGCATTTCTTCTATTTTCAATTATCTGTACTGATTTGCCATCTAGTGCAACATGGGTCGATAGTGACAAAATGTACCCCAATGAACAGAGCACATCCAGATCTTGAAAAAATATGATAAGCCAGTCTATTCTCAACGTGAAAACAAAGGGAACGTACACAGAGTGTTAATAGGAGTCTCATTTGATGTAATGAGGTGATGCATCAAGTTGCAAAGGAGTCTGGGAAGGGTAAGATATCGTTCTTGGATGTGTGACCCAGACTCCAATAATGTAGGCCTAGACAGTTCTACGTATACCCTGGCAATGTTGATAATGATTAATACAGAACATAATTATACCAAACTGGTTTATGAAGTAGGCTTGCATATACAAAGGCCTAAAAAGTACTTGGCAATGTAGAATTCAGGTCATTCATGATTTAATATGGAATTGAGTAGTCATTAAAGTGCACGAACCCTGCCGTATTATGGAAGTACATTGTATGTACCAGCAACATTTGATACCTTTGATTGCATATGTGATGCGATCAAGCAAAATCAGTCGGAACTCGGAAATATTAAATTTTCAGTTTCTAGTAAAAAGCATTTACAAAGCTGGATATTGCAGAAAACCCCATTGAAATTGAACAACCAATTAATATGAGCAATTAAAAACTTTCCAAAACAATATTTCCTTTGTAGGGCTATACCGTATTGTTTGTAATAAACGCCCCGGGGGCGTTGCATTTTTCCAAAAGGGGGGCGTTTATTAGAAGTGAATTGTCAGTGTTCAATTTCGTGTTCAATTTCGTGTTCAATTTCGTGTTCAATTTCCCGATGGTGCTCCTATTAAAAGGAGGGATTTACACTATACATGATGGCGGCGCCCACGGAAAATGATATTTTCGTGGGAAATACAACAAAATTACACCTGTAAGTGCATGAATTAGTGAAATTCTACCATAATTAGGCAATGAAATGGATGGGAGTTGATTCATAATAGGTTTTGTACATTCAATTTAGCGATCGTGACTGATGACTGATGCAAGTTTTAAGCTTACCTAGTACATAATATGTCATGGAAATGTTCGCATTTTTGTCAATTTTTCACAGAAAAATTGGAGGGGGGCGTTTATTAGAGGGGGAGCGTTTATTACAAACAATACGGTATCTCAAAATCAATATTTCTGAGTTCGGACTGATTTTGCTTGATCTCATCACATATAATGTTATTATTGAAGTTTTCATCACAAAAACATTGTAGGTGGAATCTCATGTTGTTGTCAGTGTTGCCAGAATTGGTCTGCCTGGCCAAATATTGGTGGGTATGTTCCCCGGGAATTTTGAGGTGGTGGGTCTGTGGGAGCAGATGTCGTACCGGTAACTTAAAGAGGGCCTTTTGGAGTTGCAAACAGGTAAAAGGGGATATCTTGGAGATGTGAACAGTCAAAATCAAGGGTCTTTCTTGGCTTTCTTGTGAGGAGTTAGCATTTTAGGGGTCTTTAAAAGCTGGAATTTTAAAACTTAAGTTCTTTCGGAGCTCTATTTGGTCATATTTAGGAGGTCTTTCGGAGCTACAAAATCCGAAAAGGTGTGGGGGGTCTTTTCATATCCGTATGATCATTTATGACCTCCGCCACCCTGCTCATTCTGATTCTATGAAGCACAAGTGTCATTATTAAAAAAGCTATATAATTTCTTTTTACCGGGTTGAAAGTGCATTTTATTTAGCAATAAAATGAGACCACAAGCATGACAATATCTCCTTGCTTGGCAGAGATATCATCATTTAATTTGAGTCAAATTTGGAAAAACGTAACATCATCAACTTTTTTGGGTGGCGAGTACAAGACGCATGACCATATGCATTGTTATTGCATTTCTGTACTTCAAAGACTCAAAATCCTTTTTAAAATTAGTTAAATAAAGAGGAAATACACCAACAAATGTGCCATGGTCTGACACATGCAAGTTTAAGTTAGTTTGATTTTTGCAAGTCATGCATGGTACAATCAGATCTGATCCATGCAAGGGCAAATAAAGAAAGATCCTAAAACAAAACACAAGTAACTCAATTTGATGACTATTATTTGTGCACTACAAGATTCCCCTTGCTGCATGATCCCCAGAGGTACACTGCTGCCTAGCTACTCCATTGGTACTATAGAGTACCTTTGTTGGCACTCTATAGACGAATCCAACGAGCCAAGTCATGGTCAGGATTTGTTCGGACATCTTTGGGTAGCCGCTAGCACCAACCTGATGTTTTGAGCGTCCAATTGTGCAAATAAAAGCCGCCTAACACCTAGAGAAGATGCAAGGACGAGGAGGGTTAATAGAATAATAGCTAATAATATATATAATGGAGATAATTCCGCAGGTAATCCCGTCGCATCTATTCATACATAGTCCTTTTGTTCGCAAGCACATCAATGTATAGATACCGCCGCGGCGTGTAGTTAATCCGATTATTATGTCACTTCAACAGCGAATAGACCATGTAGAAGCTTGTAAACTTAAATCATTCTTTTGTCTACCTGTGTTTTCGCGGATGGTGTAAAACGGGTGATGGAATGCAGTTTAAAATTTCCGCCAAGGCCGAATCATTTCACATTTTGAGTGCATTGTAGCCGATGGCTACCCAACTAAAGGCTGCTAGTCAGGTGTAGGAATGCGTGGATTTGGATTCCTCTATAGTACACACAGCAGAATCACATGTACTGGATTAGTTCTGCTGGTACTCTTCGTAGCGACTATTAGCTGGGCAGCAGTGTAACTCTGGTGTCGAACAGCTTCTGAGGAATTACATATAGTGGACACCAACTCCAGCGTTGCTTAGCCCTGCCACCTAAAGATAACCACACTTAAGATTGAAAAAAACAAAAAAACAAATATGTGATGCAATCAAGCAAAAGGAGTCTGATGTTGATCAAAATCAAAATTCAGTTTTCAATTTTATTACATAAGCCACTCTCAGAGCTATATTTTGCAGAAACCCCATAATAATTTGATTTACATTTTCAGAGATATGGCCATTTTAGTGTTGCTCGGAACAATGAAATACAAAAGAAGTTTAATACTATTATTACTATATCTCAAAATCAATATTCCCGACATTCAACTCATTTTGCTTGATTGCATCACATATAAGATCATTTTATCCAGGATCAGAGGAAGAAAAGTGCATGTAACCATCACATTTTTTTCATTCAACATTTTCCACAAATTAGGATTATGGTCCTTGTATTCATGCCTGGTTTTTTTTGTCTGGTAATGTGCTTCACTGTACCAGTGAGTCATTTTGCATGTTGGCCCATTATCCTAATTGTGTGTGACATAAAGAGTGTTTTATGTGTCAAGTAGGCCTGAAAATAGGCTACAGTAATCATTGTTTCTAGATCAGAACCCACATAGTTAATGCCAAATGTACAGCACAAACTTCCATGTACAAATGTATAGTGCAAGAAAGATGAATACATCATATTCCATTTGAAATTCATATACTTTTTATGGAAGACTTGACCTGAATCTCTCACACTAGGGGTGTAGATTTCAAATAAAGTCACCCATTCAAGTAATCCTATTTGAAATTCACACCCCCTCCCTGTGTGGGAGATTGAGAGATCACATCTTCCATGGGGTGTATGGATTTTAACTGTAATACCCCATTGCAGGCAATTTTTCCTGCTTTTCTACGTCGCTCAGTAGGCCTACCTTTCAGCCTGCCAGAAAAAACCTCGACCCCCTCTTAGTCTTGCCAAAAATGCTTGCCCCCCCTGTAATTGACCCCTTTTTATTGGCCCCATGTAATTCACCCTGGTACACTGTCACATTATTGCACAGCCCTTCAGCGACATGTACTAGTGCTTTTCGTATACAGAGCATGGAAGTATAACGCAGCCAGCTGTTGTGCAGAATTGCTCTCGTTAAAAAAACCGAAGTCAACATATGTGGACCATGTTATGATTAGCATTGGTGCCTTCTTCCCTAGCTGCATCCCATGATCTCATGGTCTAATTCTGACATCTTGGTAAATAGGTAATATGTACAGGTACAGATGCTTAGCTGACAGTGTATAAGACTACATAGATATGGGCTAACCCGGTCAGGAGGGGTCAGAAGTGTGCGCTCTGACCACAGCCTGCCATAAATAGGATGCGTTTCTGTGTTGGTCTATTTTGAGCTGGTGCTGGTGATAGATGGGATGCTGGGAACCTTTAAGTTGGTTAGTTGTATTGTAATAGCTGCCTCTTGTGATATTCATCACTTGAGATATTGGAACTGTAGAAAACATAAGCTAAAATCATAATGGCCATTCAAGCACATGGGCTTGAAATTTATGGGCACAAATGCATTTTCACTGACTGGCCTTAACTATAATGTTATGCTGGTCCGCATTGTGTGACACTTAATTATAAGACTTAAGGCAAAGCGATCTTTTGTTGGTCAAAGCAACCAAAAAGTCAATTTTCATTGTCTAAATCAATATATTATTGAAAAGTAACACTTAAGTCGTATACAGACTCCGAGTATTGTACGTACAATATTGTATGTACAATATGTACGTTATTTAATCTATTGCCATTCTATTCCCAGTAATGTTTAAGTTCTAACGAATGTTTGATGACGAAAAATCGATAATATGTTACATACAATATCTAGCAGAAATATATTATCGATTTTACGTCATCAAACATTCGTTAGAACTTAAACATTACTGGAAATAGAATGGCAATAGATTAAATAACGTACATATTGTACATACAATATTGTACGCATAATAAAAAGTCTGAATACTGCTTGAAGCGCGCTTCAGACTCCGTATTGTACGTACAATATTGTATGTACAATACTTTTCGTGACGTCAAAAAGTATTACAAAAAAAAAAAACAAGACATTTTTGAGTGACAAAACCAAGTGAAAATTAACTCACTACAATATTTCAGTCCTTCACGTCGGAGGACTTCATCAGGTATGACTGATATGGTCATCTGATCCACTTTCCCGGAGATGGGTTTCGGTTAGGCTTAGACTCTTTCGCAGTCTTCAAAAGCGGATCATATACGTGGCTAAGGAAATATGTGCCCTCCTCTCTGTTTAAGGTCTTGCCCCCTTCTTCTAATCTCCATGGCTTCTCGAACTTCTCTAGACTTCTTGTTGTGCTCCCGCCCAAGGATCTTTGAATCATCCCAATTAATAACATGGTTGGCACGGGCTACATGATCAGCAATTGCTGATTTGGTCTGTTCTTTTTCTGATAACTTGCGCTCAGATCGAGTGTACTTTTGTTAGTGGCCTTATTGACTTCAGCTTTGTGTTCTGACATCCTGGTTCCAAACATGCGAGATGTTTCACCGACATAGGACTGATCGCAGTTTTGGTCTTCTTCAAAGAAGAAGAGCATATTCGCACAGCCCTTAAAAACTGTGGCTACCCGAAATGGACGATGGACAAAGTAAAAGATCAAATGCAAAACAAAATCCAAAACGCTGAAAAACCAATCTCTAAGAAAAGTAAGACCACTGATGAGAAAGCAAAGGCATGGTGGTTATCCCATATGTTAATGGCGTGTCGGAGCGCATCCAAAGAATTTACAAGAAACATAAGGTAGATACGGCGATGAAACCTCGCCAAACTCTCAGGCGTATCTTAGTACAACCGAAGGACAAACGCGAGAAAGAAAAAAACAGGCAATTGTATCTATGAAATTGGATGCCAAAACTGCGATCAGTCCTATGTCGGTGAAACATCTCGCATGTTTGGAACCAGGATGTCAGAACACAAAGCTGAAGTCAATAAGGCCACTAACAAAAAGTACACTCGATCTGAACGCAAGTTATCAGAAAAAGAACAGACCAAATCAGCAATTTCTGATCATGTTGCCCGGGCCAACCACGTTATCAATTGGGATGATTCAAAGATCCTGGGCGGAGCACAACAAGAAGTCTAGAGAAGTTCGAGAAGCCATGGAGATTAGAAGAAGGGGAGCAAGACCTTAAACAGAGAGGAGGGCACATATTTCCTTAGCCACGATATGATCCGCTTTTGAAGACTGCGAAAGAGTCTAAGCCTAACCGGAAACCCATCTCCGGAAAGTGGATCAGATGACCATATCAGTCATACCTGATGAAGTCCTCCGGACGTGAAGGACGAAATATTGTAGTGAGTTAATTTTCACTTGGTTTTGTCACTCAAAAATGTCTTGTTTATTTATTCTACAAACCTGATGAACTTATTCAATGAAGTTAAAAAGTATTACACGTGCAATAAATAGTATGTACCGGGAAAATATATATTTTGCTACAATCATTGGTTGCTTAATTGATACGGAGTTGCCAAATTTCTAAGAGTGGTAAATTTAGTGAGTGTTCGTGGTACGGAATGATGAACATCTTTTATGTCTTCTTGTATTCAACTGTACTTAATATTAAAAGGCCTATTAATACTAATAATATTAATAATATTAAAATTGTAATAATAATATAAATGGCACATTCAGTTTTTATTTATTTATTTATAGATTTATTTATTTAGGCCTATTTGTTTATTTATTTATTTATTTATTTATTTATTTGTTTGTTTGTTTGTTTGTTTGTTTGTTTATTTATTTATTTATTTATTTATTTATTTATTTATTTATTTATTTATTTATTTATTTATTTATTTATTTATTTATTTATTTATTTATTGGTTGATTGATTGATTGATTGGTTGGTTGATTGATTGATTGATTACTGATTGATTAATTGATTTAGCGATTCATTTATACCGACATTTAGTCATATATTGATTTAGTCAGTTTCTTAAGTATTATTTGTAGGCCTATGTATTTATTCTGGTTTTGATTTGATTGATACCGATATTTTTCAAAACAATACTTTGAACCGGAACTTTGAACACCAAAATGTCCTTGCTTTCATTTTCTCATTTAATTTGTTTTAATTGTAATTAATTTCTTTATCCACTGGCTCTGTGGTAAATCCGTATTGCCAAATATTTATCGTCCATTACCCGTGTTAATCTATTTATTTATTAAAATGCACCATCTATTAAATTCCTGTAATACAACATAGGCCTAGTGTATTTGATAACAAATTTGTTTTTATTTTTGATTGGAATTTGGGTGCCATTACACGATTTCATATTATATAAAATATGTTTGGGCACGTACAAAATGCAAACGAATGTATATATATTTTATTGTTTTGTAAACATTCAATTTGATGTTTACTCATAATTATGTCTGGAAAGTCAGGAAAAAACTAAGGAGTATCGGTATTTAGTTTCCTGGGAAAGTGGATCAGATGAGCAGTGATTAAAAACATTCACCCTAAATCTTTATTTTATTTTTATTTTTTTATGAATTTATTAGGCCTACTGGCAAAGTGCAGAAAAAACCTCCAAACGCACTCTAGGATTTTTCATCAGCAGCAGTAGAAATTTATCTTGCATAGATTTTCTGGTGTCCTCGCTTGGATTTAGCAAACAATGAACCATCAGGGTTATAGCGCGTTATTTAATCTGATTCAACTAGTCGTGGCACGTATATTTATTGCACGTGCAATAATTTTTGACGTCACAAAAAGTATTGTACATACAATATTGTACGTACAATACGGAGTCTGAAGCTAGCCTTAAATGTTCATTCTACAAATCGTATACTTTGAAAACCTGCTTGATTTATTGTTGTTAATGAGTTATCTACGTTTTACGAAAGTGTTGTTTCAGCCCTCTTTACAACATAACTCAAGAACCACAGTCCCTACAAAAGTATATAGATCTGTGATATTTGAATTCTTCTACACACTCGCTATGAAATGATCAATGCAATTTTGGCAAAGCTCACTACCATTCGCAAGATGCTGTGAACTACCAAATCGCAACAGTTAAAATAGTTGCTAACCTTCAGCGGTCAGCATTGACACTGGGGATGTGTTGTGTTTTATGGAAGGGCATAGCTGGGTGAATTGTTTATCAAAAAGGGACTGCAAAGTAGTCTAACACGGACTGAGCTGAAGTGGTATGGTTACCTGCCTCTACTGTAGTGCATATTGATTGTGAGGTCCCAGGTTCAATGCTCAGTACATGGTTGTGATTTGCTGGGGAATTGGCTTGGGGAAAACAATTGAATTTAATTTTCAATTTTGTAAAGTAAAGTTATTGCACACTTGAGTAATTGTACCGCATACCGGACATGAGTTAGGCATTAGGCCTATAAGAAGAAATGAAGATTATGTAAATTTACAACACAGCTGAGACAACAGAGTCCATTTTTGAAAAGCGGTCTGGTTATCAGCCAGAGGGGTCACGACTGGTTGAGCTGCCGGAAATGGGCTAAGCAAAAAAATGAATACCACTACCCCAAGTTGTTTGAACATAATTTTATGCACTATGAGCTGCAAATAAAAGTTGTTTTATTTTACTTGAGTGAAAATATGATATTTGAACACAATTTTATGCACGATGAACTGCAAATAAAAGTGAGGTCATTTGTATCCAGTAAAAACACAATATTTGATCATAATTTTATGCACTTTGGATTTCAAATAAAAAATTATTTTATTTTATTTGTATCGAGCAAAAACACAAAATTTGAACATAATTTTATGCCCTACAGTCTGCAAATAAATGATTTCCTGTTTTGGTTAAATGCATGTGTTGAATTTGAGTTTGAATTGTAAATTTGTAAGTGAAATCAAATGGATCAAGTATGCTTGTGTTGTGGTGGTAACTTATAGAGTGTCAACGTTTACATGTTTCATGTTTAACAGACCGCAAATGTGGGGCCATAGTGGTCAGGGACAACCTGTAAAGATTGCTGAGGCTTGTGGATCCACGTCTAGGCATTGTACCTGTGCGTAGCGCACTATAAATCACTGCACTTTTTTTTATCTGTTTAGGAAAATCGCTAACCGTTAACTTGGACCCTTTCTCATTTACATCCCTTACTCTCTTGCGTAGACAGTCTTCAATGCCCCAGGTGGGATCAAACAAAGAGGAAATATGTGACGTGTCATGTCAAAAGGAGACACTTTTGGGCAGGATCGTAAATGGAGATATAGCCAAAAGTCTGCCCGGGGGTGATTTTTTCACAATTTGGGATTGTTGCGAATTTGTAATGTTATTAATGTTAAAAATATTGTCTGATAATTTCAGACGGGAATATAACTCGCATCTTGTATTTTTTGAGACGTTTTTCAAGGTAATTCCTACTCTCATCATTGTCAATAATATTTTTAAAGACCGATATTTCAATTTCCAATTTTATAATACCATAACTTACGAACTCAATATCTTCGCTTAGGAATGTCCGATTTCATTTGGGAAAACGGCGTTGTGGAGCAAAATATCTCTATATTTAAGGTATGTAAAAACCTCAGAATTGATAACCTGCCCAAAAGTGTCTCCTTTTGACATGACACGTCACATATATTGTATAGGTGCAAAATGGGACACCTGAAACATTAGCCTGGCTTAAGCATTGTGTTTGAGCCTGGTCCCATCAGGACCCAAGTGTGTCTCCACACAGAGCAACCGTTTAAACTAACTAACAAACAAAGAAACAAAAAACCTTTCAAAAGCTGCACAAGTAATCTGAGTTGGTCACAACTAAGTCTGCTCATGCTCCCTGCTAGCTCTATAGCACCTCGGTATCAGCAATACGTGCCGCTGCTCACACCAATGTGGTCGTTGTTTGGACATGACAATCTCAGGGGACTGATCAAGTTCTAGCTCCCTGCTGGCTATTCGGACATTACAATCTGACCCCAAATTGACCCCTATCCCAAGGAACAGCAAGTTCTACCTCTCCACAGAAAGGTGGCGACAAAATCTTGATGAGGGCAGCTATCTCTCTGGAAATGTTATTTTGCACTTCTCGGTATATCTGTTATCTGAAACCTACATAGGCTACATGGTCAGTAGAAGAGAATTCATACATGACCTGATAAACCAGAGTAGGAAGGCATGCATCATTCAATGAATGGGCTCTACATCTATATTACTGAAGAGCTCTGAAGGTAAAGGTCGTACGTGAAGACCTCTGAAGGTAAAGGTCGTACGTGCAGGCCGAGTACCCATTCCTTTTGCTTCTGTTTGGGCAAAGCAATATAGCATGAAGTGGCTTTAAGACCATGCATCCAATTGCGTAATCCTCACAAAATACATACATGCACAAAACTTTTGACTGGGTCTGGTGGTTGGCACTGAGGGGTCGGTGGCTCAAAACCAGGGTAGAGAAAATAACTTTTCTCTTCATCTTCTTTCTTCCTCCCTTCCTTTTTTCCTTCTACTTAGCATGCGTATAGCCAAAAAGCAGAAAAGGAAGTCAGGGTTAACTTGTTGCGAAGGGTTCGTCACTCCTCCCGCACAAGGCATTTGTTTTACCTGACCTGCACTATGTATACTAGCAGGCCCGTCGGACGGGCAGGTGCAGCCATGGCCACATCACTTCTCAGCTTAAATAAGGGATGACTGCCGGTTCTAACAATGGCAACCTGACAGAACCGCCGCTCAACCGCCGGTCGAGTTTTGATTTCATCCCTAAAATAAAAATTTTTTTAGTTATTCAAAAAAATAAAAATCATAGTTGAGCATTAGATTTCCAATGCATGCAGTTTAGTTCTATTAATTTTCTGTTAAAATTGTACAAAATTTTTCAAAAGTGTTTAGGCTTCAAGGGGGATTTCCCCCTTCAACCGGGGTACCACCCCCAACACCCCCACTTTCAAATTCGTTCTGACGGGCCTGTATATACTGGTACACAGAAAGCTCCAATTGGCAGCTATCATTCTATCTTGCCCCCTACTCTGCCCCTCCCTCCCTTGACTGTGCTGAGGTTGGAAGTTTCTAGGTATGCCTCTTGGTTGGGTGGGTGTTCATGTTGCATCCCCGGTTGCATCATGCCCTCAGTTGACCCCATAGTCAAAGAATCAAAATAAAGGAGTCCCAAATAAGATACCTTGATATAACAGTCACTAGGATCCACAAAGCTCCACAACATGCTCATCTATCAGGGAACATTTCTTTAACCCCAATACAGTTGAACATTCATTGAATGACCTTTGAAAATTTGGGTACACAAGCTCATACTCTGCAACTTGAGGTCAAATTTTGCTCTATGATTAAATTGATTATTTAATTGAGGTTATTGAACTATGGCATTGGGATGAGGCCATTGTGGTCCATAGTGATTAGTTAAAGTTAGAAGACAGGTCTTCAAACCCTGGTATGCCAGGTATCTGTCATGCTATAGGGCTATACAGTATGTTTCAAGAAAAAAGTTGACTTGTATGTAGCCTCCATTATACACACAAAGCTCACCGTTTTTGTCAATTGGTACAACTTCAAAGACCCACAGCTATTTTACCTGCAGAGGAAGTTTGCTAGCTTTTGCTTACACGTTCTAGACTTCTATCTCTTGTGATGTAATTTTTCTCTCTACAAACATTCTGTAGCAGCTTTGATCAAAATGTGATTTTTTTCCCCTCTCACCTTCTGGAGCACCCCACCATAACAACTTTAAATTAATGGCTAATAGAGCGCCACCACACAGAATCAGGAGTGGCGCATTGGAAAATACTTTTGAAACTTAGTTCTCGATAACAATGACATGTAAATAATTGAGCAATATAATTATCAGTAACTTTGATGATAATAATTGCACAGCACTCAAGTTTAAATTCATTCATTCATTCATTCATTCATTCATATTTTAAATGCGTCACGATCCTGCATTGCTTGTCAATGTTTAAACTTATCATCCATGTTTTCTTTTGTCTTCTATTTTCTTAACACAGTAGCTGTTGAAAATGGTACTACATGTAATGGGTCTTCAACACCGGCAGTGGGATACCCAAACCATCGTCAGCTTCCAGAACTGTCTAGTAACAGAATCACATCAACTTCCTCCCTGACTTCAAGCAAAGATGTGGTGGTACAGACACCAGATAGTGGTATTGACCTGGAAGGGGAGGCCCAGATGATTATACAGGTAGGTATTGTATAACTCCAGTGGCGGCGCCTCGGGGGGGGGGGGCATGGGGGGCAAATCTCCCCAGTCAGAACTCTTTCCCCTGTTTCCCCCAGTAAAAAATCAAAATTACGAAAATTTACATTTTTTGCAGCAACTTTGCCCAAAAATTGGCTGATTTTGCCCCGCCTGAAACTCACTTTCCCCCCTCTCCACCCATGCCCCCCGAAAAAATTCCTGGTACCATCCTCCTCTTCCACCTTCTCCCTTTCTCTCTTCCCCTATTCCGACCAGAAAAGATGTTGCGGTACAGACACCAGAGAGTGGCATGGACTTAGAATACACTGGTGAAGTGATGTAATAATCGGATTAACTACCATAGCAATAGGCGAAAACAATTTTGTAATATACTGCGCTGCACTGGTACGTTCACACGATACCTCTGCATTGAACCATATCATGCTGATCACTCACGCCTGTAAGATTAGTATCTTTGAAAAGACCGGTATTGTATTCAATCTATGATTGCAAACATACACAGGTGATGAGTGCAACCTGCTTGAAGTGCAGCACGATCTATTCAAAAATTGTTTTCATCAATTGCTATATGGTACTTAATCCGATTATTACATCACTTCGCCAGCGTAAGGGAGGCCCAAATAATGATACAGGTATCGTATACTAATCTTACAGATCAATATTCCAAATGGTCATTAGTCGGAAACTTTTTTTAATTCACAATTTTATGGCGCACTTATTGCAGAAGCTGCTTGGAGCATGAAATTAGTGAAAATAAAGGAAGTGCAAAAATTGAAACTTTTGCTGTAGTTGCTAAATGTTGCCTCTAAAAATAGTCCAATGTTTTCAGTATTACAGTGCAGTTTTCTGGCATGTTACAAATAGAGCGGAAAGAACCTTCCAGATCCCTTTGCTTGAATCAGCGATAAGTATACATGGATTTCCTCACATCATTATTATATAGGAGATTGCCTGGCAGTTTGTCTTCAGTCTCCTGTGATTGCCTCTTTATAGCAGCCATTCTGGCTATTCTGGCTAAACTAGGAGTGGTGATGCCGATGACCTTTTCATCCGGTGTGGTGGAGACTGAGGGGGAAGGACGATCTATTCAAATGATGAACTCAAAAGATGTGCCAAAGAAGGTGTATATACAATAATATTGTCAATTTGCCATCCAGAATTTGGCAGCAGAATTCAGCAGAACCACATTTAACTATGTGCTAGCATTTACTGCTCCCTAAACCTTCACCAAGGACATGCCCCTGGACCCCACCAGGGGCCCCAAGGTGGGCCCTGGACCCCACCCATTAAGGGCTCCGTGGCACGCTGCTCGTAATGCACTCACTAGGTCCCCAAACTTCAGAAAATTCAAAGTTCAAAGTTCTCAAAAAAGATTTTTTTGTATGGCCTGGCTAGGAATAATTATGTTGTCACTACATGGAGTACGTAACTTAAAATTAAAGTTTTATATGATGTGAAGGATGATTTGTGAAAAAAAAAAAATGTTGGTTGGGTTATTGGGATAAGAAGAAATCTTGATTGTATCACATTTAAAGGGATGTTTCTTGGTTAGAATCTGATCCCCACTATTTTGTTGTCTGTGCCGACTATGACTGTGTTCACATTAGATACCTTGTTCAGTGGTAGTGTCAGGGGGGCATGGGAGGAATGCCCCCTAGTCAGAACTCTCTACTCCCCCCTCCTGTTTCCCCCAGTGAAACCCCAAAATATGTTGATCCCCTCCCCCTGAAATTCACTGAAAGACATGACCTTAATCACCACACTGGGCGTGTAAATTTCAAAGGGGGTTACCTGAATGGGTGACTCCATGTGAAATCTACACCCCTTGTATAGGGGATTACGGTCATGTTTTCCATAGGGGGTGTATGGATTTCAACTGAATTAGTCTCCACTGATGAGTAAACTCACCAACTTAGTGTAAAGTTATACATTAAATTTGGAAGAAAAAAAATTGCGGCCTTTGGCAGCGAAACAAAAAAATCTGCCCGACCCAAACTCCCATGCCCCCCTGAAAATCAAATGGTGCATATCCCTAAACATACTAAGGGTTTAACCATTATTTAGAGGAAGGAATGTTTTAACATTAAAATTACGCTTGTGGTTGAATTAAAACTTGATTGTCAGTGGTGACATCTGTGAATTGGATTGAATGTTTTAAAACATCAAAGAAAAAGTTAAAATTTATTTGGTGAAATAATAATTAAAAACAGGAAAAAAGTGCATTGATGGGACCAAGATGTTTAATCAGTGACTGACTTTATGCCATCTAGTCAGCAAGATTACTAAACCTGCAATTTGGAGCCCAATTGGCCAATTTTGGAAGAGTTGTACCACAATTTTGGATTATTAAGGGCTGGGGTATGAGCGTTTGGACAGTATTTATTTTGGGACATTAGAGCACATCAGACATATCAATTGCATTCTGAATATGAAGAATGTCATTCTGATATCAAATAATTTTGATTTTTTGAAATTCGCAATTTAATACACATTTTATGGCAAATCATTAAAATTGATATTTTTGATATTTAACAGTACTTGAAGTAAACTTTATAAATCTGATGATTTATACTTAAAGTGTATGTAGGTGGATGAAAAGCCGACGATCAATTGAAAATTTTGACCTTTCGTATTGAAGATATGGATTTTTTTCCCAAAACACAAAAAAAAAAAATTAGGTCTTTTTGGGAAAAAATCCATATCTTCAATATGAAAGGTCAAAATTTTCAATTGACCGTCGGCTTTTCCTTCCTGCTACATACACTTTAAGAATATATGATTAGATTTATATAATTTACTTCGAGGACTGTTATATATCAAAAATTTGAAAAATATCAAATTTTTATAATTTGTCATAAAATTTTATTATATTGTAATTTTCAAAAATGAAAATTATTTGATATCAGAAAGACATGCTTCAGATTCAGAATGCAATTCGATAGGTCTGAGGTGCTCTCATGTCCCACAAAAAATACTGTCGAAACACAATAAACGCTCATTTTAGATCCCTTAAGGGCGTGCTAAGGGAGTACAGTAGCGCCTATTAAAACGGTTAGGGCGTTCAACTCATGACCATGAGATTGTGGGTTTGAACCCGCCAGGGCCAACGTGTTGTGTGCTTGGGCAGGCATTGAGCTTTGCAATGTGACAGGTGTGCTGTAAATCGCACGCCTGGATAACCCGAGGTGTGCTTTTAGGTGTGCTGCAAATCGCACACCTAAATAAACCAAGGTGTGCTTTTTCAAAACTGGTGTATGACTATGATTTCATTTTCAGCTAAAACTTAGCAAAATTTTGTGACAACATACATGTCCTTTTTTTTAACTGGCCATGGTTAAGCTCTGGGGTAATGAATGGTGTATACTGCATAGATGTCCCTGGACTTTGGACTTATTGCTAGTGTCATTTGTAATTAATTAATTTTTTTAAAGGTTTTTTGTTTGTTTTGGATTTAGAATGTCCCTAGAATGTCCCTGAAACTTAAAAATATCCATAGAAATATTTTAAAAATTAAAAAAAAAAAAATTACAAAAAGATTTAAAAAAATTATAAATTCTTGTTTAAAATGGGCAAATTTGTAACTTATGTTCACATAATAATCTATGAATGATTTTAAAATGCATTTGTTTTGTATGCTTCTTTACTTCACAAATAGGTTGTAATGTGAACATCAATTATAAATTTGCCTATTTTGAACATGAATTTATAATTTTTAAATCTTTTTGTAATTTTTTTTTTTAATTAAAAATATTTCCAGGGACATTCTTAAGTTCCAGGGACATTCTAAATCCAAAAAAAAAAAAAAAAAAACTTAAAAAAAAAAAAAAAAAAAAAATTTTTTTTTTTTTTTTTTTTTTTTGTGCGAAAAATCGCACCCTCGGCGTATTTTCAGGCGTGCGGCGCGTGCGAATCGCACTCGCACGCCTTAAAACTCAATCCCTGCTTGGGAAAGATACAGTATCTAGATTGTACCACTCCACCCTAGTCTGTGTTACAGACCGTGTACCTATATTATCCATAGGGAGAGAAACTACTGGGAACCACACACTCTCGGAAACCATCGCCGTGAGCCGCTCGCGGCTCATACTCGCCGCTTCGCCGCTCACCCCCTTGATCGCGAGTCTGACACTATCGCGAGTCAGTCTTTGACAAAGACTACTCCACCCAGGTGTAAAATGGGGAGCTGCCATATATCTTACTTTTAGGGAAAGTGGAATAAATATAAAGCACTTTGATATCAATGTTTTAAATTACATATCTGAGGCGTTATATAAATGCCAATATTGATTGATTTGGGGCTGAATATTTGGCAACACTCCTAGTCAATTGAAGATTTTTATTTATTTTATTTATTCGTTATTTATTCAGGAAAATTCCATCAATACAAAAGTACTGGTCTCCCTGGAAGCCCTGATAACATACATAACATTCATATACAAATAACACTATATAAGAATATGAATAATTAATATACAAACATAGAAATAAAGAACAGGTTCAAATTAACAAATAAAATGAGGAAGGCTATAATAAGTTACTTGATGTCTTAAACACAAACAAAATTATAAGACATTCTTGAACTCATTCAAGCTTAGTGAATCCAAATTGGAACAGAGATTAAAAGGAAGTCTATTCCATGATGTGGCAGCTCTATAATGAAATGTTCTCTGCCCAGAAGATAATTTCCACCTTGGAACAACCAATTTGTTATGTGATTGACTTCGAGTGTTCTTAGAATGAGTAGAGGAGGTGAAAGTGAATTGAGATGACAAATAATGTGGAGCAATGTTCTTTAGACATTTAAAAACTAAAATAAGTAACTGATTCTCCCACCTACTATCAAGTTTAACCCATTCCAGGTCTTTCATCATTTTGTCCACTGGTGTTCTTATGTCTGCAGAAAGTAAAATACGGGCAAGTCTATTCTGTAGAATCTGAAGCTCATTTTTGTGACAAGCACTAAAATTTGACCAAACAGAGCTGCAGTAGTCAAAGTGAGGAAAGACAAGGGCTTGGGCAAGTGTTTTAACTGATCTAAAAGGAAGATACTTTTTTACTCTACAAATAACACCAATACGTTTTGATACAGTTGAAGAAAGATAACTAACATGCTCATCCCAAGTAAGATGTGGATCAAATGTAACTCCTAAATACTTATACTTATCAACTCTTTCAATGCTCACACTTTCATAAATGAGGGATATGTTTTTATAATTAATTAAAGCTTGCCTTGTTCCAAACAACATCAACTTAGTTTTCTTAGTATTTAGAGTTAAATGATTAGACTGAAACCAGTCAGCAATTTTCTTTAAATTTGCATTAAGATTATTTTCCAGAACAGTGGGGTCAGATGAGCTTACTAAAATAGTAGTATCATCTGCATACATCACACACTTACAACTACTACTTACGGCCTCTGGTAATGAATTCACAAATATTATAAATAATAAGGGTCCCAATATTGAGCCCTGTGGAACACCAATATCAATATTTTTAAAGTTTGATAGAGAAGAATTTATATTTACAGCTTGAGATCTACCATTAAGATAAGATCGAAACCAAATAAGAGCTTTACCTTTGATACCATATGAGTTAAGTTTTTGAATAAGAAGGTCATGGTTAACAGTATCAAAGGCCTTCTTTAAATCTAAAAGATTGAACCTGTAACTTTGCCATTATTCATGTTAATTAATATATGATCTGTCACATCTGATAGAGTTGTATTAGTACTATGATTACGTCTAAAGCCTGATTGACATGAATTTAAAATATTGTTACATGTGAGATAATTATACAGTTGATCATGTACAGCACGTTCTAAGATCTTAGAAATAATAGGTACTAGAGCAACTGTGCCCTTTGCAAGGGCACGAGGTAAGTTAGGCGTATGACTGTGATGACATCATCACGCAGCAATACTGTGCAACGTTGACCTTTTCGGCTTCATATTCTGAGCAACGTTAAATTTGACCTCGGATGACCTTTTCGGTTTTACACTCCCCAAGTGTTAGGGATCATTTGCCGCAAGTTGCAGCCTGATCGAGCAACTTTCAATTTGACCTGACCTTTGAACTTGGATGACCTTTCCAGTTTCATACTTCTCAAGTGTCAGGGATTATTTTCCCGAATTGCAGCCCAATCAGAGCAACTTTAAATGTTACTTGACCTCGGATGACCTTTGCGGTTTAATACTTCCCAAGTGTGAGGGATCATTTCCCCCGACTTACAGCCCAATTGGACCAACTTCAAATTTGACCTGACCTTTGACCTCACATGACCTTTGCGGTTTCATACTCCCCAAGTGTCAGGGATCATTTTCCCGAATTGCAGCCCAATCAGAGCAACTTTAAATTTGACCTGACCTTTGACCTCGAATGACCTTTGCGGTTAAATACTTCCCAGGGATCATTTCTCCCGACCGACAGCCCAATTGGAGCAACTTCAAATTTGCCCTGACCTTTGACCTCACATGACCGTTGTGGTTTTATACTCCCCAAGTGTCAGGGATCATTTCCCCCGACTTACAGACCAATTGGAGCAACTTTAAATTTGACCTGACCTTTGACCTCACATGACCTTTGTGGTTTTATACTCCCCAAGTGTCAGGGATCATTTTCCCCGACTTACAGCCTAATTGGAGCAATTTCAAATTTGACCTGACCTTTGACCTCACTTGACCTTTGTGGTTTTATACTCCCAAAGTGTCAGGGATCATTTTCCCGAGTTACAGCCCAATCGGAGCAACTTGTAATTTGACCTGACCTTTGACCTCACATGACCTTTGTGGTTTTATACTCCCAAAGTGTCAGGGATCATTTTCCCGACTTACAGCCTAATTGGAGCAACTTCAAATTTGACCTGACCTTTGACCTCACTTGACCTTTGTGGTTTTATACTCTCAAAGTGTCAGGGATCATTTTCCCCGACTTACAGCCTAATTGGAGCAACTTCAAAATTGACCTGACCTTTGACCTCACTTGACCTTTGTGGTTTTATACTCCCAAAGTGTCAGGGATCATTTTCCCCGACTTATAGCCTCATTGGAGCAACTTCAAATTTGACCTGACCTTTGACCTCACATGACCTTTGTGGTTTTATACTCCCAAAGTGTCAGGGATCATTTTCCCCGACTTACAGCCTCATTGGAGCAACTTGGTATCCGACCTGTCCAATGACCTCACATGACCTTTGTGGTTTTATACTCCCAAAGTGTCAGGGATCATTTCCCGAGTTACAGCCCAATCGGAGCAACTTGTAATTTGACCTGACCTTTGACCTCACATGACCTTTGTGGTTTTATACTCCCAAAGTGTCAGGGATCATTTTCCCGAGTTACAGCCCAATCGGAGCAACTTGTAATTTGACCTGACCTTTGACCTCATATGACCTTTGTGGTTTTATACTCCCAAAGTGTCAGGGATCATTTTCCCCAACTTACAGCCTAATTGGAGCAACTTCAAATTTGACCTGACCTTTGACCTCACTTGACCTTTGTGGTTTTATACTCTCAAAGTGTCAGGGATCATTTTCCCCGACTTACAGCCTAATTGGAGCAACTTCAAAATTGACCTGACCTTTGACCTCACTTGACCTTTGTGGTTTTATACTCCCAAAGTGTCAGGGATCATTTTCCCGACTTACAGCCTCATTGGAGCAACTTCAAATTTGACCTGACCTTTGACCTCACATGACCTTTGTGGTTTTATACTCCCAAAGTGTCAGGGATCATTTTCCCCGACTTACAGCCCAATCGGAGCAACTTTAAATTTGACCTGACCTTTGACCTCACATGACCTTTGTGGTTTAATGCGGTCATATTTCAACATTTTACTTACCCTCACCCCTTATTCACCATTATTGCGTCATCTGTAGAAACTATATAGTGGGATTATTGATTTTCATAAATGCATCATGGGAAGGCGTGATGCAGTTTTAGCCAAGATATCACCCCACACACACCCCACATCAGTGGAAATGATGTAGCTGTTTATATCTAGCATACAGGCATCACATCACAAGTTACACTCAAGATATGTAACAAAAGTGGCATCTGAACATACCTCAGTTTGTTTCGTGTGAATCGCCCACTTGGGGTTTCATACACCCCAACTGGGCTGTTCCAGTTGAAATTCATACAACCTCTCCGGAAGACATTATCTTAATCTCCCACACAGGGCGTGTGAATTTGAATGGGCCTACCTCAATGGGTGACTCCGTTTGTAATATTCACTCCCTGTGTGGACGATTCCAGTCATGTCTTGCATGAAGGGTGTATGGATTGCAGTTGGAATAGCCAAAATTTACACGTTTTGATGTATGGATTGCAGCTGCAATAGCCAGGCAGCGACTGGTATGATAGAGCCGGCAACTTGTGAAACCGCCCGGCCGTATGACATTTTCCACACGGTTGACGATGGAAATTTACTGAATTTAGAGAATGCACCGCACTCACCACCTAGCACTAGACCTAATCCAGACGAAATTTTACACGTTTTGAAGCACAGACAGCAGAACCATTGCCTGTGGTTATCTCTTGTTTATCAAAACACTAGACTAGATGTCTCCATGTTTTGCCCCTAATTATAATGGGGGTGCGGCACATATGAGGCAAAAATGACCATTTTGACCCCTGTGACCCCCTGGATGACCTCCGATATTAAAACTTTTTAAGACTTTTGTAGCCACTTACCCAATACGGCTTGGCTATGCGTTTGGTCCACATCCGATCACGGATGTAGCACTAGTAGTCAATTGTGAGAAAGAAAGAAAGAAAGAAAGAACTAGAGCAACTGTGCCCTTTGCAAGGGCACGAGGTAAGTTAGGCGTATGACTGTGATGACATCACACAGCAATACTGTGCAACGTTAAATTTGACCCGACCTTTGTCTTGGTTGACCTTTTCGGTTTCATATTCTGAGCAACGTTAAATTTGACCTCGGATGACCTTTTCGGTTTTACACTCCCCAAGTGTTAGGGATCATTTGCCATAAGTTGCAGCCTGATCGAGCAACTTCAAATTTGACCTGACCTTTGAACTTGGATGACCTTTCCAGTTTCATACTTCTCAAGTGTCAGGGATTATTTTCCTAATTGCAGCCCAATCAGAGCAACTTTAAATTTTACCTGACCTTTGACCTCGGATGACCTTTTGCGGTTTAATACTTCCCAAGTGTCAGGGATCATTTCCCCGACTTACAGCCCAATTGGACCAACTTCAAATTTGACCTGACCTTTGACCTCACATGACCTTTTGCGGTTTCATACTCCTCAAGTGTCAGGGATCATTTTCCCAATTGCAGCCCAATCAGCAACTTTAAATTTGACCTGACCTTTGACCTCGAATGACCTTTTTGCGGTTTAATACTTCCCAGGGATCATTTCCCCCACTTACAGCCCAATTGGAGCAACTTCAAATTTGCCCTGACCTTTGACCTCACATGACCGTTGTGGTTTTATACTCCCCAAGTCTCAGGGATCATTTGTCCCCGACTTACAGCCTAATTGGAGCAACTTCAAATTTGACCTGACCTTTAACCTCACATGACCTTTGTGGTTTTATACTCCCCAAGTGTCAGGGATCATTTTCCCCGACTTACAGCCTAATTGGAGCAACTTCAAATTTGACCTGACCTTTGACCTCACATGACCTTTGTGGTTTTATACTCCCCAAGTGTCAGGGATCATTTTCCCCGACTTACAGCTCAATTGGAGCAACTTTAAATTTGACCTGACCTTTGACCTCACATGACCTTTGTGGTTTTATACTCCTAAAGTGTCGGGGATCATTTTCCCTGACTTACAGCCTAATTGGAGCAACTTCAAATTTGACCTGACCTTTGACCTCACTTGACCTTTGTGGTTTTATACTCCCCAAGTGTCAGGGATCATTTTCCCGAGTTACAGCCCAATCGGAGCAACTTGTAATTTGACCTGACCTTTGACCTCACATGACCTTTGCAGTTTAATGCGGTCATATTTCAACATTTTACTTACCCCCCATTATTTACCATTATTGCATCATCTGTAGAAACTATAAAGTGGGATTATTGATTTTCATAAATGCATCATGGGAAGGCATGATGCAGTTTTAGCCAAGATATCACCCCCCCCCCACACACACACACACCCACCCCAACCAGTTCCGATACATTTCTTCAAGAAAGAAGAAAATGCGTGTGTGCAGTACCAGTGCAGCACAAAAGCTTTTATAGTACTAATACCACTGCATCACTAACCTCACAATATTCAGATCAAATCTGATTGAATGAAGTCATTTCCCACAATAGCCTATTTCACAACCACATGTAATAGCTTCTAATACCATTGCCATCTCTACATGTACATGTACAAACAACTGCAATCACACCTATTTAAAGACATGACTATCTCAAGCAATGCATAATACTGTTGTAGCTGTTTATATCTAGCATACAGGCATCACATCACAAGTTACACTCAAGATATGTAACAAAATTGGCATCTGAACATACCTCAGTTTGTTTCAGTGTGAATCGCCCACTTGCGGTTTCACACACCCCAACTGGGCTGTTCCAGTTGAAATTCATACAACCTCTCCGGAAGACATTATCTTAATCTCCCACACAGGGCGTGTGAATTGCGAATGGGCCTACCTCAATGGGTGACTCCGTTTGTAATATTCACTCCCTGTGTGGACGATTCCGTCATGTCTTGCATGAAGGGTGTATGGATTGCAGTTGGAATAGCCAAAATTTACATGTTTTGATGTATGGATTGCAGCTGCAATAGCCAGGCGGCGACTGGTATGATAGAGCCGGCAACTTGTGAAACCGCCCGACCGTATGACATTTTCCACACGGTTGACGATGGAAATTTACTGAATTTAGAGAATGCACGGCATTCACCACCTAGCACTAGACCAATTGAGACGAAAATTTACACGTTTTGAAGCACAGACAGCAGAACCATTGCCTGTGGTTATCTCTTGTTTATCAAAACACTAGACTAGATGTCTCCATGTTTTGCCCCTAATTATAATGGGGGGTGCGGCACATATGAGGCAAAACTGACCATTTCGGACCCCTGTGACCCCCTGGATGACCTCCGATATTAAAACATTTTAAGACTTTTGTAGCCACCTACCCAATACGGCTTGGGTATGCATTTCGTCGAAATCCGATCACGGATGTAGCACAAGTAGTAAATTGTGAGAAAGAAAGAAAGAAAGAAACAGCAACTAGAGCAACTGTGCCCTTTGCAAGGGCACGAGGTAAGTTAGGCGTCTGACTGTGATGACATCATCACGCAGCAATACTGTGCAACGTTGACCTTTTCGGCTTCATATTCTGAGCAACGTTAAATTTGACCTCGGATGACCTTTTCGGTTTTACACTCCCCAAGTGTTAGGGATCATTTGCCGCAAGTTGCAGCCTGATCGAGCAACTTTAAATTTGACCTGACCTTTGAACTTGGATGACCTTTCCAGTTTCATACTTCTCAAGTGTCAGGGATTATTTTCCTAATTGCAGCCCAATCAGAGCAACTTTAAATGTTACCTGACCTTTGACCTCGGATGACTTTTGCGGTTTAATACTTCCCAAGTGTGAGGGATCATTCCCCCGACTTACAGCCCAATTGGACCAACTTCAAATTTGACCTGACCTTTGACCTTACATGACCTTTGCGGTTTCATACTCCCCAAGTGTCAGGGATCATTTTCCCCGAATTGCAGCCCAATCAGAGCAACTTTAAATTTGACCTGACCTTTGACCTCGAATGACCTTTTGCGGTTTAATACTTCCCAGGGATCATTTCCCCCGACTTACCGCCCAATTGGAGCAACTTCAAATTTGCCCTGACCTTTGACCTCACATGACCGTTGTGGTTTCATACTCCCCAAGTGTCAGGGATCATTTCCCCGACTTACAGCCCAATTGGAGCAACTTTAAATTTGACCTGACCTTTGACCTCACATGACCTTTGTGGTTTTATACTCCCCAAGTGTCAGGGATCATTTTCCCGAGTTACAGCCCAATCGGAGCAACTTGTAATTTGACCTGACCTTTGACCTCACATGACCTTTGTGGTTTTATACTCCCAAAGTGTCAGGGATCATTTTCCCGACTTACAGCCTAATTGGAGCAACTTCAAATTTGACCTGACCTTTGACCTCACTTGACCTTTGTGGTTTTATACTCCCAAAGTGTCAGGGATCATGTTCCCCGACTTACAGCCTAATTGGAGCAATTTCAAATTTGACCTGACCTTTGACCTCACTTGACCTTTGTGGTTTTATACTCCCCAAGTGTCAGGGATCATTTTCCCGAGTTACAGCCCAATCGGAGCAACTTGTAATTTGACCTGACCTTTGACCTCACATGACCTTTGTGGTTTTATACTCCCAAAGTGTCAGGGATCATTTTCCCGACTTACAGCCTAATTGGAGCAACTTCAAATTTGACCTGACCTTTGACCTCACTTGACCTTTGTGGTTTTATACTCCCAAAGTGTCAGGGATCATGTTCCCCGACTTACAGCCTCATTGGAGCAACTTCAAATTTGACCTGACCTTTGACCTCACATGACCTTTGTGGTTTCATACTCCCAAAGTGTCAGGGATCATTTTCCCCGACTTACAGCCCAATTGGAGCAACTTTAAATTTGACCTGACCTTTGACCTCACATGACCTTTGTGGTTTTATACTCCCAAAGTGTCAGGGATCATTTTCCCGACTTACAGCCTAATTGGAGCAACTTCAAATTTGACCTGACCTTTGACCTCACTTGACCTTTGCGGTTTTATACTCCCTAAGTGTCAGGGATCATTTTCCCAGTTACAGCCCAATCGGAGCAACTTGTAATTTGACCTGACCTTTGACCTCACATGACCTTTGCGGTTTTTATACTCCCCAAGTGTCAGGGATCATTTTCCCCGAGTTACATCCCAATCGGAGCAACTTTAAATTTGACCTGACCTTTGACCTCACATGACCTTTGTGGTTTAATGCGGTCATATTTCAACATTTTACTTACCCCTCACCCCTTATTCACCATTATTCGTCATCTGTAGAAACTATATAGTGGGATTATTGATTTTCATAAATGCATCATGGGAAGGCATGATGCAGTTTTAGCCAAGATATCACCCCCACCCACCCCCACACCCTATAGCCATCAGTGGAAATGATGTAGCTGTTTATATCTAGCATACAGGCATCACATCACAAGTTACACTCAAGATATGTAACAAAATTGGCATCTGAACATACCTCAGTTTGTTTCAGTGTGAATCGCCCACTTGGGGTTTCATACACCCCAACTGGGCTGTTCCAGTTGAAATTCATACAACCTCTCCGGAAGACATTATCTTAATCTCCCACACAGGGCGTGTGACTTTCGACTGGGCCTACCTCAATGGGTGACTCCGTTTGTAATATTCACTCCCTGTGTGGACGATTCCAGTCATGTCTTGCATGAAGGGTGTATGGATTGCAGTTGGAATAGCCAAAATTTACACGTTTTGATGTATGGATTGCAGCTGCAATAGCCAGGCAGCGACTGGTATGATAGAGCCGGCAACTTGTGAAACCGCCCGGCCGTATGACATTTTCCACACGGTTGACGATGGAAATTTACTGAATTGAGAGAATGCACGGCACTCACCACCTGGCACTAGACGAATCCAGACGAAATTTTACACGTTTTGAAGCACAGACAGCAGAACCATTGCCTGTGGTTATCTCTTGTTTATCAAAACACTAGACTAGATGTCTCCATGTTTTGCCCCTAATTATAATGGGGGTGCGGCACATATGAGGCAAAAATGACCATTTTTGACCCCTGTGACCCCCTGGATGACCTCCGATATTAAAACTTTTAAGACTTTTGTAGCCACTTACCCAATACGGCTTGGCTATGCATTTGGTCCACATCCGATCACGGATGTAGCACTAGTAGTCAATTGTGAGAAAGAAAGAAAGAAAGAAAGAAACAAACAGCAAAAAAAAAATAAGTTAGGCTGCACGCCTAACTTAAGAAAAAAATAAGTTAGGCTGCACGCCTAACTTAAAAACTGAGATAGGTCTATAGTTGCTGACATCGCTTCTGTCACCCGCCTTGTATATAGGTGTAACCTTTGCCTTTTTCCATTCATTAGGAAAAGTGGATGTGAACATAGAAAGATTACAAATATATGCAAGGGGATGACAAATAATCGGTGCAGCAAGTTTCAAAAGTTTACTACTAACATTACAAATACCTGCAGACTTATTATTAGAGAAATTACAAATCTGTTTAAAAACAAATTCAGGTTCTACAAAATCAAATTCGAAATCATCATGCTCATAATTCACAGAATTATTGTTTCTATAATTACTACACTTAAATTTATCAGCCAAGGTATTTCCAATAGACGTAAAATAATCATTAAACTGATTAGCAGTTTCTTTATCATTACACGTAATGCCATCATTAGTTGAATGGTATACCTTTATTAAGTATACCGCCAGCCATCACACATGTCAAGCACATGGAGATAAATAACGGAAAGACAATAAAGAAATGAAACATTGATGTAATTTAACATATTTTACACATGATTTAATAAGCTACTATTAAAGTGGATCAAATTTATCACGCGAGGGAGACGGCCGGCAGCGGATTTAAACGATTATGGAATGAGAAATGGATACACAATGATGCTGAAATGTCAAATCATCATGTTTAGTGATCTGAGTGGGTTTTAACATATATGCGCAATTGCTGCCATATAATTTGGAGGATATCAGAAGTACATAGACCACTCCACCACGGAGAAGATATCTTACCCTTCCCAGAATCCTTTGCAACATGACGCATCACCTCATTACATCAAATGACACTTCTGTTACATTGTACAAATTCCCTTTGGTTTCATATTGAGAATAATCTGGCTAAACATGGGTCGATAGTCAAGAAATAAGCATATTTTGCATGATCTGGATGAGCTCTATATTCATTGAGGTACTTTTTGTCACTATAGACCCATGTTGCACTAGCTGGCAAATCAGTACAGACAATTGAAATGGATGAAATGCATTGTGGGAAGTGTATGATATCTTCTCTATCTCCACCATTATAAAGTATAGTTGGGCATGAGGTGGTTTGGGGGTCTGAGTATTTCTGACGCACAATGTCCATGGTTCAATCCTCCTTTGGGCTATACTTTCTGGCTATATAATATTTTAGTACTTTAGAACCGGGAGGAGTTCAGTGGAATCTGGATTCTGATTCAAAAGCAGGTTAGTTTAATAGTTGGGAGAGGGATTCATGAGAGTCCTGGGTCCTTTGGTGGGGACAATAATCTGAAGCTTTATAGGAAACTTGTCTTTGGAATCCATCAATCCCTTGATTTTCGAAAGACTGAAAAAATTGAAGTTGACCTATGTACTAACCTTAACACTGACAAGGTTTTTTGGTGCTGGGAAAGGAAAGAAGGAAGTTTTAAAAGAAGAAACTAAAAAGAAGTTGTTTGCGTCCATCAGGATTCGAACCCCAGACCCTTCAGGTGGCAAGCATGCTACCTGCGACCGATAAGGATGTTAATTTTGCTCCTCCGCCATTGAAACATGTATTATTAAGACTTATGTGATTGCGTCACCTTATCACATGGGATACATGCATGCACAGTCATTGGCTTCGCTGTGTAAGATTTGTTTATAGTGTTAGGGTTTATTGAAATAAATAATGATCATAAGGAGGCAGCTATGTCACATATTCTTACAGACCTCATGAGATGAAATGTGTATTTGAGGTATATTAACTCTTCTTCCAATTTCAACCCAACATTAAAAGTCAATATTTAGACAAGAAGCCAGTTGAAAAGTTTAATCATTACCAATAAATGCTGAAACATTAGCAACTATTGTAACCTTTGTCACTTGTAAATCATGTAAATCAATTGGCGCTATCCAAAGGAATAATGCCTTGTTAAAATATCAGAATCTAATAATTATTTGGTTATGACCATGTATATTGTCTTTGCTACACGCGATCAGTTAATTGAGTACAATCTGTATAATTTTATATGGTGGCTCTTTGCAGTCTGGGTCTGGTCAGCTTATGCAATAAACTGCGTAGAAATGGTAGTTTTTCACTGGCAGGCGATGCACATGCATTTAGGGTGTCAAAAACGTCAAGAATCAGAAAAGAGGCCATGTGTGAAAGGACCTCCGACATGAAACATCAAAAAGAACATCATTTAGAGTGCCAAAAATGAAATCAGATAAAAGGGTATGTTTGACAGGATCTTGAACATGAAACATCAAAAAGTACATCATAGGGTGTCCAAAGTGTCAAAAAAATCAGATTAAAGGGTACATGTTTGAGAGCACTTTGGAAATGAAACATCTAAAAATTGCTAAATAATGAAAATTTTCCGCTGTTGTAGGGCAGTAAATGTAACCAAAATATGTGTTTAGGATATTACAGAAGTCACAGAACACTTGTTTAAGGTCCGTTTTGAAAGTTCATGAGCAATTGAGCATGATGTCCACCTCAGAATACAAGCGAGCTTTGCTTGCACAGTAGTGTTGGTATCGACAAGGCGTTGTCGATAAAATTGTCGACAAGAGCACTTTTGCCGATTGGCGACAAGAGCTTTGCATGTATCGACAAAAAATATCAGAAATTTTGCGATCGAAATTGAAAAATTGATTGGCAGAAACTTTGCTAATTTCCATCTTTTTTACCAGCAACCCAAAAGATCTCATGCGACAAGAAAGTTATGAATCTTTTTTTTATCTAAATATCAAAGGATAGTTCATAATATAGCATCCAAAATGGTCAAATCCAGCAAAATTGTGACCCCTTTCCATGCTTTCCCATTTTCATCGATGTTGATTTGGCTTCAGCCATCTTGGTTTATTTTTAGAACGGCCGCCATGTGACGTCAGGGGGGCTTGGCTGAATAACGATCGTTGATTGGCCAAATGTCAAGGTCGTTTTTAGCGTGCCGTGTGCACACTTGGGATGACGAAATTTATTTTGTGTGTTTACTTGGTTGAGTATTTGTTTATTTATATGAAAAATATGCTTTATTTTCTTAGTAATTCCTCTCACCCCACATGCAAATAATATTTAAGCAACTATACCATGACTATAGTGTTGCCAGTATGTATCGTTTTCATAGTCCATGCAGCGTGTTGACTAAATGTGCACTCTGTAGGTTGCCGAATTTTGAATCTTGATCGTCGCAATTTGCCATGGGGCGAATTTTTGGGACATTAATTAGGCCTGATTGTCGATGTCGGCTTTTTAATTTTTATCGATTGTCGACAATGAAAATGCTTGCCGATACCAGCGCTATTGCACAGACTAATACAGACTATTTTCCCAACATTTTAACCAAGCATTAATGGTTGATCGAAAGGTCAAACTAATTTGGTTCTATTGCCTATTTTAGCTAAACAAATTCTGGTATGTTTGTACTTTTGCTACACAAAATTTCCGCAATATTTTTATAATCGAGCTAAATTTCGAAAAATTTTGTTGAAAAAAATGTGAACAATTTAACATTCATAAGGGGAGTTAATCATTAGGATTGTGTTAGATGGCCATAAACTTGTATCATGTGGATGGGTTTATGCAAGAAGATCCTCTCTGCAGTAGCTGCCCTATAGACATTTTAATATTCAATAGTAGGGCTCAACCGATTATCGGATTGGATATCATATTGGCCCGATATTTGTGATATCGGTATCGGATCGGATATTGGTTTTTAAATTGATTTTTTCAAAGTTTTTGGTGACTTTGGAGAACCACTGGACCTATTCTGAAGTGTAGGATCCCCGGTAAGATCATTCACAGTTAATTTGAAAAAAAATTGAAAAAAAAATTAGTTTGTTATCCTTAATATGCAACTTGTGTTTACCTTTTCATCTATAACATATTATAAATGCATGGAAAACCAATGCATCTAAAATAATGTGATAGGCCCTAGATGAAGAGAGGTAAATATTAGTTTATGATTTGCATATTGAGGTTAAACTAATTTTTTCATAATTTTTTTTCCAATTTTATTTTTCAAATTAACTGTGAATGATCCTAGCACTTTTTTAAAATGATACCGCATCGTATCGGATATCGGGCCGATATTATGAAATCGATATTGGATATCGGATTGGTAGACAAATGCCATATGTGACCGTACAGCACGAATGAGCCGTAAATGTCCTCAATTTTATTCTGAGTTACAGTGTAAAATGGGCATGAAGGTCATATTCATAACTATTTCAATTTGGTGCTACGTGTATCTCATTAAATGAGGTACACGTAGCACCAAATTGAGGTACCTATGAATACGACCTTCATGCCCATTTTACACTGTAACTCAGAATACAATTGAGGACATTTACGGCTCATTCGTGTCTGTACGGTCACATATCGGTTGAGCCCTTCAATAGTGCACAAATCTGACACCAGGCAGCTATTACAGATAGGGCTTTCATGGACTAACCCCTCGATATAGTGATTGACTGCAGGACTTGTCTAAATATTTGCATTAGGGAATGGGACACTCTAAGTGAAGAATTAAAGGATGGGTGATGCAAAAATGTTTCATCATGTAGGGTACCTGCAGGTAATATGGGACCATTAAGGACGTTTAGCTTATTTGCATAAAAACTAAAGAAGATATGCCCACAAGAGATTGTTATGATGAACAACCTGTCCTTTAAGATTAATAAAACAGGCAATGTTACCTTGTAGTTATGTTTGTTTGGACGCTATGACGTCAAAATGACGTCATCGTCAAGTGTCCCATATTACCTGCATGTGCAGGTAATATGGGACACTGTGTTATCTCTATGGTGAAAATCAAAAAGTTCAGAAAATCACTCTTTTGTTCTAAAAACATTTTTGTTACATGATTTTGAATGTTAAATGCAAATTTCTACAAGAAAATTCAATTTTCTAAATAGTTTTGCTTTTTGCATTGACAATGCACACAATTTCCTATGTGTCCCATATTACCTGCACCCATTCAGTTGAAAATCAGAGAAAATAATCATTTATAAAAGGAAAGTGCCACTTGTCAGTGGAATTTTACCTGCTGATAAGCTTAACCCATCACCTAAAGATCATAAAAAATGACAAATGCCCCCTCAGTACCAGAGTTTTTGGATACACAATCATAAAATGTGACGTCATTGATTTTATATCAGGCCAAAAAAACGACATAATTTTTTGGGCAATTTCACTCTTTTGGCATTGATTTCCAAGAGTTTGATACACAGACTCCAAAACTGCATTTCTAGAAGCACAATTGATGTCTCTAAACACTTAACAAATCAACTTAAAGTGTTTATCTTCTCTAAGCTACTTTTTGTTAAAATGAAAACAGGTGTCCCATATTACCTGCTGTCCCATATTACCTGCACCTACCCTATGCGATGCGTACATGTTTCTTTACACATTTTTTGTTGCGGGTATACTCAAAGTGACAGAGTTTGTTTAAGTGGGTAGGTGTTTGCATGTTAATTTTAAGATGTAAGCCTTTATTTCAATTAAAATCAATGTCTACCCTTTAAAAGATAAGTGTCATGATAATTTATGACATTAAAACCAACATTCATTCATTCATTGCTGTAAATAGGCTCATAAACATAATTTTGAGTTATTTGACATATTTCTAGTGGCTGTGCACCAAGATAATGGGAGATATGGAGGGTATTTGCGCCTCTAACATGGGCTTTCACCAAGTTACCCCCCCCCCCACATCAGAACAAAAACTAATCGGAAATACCACTGTTTTTTCCTGAATTTAGGCAAATTTTCTAAATTTAGGCAAATTTTCTAAATTTAGGCAAATTTTCTAAATTTAGGCAAAGTTTCTGAATTTAGCCAAAGTTTCTGAATCGAGGCAAAGTTTCTGAATTTAGGCATTTAGGCTAATTGACTGAATTTAGGCAAATATGCAGATTTAAGCTCATCAAATTCTTTCTGCTTGACTTGTAACCAGTGTAACCAGTGGCAGCTTAGGGTGGGGAGGGGGTTCATTTTCCCGAGTCAGAATAAGAAATTAAGAAACATTTTTTACACTGTTGAAGGAGAGATCTGTCCAAGGGGATAAAAAGGAAGGACGTGGTCAGAATGGGTGACAATGTTGAGAAGCTAGAAGGATGGCTATCAAGTGAAATGCCTATTGTTCTTTGAGGGCTATGGCATGTTGAACCTGAACTTGAACATGTACAGAAATTCTGCTCTTCCCATCACAACTCAAACAAATATGCCATGGTACTTGGTAGGGGTGATTCTTACACTGTATGATGTATTGTGAATCTGTTTTAAATTGTAGATGAATAATTGTATTTGTTTGTGTGTTTGTTTGTTTGTTTGCAGGCACTGGGTGGATTCATAATCGTCATCCAAGATGATGGGCAAATCTTCTATGCGACACCTACGATACAAGAACACTTGGGCTTTCAAGACGTAAGTGTTGAATTGAAAGTTATTATACTTAGTTCTCTGGGTTGATAGGATGAACAAATTTTAATCTTTCTCCAGAGCAACCGGCGCACATTAACGTTGAAAAATACCTATAGATTTATGTCTCTTGCTCTTCTCCAGCGTGCCTCTGTGGCTCAGTTGGCTAGAGCGTCATGCTAGTATTACGAAGGTTGCCGGTTCGAATCCGCCAGATGCACTCATTTTTGTTGGTTTTTTTCTCAGCGTAAATGTGCGCTGGTTGCTCTGGGGAAAGATTAAAATTTGTTAAAGACGTAAGTTTGTTTGTATGGGGGTTGAATTAGTTTGTTTGTAGGCACTGGGTGGATTCATAATCGTCGTCCAAGATGACAGGCAAATCTTCTATGCGACACCTACGATACAAGAACACTTGGGCTTTCAACAGTAAGTCTATCTGAAGTACAAAGTACCGATGCGGACACATACATTTGCCGACTTTGAAGGCACATATACCTGCAGCAGAGATGCAGCACTGCAAACTATTTACACGCTGTATACACGCACATTATCAGAGTGGACAAACTGAAGATGTAAGTTTGTTTGTATGGGGGGGGGGTGCATTTTGTTAAGACCTGCAAATGGGGATGTACCACTGAAAAATTGTTTCAAAAAGCAAACACATCCACATTTTCCTGTCCGTACCAAAGTATTGCAAATAACGCTTAAGAAAGATCTCATATGCCGGTGTAAAGTCTGGTCTTGGTTGGATAGTGAAACTTCTTTGGTAGAAGCACCATGTACTACAGACTAAGCACAAACAGCCAAAGTCTCAGCATCACCCAATAATGAGGGCCGATAATTCCATGACGTGTGACAGACAAAACTTCTATGCACATACTGCATATTTTTTTACAGTCTTTCGAATAATTGCGTAAATGCGAAGACACACAGTGCTCTAGCGTGTATATGTGAAGGCACACAATGATGGTGCGACTGTTAGACATGCATGATTGTACAATAGGCCCTCATGAATATGCAATAATTCACAGCATACAAAGCACTAGGACTCTGACTGTTGGTGAACAGTCTGTATTAGTCTTATGAGAAGCACACTGATTGTCAGCTTACATGTAAACTGGCCTCAAATAGAAACTTATAATATTTCACAAGGTCATATCTTAAAATCCTCTCCATAAAAATGAACAAAAATTGCACCCAGGATTACTTCAATACTCTACTCTAAACACATGTCAGTAACCAAGCAGTTATCTAACTGACACAGCAGCAAAATGCACTGACATCGGACACCTTCCTGGACCAAAATTCACAGTCCAGGAAGGTGTTCCATGTCAGTGCATTTTGCTGTTGTGTCAGTTGGACAACTGCTTGGTTACTGACATGTGTTTAGAGTAGAGTATTGAAGTAATCCTGTGTGCAATTTTTGTTCATTTTTGGCTCTAGCGAAGCGTACGAGCCAAAGGCATCAGAACGGATAGGGTTACACATACAGTGTTGGTTTTTATGCTAAGGAATTTTTTGTGCTTGGTTTTAGGTTTTCAAATCGGTCCCTAAGTTTTGCTAAATTATTTTTTAATCGATTGCACTCCGATAGAATTGAAATTCAGTTGAGAAAATGTGATTTTTGGCTAAAAAGCCACCATAACGAAGTTATTACTTGGTTCCCTGTGTGCTATAGAGATTATTTTGTCTGTATTTAAATTTAAGTTGCGTGACAATGGCGCAAACCAACGGAAGTTTAACATTAAAATTTCTTAAGATTTTAGTACTCTCAGGTTCAGATTCAAAAATTATTTTGACTTTCTTAACTTCATTTAACTATTTCTTTACAATTTAAATAAAGAAATATTTAAGGAATGTCAAAAAAAATAGTCATGAAAATTGTCGAATCTTGAATAAATCGGAAAAATGAATTTCCAAGTGGACTATTTTCCTTGCATAAGTGCAAATTTTTGCCTTTTCGATAACGCGGTTATCTCCCAAAGTCCCAATGATGTAATGCGTAATTATCCAATCAGTACTGTCCTTAGAAAATAAGGCCCAAAATGAACCAATCACAGACATCGTAATGAACAGTCTTTGGCAGTGGAACAAGTAAACAAACAACCAAGATGTCTGCCTCCACATGAGCACACATGACAGATGTCGCCAGTAAATTGCATCACAATAAGTCGTAAACATGGTTAAAACAAATGAAATTAAATATGTCAAAGGACAGATTGTTATCCTATTTGGTAAAAATATCCCAAAGAGAGATCGCAAGGTGTCTGGGATACTAGGAGTAGGAGCAGTACTACCTCTACGATCGATGCATCTTTCAGAAGTCGGAGACGGAAACCACTCGACACTCATCAGCCGTCATGGCATGCTCATGCACATGATGCACTCATGGAATAGTACATCATGGATACATGTACGTATAAAACCAGGGACGTAAACATGGTAAAGTCATAGTATTACTAGCCAATTCTAGTGAAGCAGAAGAAGCAGATGCAACTTTCAGAAGTCGGAGACGGAAACCACTCGACACTCATCAGCCATCATGGCATGCTCATGCACATGATGCACTCATGGAATAATACATCATGGATATATACGTATAAAACCCGGGACGTAAACATGGTAAAGTCATAGTATTACTAGCCAATTCTAGTGAATTCAATCACCAAACCAAACATCCTTTTCAATATCAAAAAAAAAAGAAGATTATTATGACATCCCAAATATTTTCTCAAACATAAAAATATTTAAATGCCCAAAGACAAGTAATAATAATATAATATTGAATAAATTATGCCCACATTACGCAATGTCTATCTGTCTGTCAGTTTACTCCAGAACTTTAGTTTTGAATTTGTACACGTTCTTACGCATTCCATGCTAGAGTGCTTTGCTATTGTTTTTCAGGCAGACAGCGGTGCAATTTTTTGCAGTTTGCACCGGAGGTTCATGTTGAAATTAAATTTGGATGAAATCATGAAAGTTATTTCGATGAGTCAACTGCATCTTTTGAGCAAGATTTGCCTTTTTTTTGTCGAAGAGTGAAGTGTAATTTTAGCAACTTTTTGATGCAATCGCCTGTTGTGATCGGCTGTGTTTACTTCTGAACTTCCATTGCTTTACATGGTGTCATTCTTCAGCGAATCCGACTAGATTTTGAATGCAATGGTCTCTAGTCTACAATGTAAAATGTGAAGCTATCGGTGAACAAATTCTTGGCTGGACTTATCGAGCAACTGTAGACTGCTTATTTTTTGGAGCCCAGGGGTCGCGTGTTCCTCAAACTTGGTGGGTGGGTGCATTCTTGACCCGAGACAGAACAAGTTTGTTTTGGCAAATGGGTCAAGGTCACTCGAGGTCATTTGGGGTCAAATGAGTAAAACTGTCATGGCAAGAATTAGAAACTTCGTGGGTACAGTCAACATTTAGAGCCAAATTTTTGGAAGGTCATTACGGGTCACCAGCTGAGGTCAAATTAGTAAAATTTTAGGGTCACCAGAGGTCACACGAGGTCAAATTAGTAAAAACTTTTGGACGGGCATGAAATTTGGTGGGTACAGTCAATATAGAGCCACATTTTTGGAAGGTCATTTTGGTGTCAACAGAGGTCATCTGAGGTCAAATTAATAAAAACTGTTGTATGGGCATGAAACTTGGTTGGTACAGTTAACATTTAGAGCCAATTTTTGAAAGATCATTTTGGGATCACCAGCGGTCATCTGAGGTCAAATTAGTAAAAAGTGTTGGATGGGCATGGCAGATACAGTCAACATTTGAGTCAAATTTTTGGAAGGTCATTTTGGGGTCACCAGGGGTCATCTGAGGTCAAATGATTAAAAAGTGTTGGACGGGTATGAAACTTGGTGGGTACAGTCAACATTTAAGGCCCTTCACAATTAATTCTTAGTTTCCTGTTTCAAGTTTGAAAATAAAGGACGAGGCGACTTTTAATTATTAATTATTAATTATCTATTACTTTCTTTATTTTGAAAATGTGGTTGTGACTATTATCAACAGTCCATTTGGTCATTTTAACTAAGACTACGGATTTAATTATTTTACCTTTATAATTGATTTTTTACATTAACATTAGTAGGGGACCCTACAATGTTCTTGTTTTATATTCATAATCAAAGTTGAGATGATCAAAAACAGATATTAGCAAATAAAAGTAATTAAAAAGTCAATTAAAAGATGAAAATACCTAAATAAAAATAAAATAATTAAATATTTTTCCATTCTTGATTTTGGACGCGCGAGGGAAACAGGAAACTAAGGATCAATTGTAATTGGCCTAAAGGCAAATTTTTGGAAAAGTCATTTCGGGGTCACCAGAGGTCATCTGAGGTCAAATTAGTAAAAACTGTCGTATGGGCATGAACAATGGTGGATACAGTCAACATTTATAGCTAAATTTTGGAAAGGTCATTTCAGGGTCACCAGGGGTCATCTTGAGGTCAAATAAGTAAAACTGTCAATGGGCGTGAAGCTAGGTGGGTATCGTCAACATTTGGAGTCACATTTTTGGAAAGACATTTGGGGGTCAATAGGGGTCATCTGAGGTCAATGTAGTAAAAACTCTTGGACGGGCATGAAACTTGGTGCTGGTGGGTATGTCAACATTAAGAGCCAACTTTTTGAAAGGTCATTTCAGGGTCACCTGAGGTCATCCAGTGTCTATCTGAGGTCAAATTAGTAAAAACTGTCATATGGCCATGAAACTTGGTGGGTACAGTCAACATTTTAGAGCCAATTTTGAAAGGTCATTTTGGGGTCACCGGGGTCATCTGAGGTCAAATGAGTAAAAACAGTCGGACAGGCATGAAATTTGGTGGGTACAATCAACATTTAGAGCCAACTTTTTGGAAGGTCATCTTGAGGTCATCTGAGGTCAAATTAGTAAAAACTGTCATATGGGCTTGTAAATAGGTGGATACATCCAACATTTATAGCCAAAATTTTGGGAAGGTCATATCTGGGTCACCAAGGGTCATCCGAGGTCAAATTAGTCAGAACTGTCCTATGGGCATGAAACTTGGGTACAGTCAACATTTGGAGTCAAATTTTGGAAGGTCAATTCGGGGTCACCAGGGGTCATCTGAGGTCAAATTAGTAAAAACTGTCGGATGGGCATGAAACTTGTTAGGTATAGTCACTTTTTAGAGTCAAATTTTGGGAATGTCATTTCAGAGTCACCAGGGTCATCTGAGGTCAAATTAGTATTAAAGGAAATCTGTACCATAAACTAATCAATGGCTATAGTTGCAGTAATAATAAAAACGACAAACAGTAAAAGTCCCAAGCTTACATACCGGTACGTCCAAATTAAGGAGAAATTCTTAATTCCTTACGACGATCAACGGTCAGTTTGCGATCCATGGTGGCGGCCATATTGATACCCGATGTATTTTTTATTAGCTGTAACGGTACCTCAATTTTGAAACCAGCGAAATCCGTGCCACAAGCCTCGTCCCTCGTGAACTTTGGTGACACGAAACGAATACTAACAAAGTTCAGATTCAACATTCGTTCAAAAGAAAACGCGACAATTTTTACCCATAAAACTACAGAAGAACATAAAAAATGCATTTTAAGTCATATTTATGATCAACAATGTCATTTGAGAACGAAAAGTAAAAACAGCACTAAAACCAAAATTAAGCTGTGGGGTCGCGAATGCCATAGCAACATACGCTCTTCGCCGTGGGTCTGTGTGAAAGGTTACGCTATAAACATGGCAGAAGCAGCTATCATGGCGGCTTCCATGAATCGCAGTAACGAAGGATTAAAAGTGCTTTTTCTTTGTTAGGAATATTCCGAAATTCATATAGACCGTCTAGTATGTTTAATTTAGGGGTATATAACTATATTAGCCATTGATTAGTTTATGGTACAGATTTCCTTTAACTGTCATGAAACTTGGTGGTACAGTCACCCAACTAGAGCCAAAGCCTTATTCAGACTAACACTATTCTTGACATAGGCCTACTCGCCTGTATATTATATTTTGATCCGTTTTGGCCCATTTGGACTCGCTTCCACCCGTTCGATCCATGTCGCTAATTCCCTAAATTGATTGATGTATCATTGTATGCTCTGCAAATGGGATAGCTACCAAACTACCTGTTGGGGGAATGTGATCTGTCACATTATACTCAAATGATATTTCACCTGTTGCCCATTCGACTCCAAGAACAATTACTTTCACTGTCACCAAAAAGCGCAGAGCCACAGCGCCATTGGTGCTCTTGTTATGGAGAGGATTTTAAGATATGACATTGTGAAAAATTATAAGTTTCTTTTTGAGACCAGTTTAGTAGCAAAATGTGTACATATGGTAGTGCTGAAATTTCAAACTAATAATAGTCTTTTTACCAAACTTTCACACTAATATTGTCTTTTTCCAAACTTTTATTATCATTTTTTGTAGGCTGATGTGATGCATCAAAATATCTTTGAGTTGATTCATAAAGATGACCGCATGGACTTTCAGCAGCAACTCAAAGTCAAGATGTCCCTGCCTGATGGTGTAACAACAACTCCTGAAGAAGAAGGTATGTGTGCTTTGCAGGCACTATGAACCACAATGGCCTCATCCCAGTGACATAGTTCATTAACCTCAATTAAACAAACATAGTGCAAAAATTTGATCTCAAGTTGTAGAGTGTGAGTTTTTGTACCCAAATTTTCTAAGGTCATTCAATGAATGTACAAATGTATTGGGGTTTTAAAAGAACTGTGCCTGATAGATGAGCATGCTGTGGATCCTAGTGAGGGATAGCGCGAGCTCAGAAAATTACAAAGAATACAATTGATTTTTTTCCCCGGACACTTTAGCCCTGCAAAACCCAAATTTAAGGGGTCCAATGAGAATTCAAAGGGGTCTGAAGTTATTTTCATGATTATGGAATGCTCTATTCAGAAGATTTTTTGGGTTTTCTGTGTCATAATTGGTTCCTTTTTTTTGTATCGACAATGACAAAATTTCATTTATAATATGAGCAACTCTGCAAAGGATTTACATAATTTAAGTTTTCCTGCATCGTAAAATTTAATGGGTCCATGCAGTTTTGATGACCGGGTCCATGCAGTTTTGATCGGACCCATTAGTCAATTTCAGCTTGTAATGGAGTTTAACCATCCAAAACATAAAAGTAAGGGGTCCCATGATGCACAGATGCATAAGAATGCCACCCTGGTGCTTTGGCAGTACTTTTGCAGAGTGTGTAAAATGCCTGAATTAAAAAATACGTATTTTAGCATGACACAATATGCTGAAAATCTCATTGAACTTGGCTTGGTGGACTGCATAGCGGGAACACTCTACATTAGTGTATGTTACTAGCTTACTTGCTTACTAGCTACTAACCATTTGGTCTTAAATGGGCATATCTCGAAATGCCACAAAGCTATAACCCTCCGAGTGGTGTCAAATAAAAGAGAAAAAAATAAGAAATACAATTTAAAAAAAACCACCGGGGGTTCTACTCCCAATACTTTTAAAGTTACGTCCATTTTACTCCACCTGAAAGATGCAAGTGAGCTTAATTCAGTGCTTCTGTATGGGGAACAGGTTAGGACACGCATAGTCTGCACTTGCCAAATTCATATCAAGTCTGCACAAAAAGTAACTCAGCTGTTATAAATACGCGTATAGATTCAGAACTAATAATTGTTTTCACACTATTTCAGCATAGAGAGAAGCATGATTTATTTACGCGCATTTTGATACCCCATTCGTCAAATGTCGTTCAATATTAACAACACAGTAGTGCTTTTACAGAAAAATACCCGAATTTAAAAGTTGCAGTTTACAGCGATCACTGGTTATAATGCCAGCACTGTAAACACGTAAAGCCCGCCATTATCTTCGCGCTTACTTCAAATCAATACAAATAACGGCAACTTTTACATTGGGGTATTTTTCTTTCAAAACACTGCTGTATTGTCAATATTGAACGAAATTGGACAAATGGGGTATCAAAATGCGCGTAAATAAATCATCCTTCTTTTTCTGTTGAAATATTGTGAAAACAATTATTAGTTCTGAAGGCGTATTTATAACAGCTGAGTTACTTTTTGTGCAGACTTTAGGTGAAATAAAGGTCCTATAACCCCTTATAGGATTTTACAATGTTGTGCAATGTGGATGCGTTATATTAACCTTTTGAATGAAGAAAGAAAGAGAAAGATATATAGTATAGTCAGTTAAATAAGTAAAACATAAATAATTGAATTAATTAACAATTAATCAATTAATGCCATCCGAGGTCAAAGGTCATCAGACAGGTCAACCGAGGTCATATGGGGTCAACGGGATAGGCTTAACTCGGTCCACCAGTTTGCGGTGCAGTAACGGCTCTTGTTTGTGATGATGAAAGCAATAACATGAACTTTTATTGATCATTGCTCTTTAATAGCTGTATCTCAAAATCAATAGTGGTAACATCTGATAGTGTTAATTTCATATAAATTGAAGTTAAGAGGAAGTGGTGGTTCAATTACCGATTGACAGCATATGTGTGGCTAGACGCAAGTCTGTAGTGAACATGTTTAAACAAAAACAGTAATATTAATTTCAACAAGTTGATAATTGAATATTAAAAAATATTAGTGAATAGGACAGTGTGTGCACCTTGCCCTTCAATCGGACTTGCAGTTGAGTCAAGTCAAGTAGGTTTTTCATCTCAAGTCCTAAAGTTTGAGTCGCGAGTCATTTGGTATTTGAGACTTGAGTCCTAAAATATTGAGCCGAGCGAGTATATGTCGAATAGAGTATTCAAATCGAGTTATTACAAGTCTGTAACGCATTGACCTTGGGTCAATTTCATTATACTTTCGACCCTTCGTAACTGTTACGAATGCACAATACTAGGCGAAACTTTACAAAGGTTCACTGTAGTAAATCCCTATTACTTACGAAAGGTGTCGTTCATAAGTAAGTTTAGTGAAATGGAACTTACGACTCGTCATAAGTTACGAATGATTTCAAGACTTACAAAGCTTCGTTAAGTTTAGTGAGATGGACCCCAGGGTGATTTGATCTTGGGCATTTGTGTTACCACTCAACCATGAGTACCAGACTTGAACCTTGTAGATCAAGGAGAGCTTGTGTAGGTAGCTCAATTGCATGGTAGAGCATCGGCATTGTCATCCGAGTTCATGAGATTTTGCTTGTTGCTTAAGTAAAAAAGTCTCCGTTTGGAAGTGTCTATTAATGTGTTATCACCAAAAATATGTAGACTAATAATATAATGATAATGATCATAATCATAATCAAAAGTAAATAAATGTGCTTCAAAGTACATAACTTCTACAAGGTCTCATTGAAAAAACAAAGAAATTGTATACCAATTATTAGGTTACTGGATTTGTGAAAGTGCTACAGACAAAAAGGTTTTAATTTCACTAATGACAAAAGTAAGATGTGAAACAACAATTTGCAGATATTAATTTCTCAACTAATATCATAATAATTTTTTATTGAATGGATACTCGTTTTGTAAGTAATTGACCCTCTTTGTAGCTGTATAATGCAATATTTTCACATGCAGATATTTTCACGATTTCGGGGTTCTCTGACATTTTCGCAGGGGTGATGATTTCACAGTTGTAGATTTCTGAGTAAGTAAGCTTAATAATTAAGCTTTGTATATTCGAGTCTTTCGTGGGGTGTGGAATTTGTGGACCTATGTCAAACTGCAAAATTTGCAAAAAATAAAAACACCACAAAAGTTTCAGCTGACGCAGTAATTCAATATATTGATAATAGAACTGAACCTTTTCTGTACTATTTTACTTAAGATAATTGAGCTTTTACTTTCATTGCTGTAATTATACTAAACTAGATTTCGCGGTTCTCGGGTCGGGCGCTTCTCGTGATAGGCCTATTTATAATTACCCAAACCCGTTACCCATATACCTGCCCTGACTTTTTAAACTACTATGAAATGCGTCTCTCAATGATCAAGACGCAACTTGACACAACTTAATCAACTCTGTTTGTTTTATAAGTGTGATGCTTACTACGGTAGTTCGGTAGGCCTACCCATAATCTGGAAACCCATCATTCGCCTCTTCCAAGCCCTGCCCTGTTACCACATTTAGAGAAACCAAAATTAGTATCTGGACTTATTAGTTATAGGCCTTACCACAACGGATAATTTTTATGTTAACCATTCTGACGTGGATATAGGCCGTTACTAAAGTAATGAAATCAATCGCGAGAAACGTGAACGCAAAAACGGTTATAGGTTATGTTAACCATTCTGGAGGATTCCGGAAATAGTCTGCTACTAATAGGCCTCTGCACGTGTGCTGTTTTGAAATATGCGTTGATATCCGATGAGATGCACCTGCACGATTAACCACACTGTAATGCTTTCCGATGCTCGCACTGGCGCTTACGCGAGAAGCGCTTATCGCGAGGGCGCACCGCGAAAGCACGCAAGTTAGCGAAGCCACGACACGCGATAGCGCCAGCGGACAGAGGTAATGGACGGACGGACACGCCATGATTAGTATTATGATATATAATAGGTTATATATAAAGTGTTAGTTTTGTGATGAAGGTGGATGGTAGCGGTGAAGTCACAAATCTCAGAGTCCCAAAATAAGTGTGTGGATATGCACTCGAGGATTGATTTAGGAATCACAATTCTCGAGCACGCCAATCCTCAGAATTTTATGATCTTCTGAACATGATTTCTGTCATGTAAAGTTAGCAACCTCTGATGTAGTATGTTTGAAAGCATGAGCATTAAGGTTGGTCTGAACCCTGGAATTATGGAAACTTTCGGGCCTCATAACTTCTAAATTGTTGGTCTAAAGTATATAAAAGTATACATATTTAGAATGGCAAAGACTTGATAAGTTCATCTGTGAGGTCAAATTTGGGCCAAAATCCCGAAAAAAAAATTCATTTTTTTGAATTTCGACCAACTTTGAGAAATTTGCACCAAAAATGGTTTTAAAAAAGCCAGATTTTGGCCCAAATTTCAAAAAATTTTGGTGAAATTGGTCAAAATTTAAACAAATGAAAAAACAGGTCCTAGATATTTTGATCTAGTTTTTAAAAATTAATAAAAAAACAATTTGGCCCAAGAATTTTTTTGTTAGGATGCACTTAAAAGAAGTGGGCCAAAACCGTTATTTTTAGATTTTGGGCCAAAATGGCATTTTGGCCCAAATATTTTGACCTCACAGATGAACTTATCAAGTCTTTGCCATTCTAAATATGTATACTTTTATATACTTTAGACCAACAATTTAGAAGTTATGAGGCCCAAAAGTTTCAATAATTACAGGGTTCAGACCAACCTTAACAGTATTGTCATCTTTCTGCCAGATGACACCACCTTGCCATTCAGTTAGTCGTTACACTATCCTCCTCCCTCCCCCCCCCATCTCTGCCAATCGCTCAATGGCAAAAAGTGCTCAATCATCAGCATGCTTTGATAGGTCTACAGTCTCTGTTGCCTAATTATAATACAATAATTACTAATTGCCATCACTGGTTGGAGAAAGATTAATTACATTGCACTATAGAGAAAACCACAAATATAGTGCTGATGTGGCATGATGTTGAGGCGACTTCAGACCTTTATCACAAGGAAAATAGCTGCTCCCTGGTTACTAGTACATCTTGCATCACTCACTATGAGCGTGTTTCTACAGGCGCACCGCTAAGTTACCGCTAAATGGATAACGCTATCTTACCGTTATCTTACGCTTAACCTGCTGTTTCCACAGACAGGTTTTTGCCGCTAGCGTGTTCATACCGCTTAATCTGAATGACAAACATGTTTTAAAAGTGTATTTTGTACGGTAGTATATGGCCAGAATATTGCATCGTAGGCCTAGAATTAATGCTAGAATGGATTGTTTAATGGTTGATTATTGCTAAATAATCACTTTTTTTTGTTATATTTTGCAAATCAAGAGGAAAGTTTTACATTTTACACAGTTTTTCACTATTTTGTAGCATTTACAAATTTCCGTGAGCAAACCCCGAATTCCGTGAGTTTTTCTGTTTTTCCGTATCACGGATAAATTGTGGCTTTACATAACAGTTTGGACTTGTTATGTTGCCCAGGCTGTTATTAAAGTTTTTGTCATGTCGTCTGTCCAATTAACATGTTGATTAACAGCCATTTTGTTTGATTTTGCTCAATAATCGGCAAGTTACCGCTTCGGTCTGTTTCCACAGAAAATCTACCCGCTTCGTCAACGGCTAAAACCTACTCCAACGAGGTTTCAGTTGGCGATGAAACGGCGTTGCAAAAAGGCGTTGGAGGCTGTTTCCACAGGAGTGATTAACGGTTCCATACCGTTTCCAAAGCGGTATTTGGCTCTGTAGAAACACGCTCTATGAACCATAATTAACTCATCTGCAATGGTGAAGTTCATCATTCTCCATTCAACAACCATACTTCTAAAGTTTGATGAAGTTGATGAGGATGAGTTTTTGTACCCAGCACATTTGAAGGTTAATTTATATATGAACAAAGATGTGGGGTTAAAGAACTTAGTCTTGGAACCTTGTAATGTTGCAGATCATAGTGCATGTTAAAGAGAAAAGGCAGATGCCTACTATGCAATTTTGAGGGGTGGCAAACTGTTAAAAACTACAAAAAATGAAGCCTATGAGGTGGGCACAGATGGGAACCTGCATAGGACATGCAAAAACACTTTAGATACTATATTCTACCTCTGATTCTACACATCAGCAGCATGATCGCGGGGTCTGAGCACCGTCATCAGGGCACAGGGCTCTCTTGAGCCCTCTCAAATGAACTAGCAATTTACACAGATGTCTAAAGCAGGTCTCCGCAAATAGCGGCGCGGTGGCTTCCCGAGTGGCACGCGGCGCCGTTTAGATTTAAAAAAATAAAAATAAACAATGCGATTCCCATGTTATCCTTGTAAAGACAGACTAAAAGAGTACAAAATGTTGCACCAAATGGCATCATTTGCACCTCAAATTAAAAAAAATCAATAGCTTCAGAGGCCTCTTCAATAGCCTCTGACCCCCCCCACCCCCGTGAATTGTAAGAGCCATTGAGTGGCGCTTTGCAGGTTTTTTCTATTTCATGTGGCGCTTCAACAAATCTATTTGAGGAAGCCTGGTCTAAACTTAGGGTCTAGCTTTTACCCCCAGCTTTTGCTGCCTCTGGTACTTTTTATTCCCCTCATGCCCCCACCCATATGAAATTCTAGTTCATGCATTTTCCCCTCCCAAGTTTTATACATATTAAATGGAGAATATGTCCTAACAGTGGCTTGGCGTGGATCATGATATTGGGGGGCACTGACCATGATTGGTGGGGAGGGGGGGGACACAAATAATTTTTCGGCTATTTTCCTACTGGAATTTCTAAATTTTGCAATCAATACGTGCCCCACAACCCCCACCCCCGTGCCCCTATGATGCTAGGCCACTGTGTTGTGTTCTGAATTTAGCTTAGCTCTTCATCTAGATCCAGTATGAGATGATATAAGCCCAGTTATTGCTGGGGTGTATAGGGAGTACTAGTGGATGGGGGAACTGAAGGAAATCAATGGAGTCTGTCGCTACCTCTTCCAATGATCATGGTGCTAGGCATCTGATCATGGTGCCCAAGTCCTGAAAGTTCAGTGCCCCTTCTTTACAACTGAGGTCAAATTTTGAGCTATAGGTTAATAAATTGTGCCACTGACATTATTGCTATTTTGGCTGATTGTGATAGTGTCAGAGTTTCAATTTGGCACCAAGGAGCAAAAGTATTTACTATTTGATTTCACATCATAGCAGCACATGGATACATAGTGTTGAATGAAACATAATGCAGCGATTGCACATTTTCCCGGTGGGTTCAGTCTTCACTGACAATGTGTACGCATGATGGTTCCAATTAGGGGTACTTTTCAAGAAATGTCCGCAGAATTTTCGAGGACAAAATTGTTCGCGATTGTCCAAATTAGGGGTGTTTTGGAGCAAAATTGTCCTTGAAATGAAAAATAGGGTGTATTTCTAGGACTTTCGTCCGTTTTACTGCTACAGTTTTCGTTATTGTCCTCATTTCCCGTGAAATAGGGGGAAATTCAAAAGCGCCCTTGAAATGGTAAAAATAGGGTATTTATTTCGAAAAATGTCCTCGATTCCTCATGATAAGGGGTGAAATGAAAATGCGTCCTCAAAATGATAAAAATAGGGGAGGTATTTGGGGCAAATTTTCCTTGATTTCACGCAGAATAGGGGGGTAAAATTGCTGCAAATGTCCTCGATTCCCCGTGAAATAGGGGTCATTTTCAAATCCTGGAACGGTCATACGTCCTACCTTTAAATACAAACTGAACCCACCGGGCACATTTTATACCACCTTGTTACTGTAAACCGATATACACAATGTGTAACCATGTAATAGCTTGGGAGAAAACGCCCAGCAAACATGACCAAGAGATGAACTCAACCTATTATGCATTTAATGTGAAATGAGAGAGCAGAGCTAAAACAATGTTAGGTTTCCTCACCTATCTGTGACTAATGATATGATGCAGCATTGCCAGACAGGTTACTTTCCCACCCAATTGAGCTAGCCCAGCAAACATGACTGTGGGATGAACTCAACCTATTATGCATTTAATGTGAAATGAGAGAGCAGAGCTAAAACAATGTTAGGTTTCCTCACCTATCTGTGACTAATGATAAGATGCAGTGTTGCCACGCAGGTTACTTTCCCACCCAATTGAGCTAGCCCAGCAAACATGACCATGAGATGAATTCAACCTATTATGCATTTAATGTGAAATGAGAGAGCAGAGCTAAAACAATGTTAGGTTTCCTCACCTATCTGTGACTTATGATAAGATGCAGCGTTGCCAGACTCGAGCTTTTCGCACCCAATTGAGGTATTTTGAAAGGTATACCAGAAATTAAACCACTATTTGCAGTTATTTCTTAGCGCCTTTGGGCCGAAATTGTGGCAACTGGATAAGATGCCTTTATAGTGAACCTTCAACCTTCATGATGATTGTCTCTATGTTAGTCTTACTTAAAGCCATATTGTAACATTTTCATAAAAATCGATTAGTATATCTTTTCCATAAAATGTTAGCTTTTACTGTCAGATTATAGTTCCATCAATAATCTGTGGTCAAATATATCCCCCTTTTAATTTTGAGTCGGTCAACTGAGGTTATTAAGCAAAGAAAATTGGAATTTACTACCAGTGCTGATGACGCCAATACTTGGGTTTTGCTACAGTACAGTCCTTTGATGTGTGTATGACCGTCCCGCAAACCATGTACGTATCATGTTATGAACATCACATACACGTTCGACTTATATTTCCATCGTAATAATAAACCGTCTTGTTCAGATGGTTTATTCAGAATCTCGGATTTTGACAAAACTACAGCAGCTTTTAAAGTCTTGATTTTTGCAGGGTACGATACTACAGTACATAACAATCGCATAAAAACAGGACTTTGAAAAATATTGAGGGCATTCTCCTTAGCAAATGTTACAATATGGCTTTAAGTTGACCTTTAAACTGGAAAGGGGTACATGAGATAAAAAAATGATTTCCGGAGACTTTTCCTGGAAAGACTGGAATTTTTTTTTCTCTTTGAATAAGTTCATCAGGACTGATATAATTAAATTAAATATCAGATTATGTTGTTCAAGTCCAAAGATTTACTCACGTTTTAGACGTTTCATCTTCCGTGCAGAAGATTCTTTGAGTCATGTATACGATCAGCTACTGCAAGCAACTACACACCCTGGGGATGAGAGTAGGAGGACCAGAGGTGGTGCAGCGGCTGTATCGGCAAGATTATTGATGAAATCTTCCCAGACGGAAGATGAAACGTAAAACGTGAGTAAATCTTTGGACTTGAACAACATAATCTGATATTTAATATAAGACTGGAATTTGCTCTACTTGAGCACCATTTGCTGCCACCTTTGGGTTCAAAAATTATGGCAAGACTGATAAGATAATCCACCCAATTGGGTGATTTGTTTGCTAAATTCAGTTAAAGCACCCAAATATGAGCTTTTGGGTGACTACTTTAATAGTAATACTTCGACTGGAAATTGGGCTATATTCGTGAGCATTGTCTGCGGACGAAATTGTGGCAACCTTCATATTAAAGTTGCCCTCATAGTGTACCTTCACCCTTAGCATCAGTGATGATAGTCTTACTTACGTTGACCGTATTTTGCCCTTTATAGTTGGCGTGGAATGACATTAATGTGAAAACTGGAAATTGCCAGGAAAGGGGTGTGGGATATAAAACAATGATGTGAAATGATTACATGCCCGCATTATGAACCCCATGATGAGCAGTGATTTATATGATGATAGTCCAACTATGTGAAACCTAATTTACCTCTTTTTTCCACCTGAAAGTCTAAAAATTGCAAGGAAAGGGGTGAACAATATAAAACAAAGATGTGAAATTATGCCCACATTCTGAAGCCGATGATGAGCAATGATGATGATGCAAGTTTGTGAGACTTTGTGAGACTCAATCTCCTCTTTTTCCACCTGAAAGTCTAAAAATTGCAAGGAAAGGGGTAAATGATAAAAAACAATGATGTGAAATGATTTCATGCCCACATTATGAACCTGATGATCAGCAATGATGATGACGATAGTCCAACTAATGCTCCTCTTTTTCCACCTGAAAGTCTAAACATTGTGTTAGGAAAGGGGTGAATGAGATAAAACAATGATGTGAAATTATTATATGCCCGCATTATGAACCTGATGATAAGCAATGATTGTGATGATAGTCCAACTATATGAAACCTAATTCTAATTCTCCTCTTTTTTTCCACCTGCAAGTCTTAAATGCCAAGCACTCGGTCGGCGACACTTTGCCACGGGTCTTGGGCTTCGCTGTCCAGCGAAACCGTGCCTATATATCACTTAGGGCGATTGCGCCATCACACCACGTGGGATGCTTTTCGGATCTGAGCTTATGTCAAGTAGTATTTTGTAGCATTCAGGAGGGTTAGGGTTAAAAAAACAAGGAAAGGGGTGAACGATATAAAACAATGATGTGAAATGGTTATGCCCACATTATGAAGCTCATGATGATGCAAGTGTCCACCTGAAAGTCTGGAAAAATTGCAAAAAAAGGGGTGAACAATATAAAACAATGATACACAGGTAATTAAAACAATGTTAGGTTTCTTCATCTATTTATAACTTCTAATTAGATGTTTGCATCATGACCTAAAACATTAATGAAGAGACACTCAACATTAAACAAAAAAAATATTAGCAAACATTGTTAGGTTTCTCTATCTTGACTTAGGAATCAGGATTACATAAACTTTCATGCAGATGTCCATTTGTGGGATGCTGGCCACCCGATATTTAAGATTTTGTATAACTTTTTGTACTTTTTAGCCCATTTGTGACCATTATTGTTAAATTTTCCCCCATGAAAGTTGACTTGACCCCCTCACCCCTTTCCCCTCCTGAAGAGAAAAAGTCCCGACTACACCAATGGTGTGAAACAGTGCAAGTAAGTCAAACTCAGTTTTCTTCTTAAACTTCCATCTAAAAACAATGTAAAATTAGACAGATGTGAGCTAATTAAAACAATGTTAGGTTTCCTCATCAATCCATAACCTTTCTTCAGTTTTCTTCTTTTATTTCCATCTAAAAACAATGTAAAATTCACAGATGTGAGCTAATTAAAACAATGTTAGGTTTCCTCATCAATCCATAACCTTTCTTCAGTTTTCTTCTTTTATTTCCATCTAAAAACAATGTAAAATTCACAGATGTGAGCTAATTAAAACAATGTTAGGTTTCCACACCAATCCAAAACTTGATGGTTAGATGCCAGGGAAGATATGTTGCCCTTCCCAGAATCCTGTGAAACTATGATGCATGACCTCATTAAATTAAATGACACACCTATCATAGGTTTCCCTTTGTTTTCATGTTGAGAATAGATTGGCTACACATGGGTCGATAGTCAAGAAACAGGCCCGCACGCAGGGGGGTTATGGGGGGTGCACCGCACCTCCCCAAATTTGCAAAAGTATACAAAAAGTCCCAAAATTAAAGAATGTGCGAGCATAGCGAGCAAAAAATCAGGTTAATGGTGGTTTTTGGTCAAAAAGGTCCAAATTTGGGGGGAAGTCCACTTTTCACAAAATCGCCCCGCCCCGTTGAAAAAAAGTCCACTTTTTCAAAATCAGTACCCCCCAAAAAAATCCTGCGTACGGGCCTGTCAAGAAATAAACATATTTTGCAAGATCTGCATGTGCTCCGTTCATTGAGGTAATTTTTGTCGAAATGTCGACCAATGTTGCACTAGATTGCAAATAAGTACAGACAATTGAAATGGAAGAAATGCATTATGGGAAGTGTAAGACATCTTCTGGTTAGATGTCCTCCTCATGAACCTAAAAAAGTGCTGATGAGGACTCTCTGCCAAATATGACCCTATTTTCCTCTAATTTATAGAGGACTCTGCCAATTACAGGGACATTGGCAGATTTTGTGGGGTGGTCAATTAAAGGTTTGAATGTCCTTATTTTGATTCATGATGTTGTATAATTCTGATTTATTTTAATTAGTATAAAATATCAAATGAAAGTTGCAAAAGCATGGTAATTTTGACAAATATAGAACTAGTTTGTTGAGTTCCTTGGAGTTGGAACATGCAGTGCATAAACAAATTTTTAGCGGAACGGCACAATTTGGTGGAAAGTCGATCAGTACAATAGCAAGTTTTGTAAATAGTACTGAAGGTATTATTTTGAAATTACTATAGAAGTGCACATCTCACCCTAACACCTACCCTAACCTTAAACCCTTGTACTAATTGTAATCCCAACATAAACCTTAACTGTAAAAAATCTTAACACCAATTACACGTGACCCCGCCACAAAGGTCTGATGAAAGTATGATCCATGGAACATGTCAAAATTATTTTTCTTAAAAAAATGTGTTATCTAAATTCAAAATATCTTTGTTATGTCTCTGCCCGGGGTCTCTGCAAACCAAAATATGTACAAAAATGTTTCAACTCGAAATCATTGAGTGTACCTTTAAAGGTAAGGAATGAGTTAGATAAAACAATGTGGTGTGAATTGATAGGATGCCCACATCATGAACCTAAAACAAATGATGCAAATCTTAGTTATTATTAAAGATTTGCTCTCTGCTCCTGAGAACTAGGAATATGAGGTAATCAAAACTGTTTCTGTCATCAATCCATATTATATGACTTATGGTTAGATGTCCTCATCTTGAACCCAAATATCTAAGGTAACAGCCCTACTATCTAGCTGAAGAATATGTTTCTGACCACAGAAATTCATTAATCAGGGATGGTAGATTATAGGTGTTTGTTAACCCCAACTTCCACCGTGCTTCTTGGCTATGGGAAAGAAAAGGAAGGAATGAAGAGAGAAGGTGAACAAAGAACTTGTTTGATCAACTTGGGATTTGAACCACAGACCCCCCGGAAAGACCACCCTTTTTGGATTTAGTAGTACCGAAAGACCCCTAAATTTGACCAAAATATTGCCCCATTTCAGGCGATTTTCAACCAGAAAGCCAAGAAAGACATTTGATTTTGACTGTTCGCAGCTCCAAAATACCCCCTTTTACTTGTTCGCAGCTCCAAAAGACCCCCTTTCACTAGTAGGCCGTCAGCTCCCAAAGAGTTACCACCTCAAAATTCCGGGGGAGCCTACCCACCAAATATTTATAAGATCTGCCCCCTCCCCGATCTTGGTACCGAAACGAGGTTCTATATGCAAATGCAAACATAACTTTTAATAGCAAAGTTCTTATTTTTTGTTTTTTTTATAAAACAGATTATCAAAAATATGAACAGATAGGAGAAATAAGTTCAGTTCTCGGTAGCAGAGGCATACCGACCGGTGATGAACAACAGTGAAACATGATTGAATCCCTTTCAACAACGAAAACAAGCTAAAGATCTCTAATTCACATGATTCCTTCATTCGGAATGTCTGTTTGACATTGCCACTCAACCTTACAAGAAGATAGGTGATTTCTCTGTTGATATCAGTAATAAAACTAAAAAAATATATCAGTAAATGTTTATTAGCTGCTACTTCCAACATAAGAGAGTGTTTACGCATAAGTTCCAGGCATGACAAATTTAATGTGTTAGAGTGAGTAACGTGTACGCGTAAACTTGTGTTCGCGTATGTACGCTACTGAACTGTGGATTCATCACTGAGTAACAACGCTTGGATCCTGTACAAAGGTATAGGAAGAGTTGTTGAAATGGCAAAAAGCAGCTATTACACATTAGTTTGTGTAAATGACTAGAGTCATTTATCTACAGAAAGATACCGAGCTCGGTGAATATCGATATGTTTCGTCAATGTTACCGTTACCATGCTTTCTGGCACGTAATACATGTAACACTACACAATGTTGACTTAATAATTATCATTAGTCAAATAAAACTGCACATATGCTGCGAACATAGACAATTTTGTGAAGAAATACATGAGTACATCAGACTTCACACTAAACTGGCATAACCAGTGATATGCTATTGTTGTAAATGAGGGAGCATCGGTAGTGGGGTAGGGAGGGGTTATACCAATGGGGAGGGGAGGGAGGATGAAATTTAGACCTTCTCTACACACCTGCATGGACTGTCAGCTCATCAAAAGGGAGTCAAAGTGACAGGTCACAGGGTCGGATCCAGGAATTTTTGATAAAGGGGGCGCCTTTTGGTCGACCACGAAAAAAATGTGTTAAAGGGGATTACCCCCTCGAAAAACTCAACGGTTTTGGCCCATTATTTGCTGTTCATGGCCGGACTTGTTCCTTTTTTTTTTTTAAATTTCTTACAATTTTTGTATTTTTAAGTTACCGGCGCCCTTTGCTAGTCAAAAAATAGAGGCTGCGCCCCCCTAAATCCGCCCCTGGGTCATGATGGAGAGACTGCCCCCTCATGCTAATGGTCATCACATATCAGATTGGGACTATTTTTTATAGCATATTCAGCAGAATACTGGGTTGCATTGTACAGGTGAAGGATATAAGTGTTTTATCTCTTTTTCTGTTGATGGGGGGGGGGGGGGCAGACTCCTCCATATGATTTGCTGGATGCTCTTAAACTATACTACCTACACCTCTACTGCAGTCAATTTTACCGTCCCAGCACACTGTGATCCCAGCATATACATGTACAGTACTCATTTGTACACCCAGATGGAGAGAAACAGAGGTGAATGGCCTTGTCTGAGAGATGTGAGAGCACAACATGATGGTGCTGACAGGATTTGAACCTGTAACCTTGTGATCACGAGTCAAAACCTCTTTCACCATGCTACAGCACCCTCTAGAAAAATGACAATGTCCTACTGGTCAGAAAATACCAGTTCTTACAATTTGGTATTCGCCTATTGCACGGTTCCGCCATATATATGCGGGGAGAGCATCGAAGTGGCAAGAGACATGAAAGGAAGTATCACATAAAAAATAATAAAATGTAGATATTTATATAGCGCTTTATGCCGTAAACAGCCTCAAAGTGCTTTACATTTATTCCACCGTCATTAGAATAATCGGAACCACGTTTGCAGCCTACAAATGGTGCATGGTTCATCAGTACAACGACTGTGGCTACCCCTAACAGCTTCCCATTGCACCTGGGTGGGGTGAGGCAAGCGAGGCAAAGCGCCTTGCCCAAGGGCACAACACGGTGGCGGGACGGGACTCGAACCAATGCACATCGAGCAAGCTCTCAGATTATGAGTCCAAGGCCGTATCCACTGAGCCACCGTGCCCTCACATGGTACATAACTTGACACAATGTTATATGACTGGTTCAATTCCGAGGCTCTCCTCGCATATAACCGCGCAATGGGTGAATAGTGACAGAGTGATGAAAGTCATCAATTAATGATTGTAAATTAGCCAAAGGTAATGGATTAAAGTATATTCTAAGCTGACATACACTTTACGGTTCATGCCTCGCTCCACCCAGAGGGTAACAGTGAGCTGGTAACAAAGAACTGCAGCGCAAATGGTATAATGAGCTGTTCAGTGATTGCAGACAGTTTTGGAGAATAATGATTCTAATATGTAGCAAAAACAATAATATTTTGGAATCAAGTTTAATTGCTGTTTCTGATAACCCATAGTCAAGATGAGGGCAATGTATTTTTAAATAGTCAATAGATAATCATTTTATTGGTAAATCAAATAGTATTGTGTTGATATAGCCCATAATAATCAAAGTTTACATGATAAAACTGGAGTGCTAACAAACTTTATCATAAGAGAAGACAATGTTAGGTCAGAAATAGATTGATAATAATGATAATAATATCCATATGATTGTTATATGTGCAGAATGTGGCTTGTTCACATCCACATTATAATGAAGGGTGCACGAGCAAAATGTGCTTTTATCATCAATGCCAGCGTCCTAAATAAGCAGGAGCCAAGGGCCAATGTTACCCCTGCAGAACCTGCAAATTGTTCCTGTTTCCCATGGAAATCTCCATGACCAGGGACAACTTTTTATTGAAATGGACCTGACTTTATATCTCGAATGGTGGGACCTATAGGCTTAATACATTTTGAAGGTGCATAGCACCCTCTGGAATAGGTCCTGTATTACTGTGGCCAATCACAGTTTTAGTTTAATGGATTTAATACTCACAAAACGTGGACCACGGTTTGTGGATGTGTGTGAAAGTAGACGTACACAGCATGTACACACAAGTTTCAATACTACAGACTATTCGCAAGAGCCAAAGTATACCTGTGCTTTGTATGCTGTAAATTCGCGCATATTCATGAGGGCCAGTCATTAGATTGTGTGTGTCTATAACAATCATGCCAGTGTTGCATGCCTTCGTGTAATATACACGAATAGAGCATTGCGTGTCTTCGTAAAAATATGCATTATGTGCGAAGTAGTTTCTTCTGTCGCACTTCATAGAACATTAGGCACTCTTTAACAGGTGATGCTGAGACTTTACCTGTTTGTGAATAGTCTGTACATGTAGTAGTCTGTGGTAAACACACTCAATACTTCAATAGAGCAAAAAACATGGAAATAGCATGTTCATCCATTAAACACCTCTAATGCAATTAATATCCATAAAATTTGACACCGACTTCCTCTGAACCCCTCACCTTTCCCCTCACCCTAAAATGATATCTGATTGATGGTCCCACTGCATATCACAATCCTCCTTAGGATGGCAAACATGCTCATCTACTTGAACACAGTTCTTTAATCCCATATGTTTGTATAGTCATAGGTTGACCTTTGGATGTGTAGGGTACAAAAACTCATACTCTACAACTTGAGGTTAATTTTGAGACATGATTGGTGAATGGAGGTCAGTGAACTGTGCCACTGGGTACATTTAAAACAAGATGTCATTTTTTTTCAGTGTGATTCACTAGTATCTCAAATATTACAATCTGTTGGACACAGTTCCTTAACCCCAATATGCTTCTATGCTCAACAAAATGACCTTTAGGTACATTAGGTACAAAAACTCAATCCGAGGTCAACATTTATGCTCTGCTTGTTTAATCTAGGTCATTGAGCTATGCCTTTGAGGATGATGTCATTTGTGGCTTATAGTGATTAATGTCATATTTGAGTCATAAACTACTATCTTCAGGCCATAGATTAGCTAAAGTTGTCAGCAGAATCATTTGTCATAAATAAAAAAATTTATTCTACATATCTATTATACTAAATGTCATTTTTCATAATTTATTATAATACAGGCCAGGTACTTTACACAGTAGGAGTAGGTTTACAAACTTTTTGCTTGTCAAAGTTCAATTTTGTGTGTTATGAATATGATTCTAATATAGGTGTAGGAAAGCAATCCCAGCAGTTGAAATGTGTAGCCTACGTACCACAAGGTTCAATTTGAGGTCCTAATATTACTCTGACTAATAATTTGTCACATTTTTCTCTTGGATTTTTTTAAAAGAAATGTCAAATTAATAGATATATTTTCTATGGGTATAATTTTCCTGGGTAGATCAAAATCGAGCCTTTTTTCAATGTTTTTTTTTGTCGGGTATGCATTCCAAATAATATCCCATGGGACAACCCCCCCCCCCCCCCCGGATAATTTTGCAGACAAAGCTAGGCTGCATCATTACTGTCATAATTTCATCCAACATCCTGCCTATAATTGAGTTGTTTTGTGCAACAATATATCCTACTTAAATGTTGAAATCATACATTCAGACATTTGTGCCTTAATTAACCAAATAAATCATGTTGAAAAAAGTTGGTTGTGAGTGATAGACTGATTCAATATCAAAATTAACGCTTTTATTGCTCACCCAGCATGCCCCAAAGACCAACCTTTTCAACGTGCAACTAGTTATTTCGATTTTAATTTTTTTTTTTTTTTTGCATTTTATTCCTTGGTTTGTTTTTAATTTTTACATTTTGTTAACTTGGAAAAAATAAAAATATAATACTGAGTCTGTTACATTTATATATAACAGCTTATAACATATACAACGTGTAGAACATGGTCATTGCCATGTGGTGCATGACTATCGATGATCAAAATTGTCTATCTGAGTGACGTGTCTTGAATTATATATATAAAAGGCTCTCTGAGACCACTTCAATCAGAAAGAACATGATTAAAAAGAGTACATGAGTGTGTATGTGATGTGCGTAATTAATGTACACATGACATAGATGAATGATCCGTGTAGCGCAATTTGAACCCCGGGATTTGAACGTCCAAGTCCGTGAAGTCAGTCTAGTCTGTCAAGGTTAATGAATTCAACAGCAGTGGTGGGTTTTGTGCAAGAATGTCCGATCTGCAATAGCTGCTATGTGTCATATTACAGACGTGTAGGCCTATAATATACAGTGTAATATAGAAAGCAGACAATTTCGATTTAACCCTAGCACTATACTGAGCCATATTTTGTAATACGGACTACGAAGGAGGGGGGTTGTTGCAACTCCCACCCCCAATTTTCAATTATAAACGTCATATACCATTATATTTGGTACTAATGTATAGCTATGGGTCTCCACTATCCAGTGATACCAAAATTGTACAAACATTCCCCACATAATGTGGCTATGATGTCATAATGTGAGGGCGCCCATGCATATTTGGAAAATTCTGGCTATGTACAAAAGTATCTAGGCAAAATTGATTTTTGGCTAAAAAATCCTACAAAAATGCGATTTTCACAGAATTTTCTCCAAAATGTAAAAGGAAATTACTATTTTCACCTACATTGCTACTAACAAGTAAAAAAGTCACCAACTTTTGGAATGAATTCACAAGAGCGGGACCTCACCAAACCCCCCCCCATCTTTGATGGCCGGTCCTACCCCTCAGGGTAAGGTGCTGGGGTAAAAATTTTATCATAAAAATGAGTTCAAAGGATGGATCTACGATTAGCTTAGATCGTTTTGGCGTAAATGTGTGTGTTTTTTATGACCGATAAAAAAATCTTGGGGGGGGGGGTCGTAGTTCTAGGGTTCCGGCAGCTATTGCAGATAAGACTCGTTTACACTAACCTCAAGGTTATGGCTCATTCTCTAGGGCATGTTAATAATTTAGCTCGCTATAATAGCAGGATGACAATTTTTTACGAAATGACTTTTTTGCAATTTGATATTTGAAATTACAGCGTAATAATTATTTTCATAGCATTTTTTTTGTTCATCATAATGCTAAATGAAACTCAATAGTGTTATCGTACATGGATTTTACAGATAGGTTCTTTTAATGTTCTTCACATGTAAGAATATGTTTTAAATCATGTAAAAATGATTCACTAGGACTCACAACATGCTCATCTATCAGGGGCACAGTTCTTTAACCCCAATACATTTGTACATTGATTGAATGACCTTTGAAAATTTGGGTATTAAAACTCATTCTCTGCAATTTGAGGTCAAATTTTTCACTATGATTGTTTAATTGAGGTTATTGAACTATGCCATTGGGATGAGGCCATTGTGGTCCGAATTCATAGTGATTGGACAGGTATGGACATGCTTTCAGTGATGAGTATTCAATGTGAAGGTCGGATAGAAATTGGGCAGGCTCTCATTAGTTTTGGTAGAAAATAATTAGAATTGGATTAAGGTTGCCAATACCACCTTACGCAGATTATGTAATTATTGTAATCATATTGAAGTAGAGATACGTACATAGCAATGCAATAAGGGACCGTTCACAAACACTTGTAAGGGGGGCCTGATGCAAAAAAAACACTAAATTTTTCCAGGAAAATTCGTGGTCATTTTTTTTCAGGGCCCCCATTTAGGAGGGACAAAAATTTTCAGGGCCCCCCTTTTTGCATCAGGCCTCCCCTAACAAGTGTTTGTGAATGGTCTGTAAAGCCTGCACCAAGATGTATCTCTTAGGCAATATACAATATATAATAGCATCATTATAAGGGGCTGTGCTATAATGAGCTCCGGGAGAGGGTAAAATTGGGGGAGGGCAAGATCTTTTTGGCTAAAAGGGGGGAAGCAATGTTTGGGAAAAGGAGGTTAGGGAAAGCCATTTTTGGCACTTCTTAAATAATATACTCTACAAAGGCTTAGAAAAACAGTACAGAAATATTAAAATATGCAAAGTTTCCTGATTGATATGCTTGTGTTACTTGGGGCGGACTGGCCACTGTGGTGTTGTGGCGGGCCGCTTGGTTCTGGGCCTCTCAGGGCTGTTGCTAAAAAAGAAGATGAAAAAAGCAAAAAACCTTTTAGATTCTTGAGCGTCCTGGCGAAAAAAAATTGTGTCAACAATTCAGCGAAATTGAGGAAAAATGGCAGGTCTCTTTATATTTGCCATGGCCGCCTACAAACACCAATCCGCCCAATATGTAGATCATTTAAGGTTTGAAGGGGATGGTGGGCAAAGATGTGTTGGCAGGCTGAGGGGGGATTTTTGGCAGGCCGAGAAGTGGTGAGCAAACTTTATCCCTGGCTCATAATTAATGCGCAGCCCCTAAAGTGGTTCACATTGACAAATTCTGGACAAAATACATGTACAAACCAATGACAATGTACAGGCTGTATGAAAAGAACTGTAATGATGAAGTTTTTATTCGAAGAAATTTAATTAATGCTATTTTTCTCCAAAATGTAAATTCTATATAAATTGTGTTTTAAGTGATCAATTGCATAATTTAAGCATATCTGCTTGGGTACTGCACAATGCCTTATATAGTTCAGGGTTATGAAATTTCATCTGATAATGAAGAATGATTAAGGAACCTGGATATAGACTCAGCTTGCTTGCCCTAATATGACATGTATATAATAATTGTAATAATTAAATTGGACAAGCCTGTCATTTGTTTTCAATTGATTGGACTAAACTTGATCCATATGTTAGATTTAAAGCGACAATCAGCATTCCATTTAAAATCTACACTACCCCTATGGAAGATTTTGGAAATATCTTTCACAGAGGGAGTATGAATTTCAAACGCACACTCCCACAGGTGAAGAATCAGGATGAATCTTTCTCAGAGGGTGTATATACAAAATTCAAATGGAGCTGCCTAATGTGTTCATTCCATTTGAAATTCATACTCCCTCTGTGGAAGATATTTCCAAAATATACTACAGGGGTAGTGTGGATTTTAAATGGAATAGCCCAATGTTACATAGCGTAAACTTATCATACAGCTCTGCATTTTTAAAAGACACTCTAAGCACTGGATCACAATCAGTGATTTGCTATTATAACACCCTTATATTCCCCATAAAATTCCCCAAAATTTAGGTGTGTTTTTAAAAGCGTTAAATGTGCTAGTAAACTATGCAAATACCAACCAGAGGTTACAGACCGACCAACTGTCTCTCATTTTGAGGGACTGTCCCTCATTTGGGGTTTACCAAAGTGAAAAAGAGGGACAGTCCTGTTTTCTGAAAATTTCAGTGATGGCAAATTTACATGTATGAACAGCAGAAAATGATGCAAATTTCACTTTAAAATTTTGCTATAGCACTCTCTTTAGTCTATTGTGATAAATCCAGACCTGAATCACCTCTGAATTCTGAATTTGTTGGTACCTGGGGGTTTGTATACATGTACAAGGTTTTGGTCTCAATGTACCTCATTCTGACTTCGGTAGGTTGGCAGGTCTGGAGTTGTTGTTTGTGAGGGTGCTGTTTGTGAGCTCATACCGAGAAAATGAGGTGAAGAACCACCCACACATTCAAATTGAAACATTTGCAATCAACTGGTTAGTATAGAATATTTCATTCAAATATTGCCCAAGCGAAGGAAACCAGTATTTTATGTGGATTTCAATGTGGTGATTATTTAGTGGTATGTGCCCTTGAAATTTATGTAAAAATGCTCAAATGTGGTAGTAATATGTAGAGAACTTGCGTCATAGGTGGAAAAAAAAATACAGTAAACCCTTTGAAAAAAAAATCCTGTTAATGGATGGGATCTTGGCAATGTGGAAATAATTTCTCCAGAACATTAAAAAATGACAATAAATCCTTTGCAAATATCTAATCTTGTAGTATTTTTTGGCTACACGTTGGTTTGAAAATGTGGTAGTAATTTTCCCAGGTACTAAAAAAAGTACAATGAAAGCTATATATTATCATTACATGTAAATCTATATTAGACAAATAATGTGTTGTGAAAGTAATAATAATTTCTTAACCCCATGTGTACTACTGTGCATCTGATTGGTTAATTATGTGATATCTTTATCTCAGTAACCAATCAGATTTGAGCTTTTAGATCTCTTGGCACTTTTAAGCTTACCCCTTCAGATACTTAATTCTTACCATATCTCTGATTGGCTGGATACATGATGTAGCCCTCTATGTAACCAATCAAAATAGGCCTATAATTTGGCTGGTAATATAGGGTTAAATTGCTAGGCTGCTGTACATTTATTTGCATCAAAAATGGAAACATGAAACCAATAAAAGTTACATTTAATTATCTACTCCATGAAAACTACTAAAATGTTGGAAATATTGTTTTCCAAACAGTATTATAAAAAACACAATCATCAAAATCAACATGAAAAAACCTCGCATGTATAATTTGCCCGGCTTTCCAACATTCCAAGCACCTTATTCATTCCATTTACCGTACCCTCCATGCTCCTATAAGCACCCACTCAGTGACATGATCCTCCATGGATCCAAGGTCTTAAAGATCCGCCCAAATTATAGCAGGACCCAACCCGGGGGGGGGGCACATCAACAAATTTTGGTGGTTATGTCGCCCCGGAATTTTTTGGTGGTGGGTCTTTGGGAGCTGATGGCGTACCGGTAAAAGGGGGTCTTTTGGAGCTGTGAACAAGTAAAATGGGGACTTTTGGAGCTGTGAACAGTCAAAATCAAGGGTCTTTCTTGGCTTTCTGGATGAAAAAACAGAAATGTGTACATCCATATCAAAACGATGCACTTGTCGGCTGCTACATGTGTCTCATTTCACATAATAGCTAGGATTAAATACCAGACTCATCTCAAGTGGAGATCACTACAAATCATCCCCAAGTGACATGGTTCAAGGAATGTTCTCTGTATTCCTAAACCATGTGACTTGGGGATGATATGAATTGACCTCCACTTGAAATGAGTCTGGTATTTATTCCTAGCTATTATGTGAAATGAGACACATGTAGCAGCCGACAAGTGCATCCTTTTGATATGGATGTACACAAATATGATGAATGAGCAATTTTGGGATCTTTTAGAGCTGAAATAAAGGGTCTTTCGGAGCTCTATTTTGGTCAAATGTAGGGGGTCTTTCGGAGTTGCACAATCCAAAAAGGGGGAACATACCCGTAGGGTCATTTGTGTTAAGTGCATCACCCCCTCCCCCCGATCCAACCACACATGTATCAAAGATGGATGATCTATGATACATCAAAATCCTGGGCAGTTAATGGATCAGATATGGTAGGCCTATAATAGAATTATATGAAATTGGGAAAGAAGCTTGGGCACTTTTCAAGAATCAGAAATCTGTAAAAAATCAGCTCTTTGACTTTCTACACAATTGTATAATGACTCAAAATCCCTGGCTTATTGAGTCATACTCCTACCTGTTCTTATGTAATGCATTTACTTAACCCCCTGAGCACTACCTGCTGATCTAACATTGCCTCTGATTGGTCAATTACGTGATATCTTCACTTTAAACACCAATCAGAATGGAGTTTTGCAAATAATTTTTTTTGCGTGGTGAAATTATTCTAACAATGTTGCTGATTGGTCCGATTGATAATGAAAACTTCTTTTTGGCCAATCGGCAGGTAGTTCTCATGGGGTTAAATATTATTTGATAATAATCATATCAAACAATGTAGCATTTGTTTTCAATTTTCATATAACCAAATTCAACCCATATGCGCATGATATGTATGACATTCATCCAAACTGGGATTATTAATCTAAACCATATTGTTTTCATTTTCTCTGTTATCGTCTCCCTGCAGATTTTGAAGCCTCTCTGGAGCGAAACTTCACTTGTCGTTTCCGTTGTTTGCTAGACGAATCATCAGGTTTTCTGGTATGTATACTTTCCTGTATCGCTAATGGGCTATTCCAGTTGAAAACCACACTACCCCTGTGGAAGAATATCTTCCACCGGGGGAGTATGAATGTCAAATGGAATGAACACATAAGGCAGCTCCATTTGAATTTCATACACCCTTTGAGAAAGATTCAACCCGAATCTTCCACTGAGGGAGGATGCATTTCACATGGAACTGTTTATGTGTTCATTCCATTTGAAATTTATACTCCTCTTGTGGAAGATGTTTCCAAAATCTTCCACAGGGGTAGTGTGGATTTTATATGGAATAGCCATACTGTCTGGCAGTGCTCAACAAACAATAAGGAATTTCAACAAATACTGAAAAACGCTACAGCCATTGCAAGGTTGAAAAGGTGGGGCAGCCATCACAGATGTGGGGCGTCCAAACTGCAAATGAAGAGCTTTGTTGCAAAATCCCTTACATCCACTTGAGCAATTTTGAGAAAACATCCAAAAATCATCAAAAAAAGTACTGATATATATGGGGTTTTAAACAACAGCAGTTTTTGGCGGTAAGCTTGGGTAGGATGAGCACCATGCCAGAAACTCCCTTATATCAGTGATGTTTTTGATGATTTTTTTGATGTTTTCTCAACAAAGCTCTCTAAATGTATGCTTAAATTGAAATAGAGAAAAACATAGCAAATTTCTCAAAACATGGGGTGGCCATGGGGTCCCCGGCTGCCCTTGGCGGCCGCCCTGTTTAGTACGGCCTTACCAGACCCTGCATGATGATCATCAGCGTAACTGTCACTATCACTGCCACCATCAGTCCACCACTCCACTCCATCTTTATCAGGGGAAGATTTAGAGGGGGGCGCACCTGGTGCGTGCCCCTCTATTTTTTTTGCAGAGCGGCGCCTGACAGTGTGTGTGCACCGACGGCGCCCCCTCTATTGAAAATTCCTGGATCCGCCCCTGTTTATCATTATAAGTTGAGAAATCAGATGAAACATGAAGTATTAACATACAACATAGACATGAACAAGTTTAACCCTGGCTGCGTACTATTTCCCATTGACACATGTCACACTCTGCAATAAGTGCATTTCACAGCCCACCTTTCACGTGCATTTCCTCCCATCCTATGTCTCACATATTCCACAATTTGGCATCAATTATTACCAATCAGATTTCCAAGCTGTCCACATGACATGCAAATTGCCAACTAATACACACTTCATCAACACCTTGAGCGGAAAGTGAAGTGGCGCAGTGAAGGTGACAGAGTCGCCACTTTTGGTCCGCTTTCCACAAATTGATACTGAAAGAAGTGGGGAAATGCTATTCACTTTAAGTTAATGACGGTGGTTCCTTACATATTCTTTCTTTTTTTTATGGATTGATACAGGCCACGTCGAAATGATATGTACATAACTTTTAAAAATCCCTAAAGGTACTTTAAATACCGTAAAACCTCGTCTACAAGCATATAAGTGCATTTGATGAAAGTGTGGTTTTTATTCATGGCGTTCATAATTCCAGAAGAATTGACCTTTAAATCCCATAAGCCTTTGCGAGTAGACCTGAGATGTCGTCATTTGACACCATGCCAACTTGTAATGTGCATTAAGTGTAACTATGTTAGCTAAACGATGTGCCTATCTGCATGACACGTACTGATGTCAAATGACGACATCTCTGGTCTTCTTGCAAAGGCTTGTGGGATTTACCGAAAAGGTCAACGAAATAGTATAATTGAAGACAGAGATAAAAAGACTTTTTGGCATCTGACGTCACTGTCAATCAAATTCCCTACGATTCTTGATGCGAAAAAAGGAAGTTCGATTTATCTGGTGCCGATCAGAGAAAAGGAATAGCAGAAAATGGTATAAAAATTACGTACTTTTTCTAGGCAAAAAGCAACTTTTCTAGGTATTGTTGACATGGTGCCTTCCGGAAAGAAAGTTTCCTAACTTTTGAGATGGTTTAAAGGTGCAACATTAACAATAAGGCGCCCGGTTTTAGCACTGCGTTCAGCAACTCATATCTTGTAAACAAACCGTGCACAAGTTTGATTCAGTCTTTTTTTGTCTCTGTCTTTCATTATAAGTTGGGTGCAGATCATTTTGACTCACCCTGTATGTGGTTCCTTGTGTCAAAGCAGCTTATTCCTTCTGCTTGAAATAGTTTAATTGAAGTCTAATATGTTTTGATTAACACACAATATTTGGACTACGACATAAATTGATACTTAAGTAATGTTGACAGATCAATTTTTTTCCCACCTTAAAACATTTTGTATACAATGAGTTGCTTTCTGTATAATTACGCCTTCAATTTTGTGCCCAGATTTAATTTGGCAAATTTCAATGATAAAATTTCTGCTTGATTGATTTGCCACAAATTTGCACTTTATCATGTTATAGACAAACCTTTCATTTGCACTTTTTTTTTAAATTTCAAATAATATACATTTCATCTTGTCAAACCCAAAAGTTATTTACTGACCTGACAGTTTTGATCATGTTGGGCGATGGGCATAGTGATATTGCCGAATTCCGAAAATTTGGCCCCCAAAAAATCTGGAAATGTAAAAATAAAAAATCACATTTTCGGAATTTTGTTTAGGAGGGGAGTGATTCCCTGCAGCCTGTTCCGCGGACAAACCCCTCAATGTTCAATACGGCATGCAAGCCCTCGGCCACCTGTCCATGAACCAGATGGATTTTCAGGAAATGGATATGTTGCCCATTTACATCCCTGTTTGTTGATTCAATTTCTTTTGGGGGAGGGTGATCTTATTTAACCTTGGTAAACCATTCAGTGTTAACACTCTCCCATGATGCCCAAGGCTATGATAGACAGTAGAGTGTATGAACAGCCAGGCATTATCCTAATCAGAACTGACTGTGAGGTCTTTGTCATCACCTACATCTGCCCTACATAATTCAAATGCAGTATAGGAGATATCAGATAATCTACTATGAATTTTGCCTTCACTGGGGATCGAACCAGGGACCTATCGTACCAGAGTCAAAGACTTTAACCATTAATGGAAGAGAGCACCAAATAGCATGAACAGAGACGAGAGGGCACCTTACCTTAGCCATATATATAGTGCACCGTCTGTTGGTATACAAAAGTTGGATTTACCACATCACTCTGAAGATGGTCATCGCCAAGATGTTGAAAGTGTCAAAATACCTTTTGGTTCAGACAAGATGAAAATGTATATGAGTTTCTACAAACCTAATGAACAGCTTTTAAAAAACCTTTTATTTTGTTCCAGTACTGTCCCTCACTCCCCAGAGTATTATGATAGTCTTTTTTTGAGGGGTACAGATTTTTAAAAAGTAGACCTTTTTTTCCAGGATGGAGCGATTTTGTGAAAAGTGAATAATTTGAGCATATAAGACAACAGTGCACACATCTGCTATTTGGAGATAAGGCTTTCTGCCGCTGAGCCTTTGAATGTAAAGGTTGCCGATTCAATCATAATCAAATCCCAAATCCAATCAATTGTTCAATTTTAAAATGTAGTGTATGTACCAGGTGGGGGCAAAGATAAAATGCTCCAGGTGTGCATAATTTTGAATGCAAAGTGCATGAAAATTTCCTCAAGATTTACAGGGCAATATTTGGTTTAATTTCTGCCTGGTAGATCAGGCTGGGCTGCCTCATAAAACAAGTCTGTGGGCAGGTCTGGAAATATTGGGGGATTTGAGATCCTCATTCCTGGGAAATGTGGTGTTTGGGGGAATATTATACTATTTATAGGTTTGAAAATAAAGAAAATAACAATTTGAAGGGAAATTCTGTCTTCTTGGAGAGAAATTTTGAATTTATATTCCAAAAAAAAACCTTTCCACCTCTGTCTATGGAGCAGTCTATTCCCCCACCCCCACCTAAACCCTCTGGAACTATACTCATAGCAGTACGGAAAATCAAAAAGAAATTATTTCACAATTTCGCCTCAAATATATTTTGATACTTTATCCCAACCATAACTCATGTGATAGGATTCTTAGCGACAGATTGCGTCTTCTTTACGCATGAGATAACTTCAATTTCATCCTATTTTTCACCCCTACTTTATTGTGGGCGATGCGATACGTTCCTTCTGCAATACAAATTGAAACCTGATTCCAACAGACAGATGTAGGTGTTTTCTCAAGCTTATATGATTTAAAATATTTTCCCCTTTCATACTTTGATGGTACCAATCAATTTTCGTTCTCACACTCACATCAGTAAATTTCATTTGACAGGTTTTTCTCCCTTTATGCTTACAATAGACTCAGTTTGAATGCTGGTGTTTTTGTTACCAATCCATCGTATAATTGATACGACATGTTTTGACATATTCTGCTATCTTTTTTACACTTTTCTAGACACATTTTGTAAACTGTTAATCTCTTTGTACTTGTCAGTCCAACCTCTATTTTTCCTTGACAGAAATTGATGCATCTTGACATCACACATTATGTGGGAGTATTGAAAACCTGATGTATAATTGCCCAATTTGTTGTAGACAATCGTTTGTCATCATAGATTTATTTACAATCATTCCTAATCTGGTTGTAACCCAATGGATGCTACTGGCTTTCTTACAGTGCATCTAATCGGGTTTTGATTGAGCCAACTTCAATCAAAACCAAAATTGTCATTGGCGTAATAAGCCCTGGGTTGTTGAAAAGGGTTTCATTGTCCTGTAGATCAATAAAAGGTGGAGCTATGCGTGTTGTGACATCAGGCCGACACCTGTTGTGCATCCATGCCTTGGGTCGAGTCGCGTGCCAGTAGCCAATCATAGGCAGCGGTTCTGGGGCGTGGCCGTTTGTCAGAAAATATTGCCGGAAAATTCATAAGCTGTTTTGATACCATCCGAAGAGGTCAGGAAAATTTTTAAAATTTTATTGAAGGAAGCCTACGGCACGTCACCAAGTGTTTTGGAGACAGAAACTGGAAATAATGATTGGGATATCGTGTATTAATTTCGCAAAATTAAGAAGGATATAAACCGTAAAATATTGCGAACCGAAATAGAACTTGAACTTCCGACGGTATCCATCGTGTACAATGGGTCGTGAAAGATGTACGAGAAATCAATTTTCTTCACATTCGCATTCGGACGTAAAAAGTGATGTTGTAAAATCGACATTTATTCATGGTGGTTGACTAAACAGTGCCGTGACTTCGGGGTTTAACAAGTTGACAATGTAGTATTTATCATCGTGGATTTGGCGTATCGTCAGCGTAAGAAGTGAGAAGAAAAGGCGCCATCTTGTATTCAGACGCCGAGATTGGACAACTTTAATCATGGCGATACTTGGAAAACAAGGGTGAGAAAATTATAGTAGACATGATTATGAATTAGATGCGGTAATTTGATGGGAATTTGATGTGTTGATATAATTAATCTAAGCTGTTAAATGGGTCTGTATACATTAATCAAAGGCCCCGGGTGAAAACTGACTTCATTTTTAGCCGCGGCGAATAATTGTTTATTAAATCCAGTGAATCAATTTACTGAAATCCAGGTTGAGATCATGTGATCGCTCTTTTTATGAATGTAACAGGCATAGAATCTTTGACACGATTATAATTGAGGTTGTTTAGGTTTAATGTACCGTAATAAAAATTGATCAATAAATTTGACTATCGAGCTATAGTAGTTACATAATTCACCTATTTGGGCGAAAATAATGAGCAAAATATTGATGTAAATTTTGACGACGCGCTGCGCTGGGATACGAGTTTGTTGTTGTCAAAAAACTTCCGGGTTGCATTTCTAGATTTCCGTACGTTCATTCCCAAATTGTAAATCAAAAATTGTTATTTCATCCGTAGTGGGTTTTTCGTTACTTGTTATAATTGATACATGGTTTTTCTAACAAATAAGAAAAACTGATTGAAAATTTCACTAATTTCAATGAGTTATAAATTATCACAACACAATTTACTTTAGACATTGCATTAAAAACACAGCTAGATCGCGTTCATGCAAGCAGTTTGATGTTTGTCCTCCAACATGGGGGTGACCTTAGTTGCTCAGTGAGGCGGGGCTTACATAATAATTGGGTGTGACGTAGGATTGAATACCTTGGGCTGATGGCTGTTCAAGGTCATTAAAAATAAATACATGAATATAGATCGTGGGTTTTTCAGGAAACGCGGTGAATATGAATAGGATTGCATAATACATTTCAGCAAAATCCCGCCTGATCGGGAGTGAGGTCAGGAAATGGAACACAAATTATTGACAGATGCAATTTTTTGTTGGTCATCTCAGTTCAAGGTCATGCTGAAATCAAATAAGATGTTGGTTTCTTAAGATGGAGAAAAAGCACAAGAATGTAAATTAATAAATGGGGAAAATAGGTCCGGAAATAGGGAATGGGTGTTAGAATTCAGAAAAGGGGGCAAAATAAAGGTAAGAACGAAATAAATAATAATAATAATAAATGAAATAAAAAATAGGGGAAAATAGATAAATAATTAAATAAAAGCAAATAAATAAAAAAAAAAAAAAAAAAAAAAAAAAAAAAAAAAATGGGAAATAAAAAAAAAAAAAAAAATGAAAAAAAAAGAAAAAAAAAAAAAAAATAATAAATTTGAAAAAAAAAAAAAAAAAAAATAATAATAAAAAAAAAAAAAAAAAAAAAAATAATAATAATAATTAGGGAAAAAAATATAGATGAATAAAAAATAGAAAAATAATAATAATAGCTATAAATAAATAATGATTGGAAAAAAAAAAATAATAATAATGATTGAAGGAAAAAAAAAAAAAAAAAAAAAAAAAAAAAAAAAAAAAAAAAATTCTCGGAGGTTAAATAGACATCATCGGAGGTTAAATAGGCTAAGATTTTTGGATTTCAGAACTGCAAGTCAAAAAATTTTATGTAAAAAGTCATCACAAGTCAGGTGAAGAATTTTCATGAAATATGGTAACATAGAACACAATGGAGAGGCACAATTTCTTGCGGAACAAAATATATAAGGCAAGATCAATGGAATTGCAAAAAATCTTGAGGTTAAATAAAAAAAAATTAAAAAAAAAAAAAAAAAATTTTTTTAAAATAATAAAAAATAAAAATATAGGTCATCAAAGGACATCGAATGGCAAATATATAGCTAAAGTTAAATGACATTTTATGAAATATGCAGTTTCTTGTGTTCAAGGGTAATGTGAACCTATAAGATAGCTAGCAAATTCTATGACTATTGCAAGGCTAGATGGGGGGTCACCTGATGATCAAATAAGTATTTATATAATATCAATGAATGTCAAAAAAGGGTTGGAGGCCATGAAAGGTGGTGAAAGGGTGCAATAATGAAGGTCAATTGTGATCATTGGGATGGCAAATTAAGAAACTTTGGGAACTCATGAGATTTGGGTATATCGCAAGTTAACAATTCAAAAGGTAAATTTAGGTTGCAAGTTTAATTGGAAGCAGGAAGTAATGAAGCAATCAAACAAGTAAGCAAAAATGGAAGGAAAAATGCTATGAGAATTCGTAATGGGTTGGGAAAAGCAGTGGCAAAGACAGCAGTGACAAAACACTTTTTCTCCTTTTAATAATAATGCTTTTTAGTAACAGCAGGAGCACCTACATGTTTCCTAATAGGAATAAAATAACTTTATTTTCATTCATATTCATTCATTCATTCATTCATGTCATTCATATTTCATTTTGCTAAATCACCAATCAATAATACAATGTACATATACATATAATGTTTACATGTGCATGTATGGCAAGTTGGTTCCCTTTCTGTCTTTGTTTTTTCTAATTTATTTCAGAATATGGATATCTTAATGCTAGTGATTAGAAATGGAGGCTCTACGACAGCGAATTACAAATGTATGACTGACAATAATGGCCAAGACTATGTAAGATCCGAGAAGAAAAACACATGAATTGTTACAGTACTGAGACTACGGACAATTAATGCTGGTGATTAGAAATGGAGGCTTGTCATGTCCCGGAAACTTGTAATTAATGGTGGCTTGAAACTGGTGCAAGACTGTATAAGAATGCAGGGGAAGGTGATACATTGAACATTTTGTTATCGGAAGCTATCAGATTCAACACCTAGTATCTGAGTCAACTCATGGCTACGATAAGTTGGAAGTATCAGTATCTTTGTTACGAACCATTGATCAAAATGAGCACAACACAAAGCCTATGGCATATCAAAATTGGGAACAGACGTATGAACCCAAATTACAATAATGGTCACTATGTGCTCTACGACAGCGAATTACAATGGATGACGAGAATGACTGACAACAATGGCCAGGGCTATGTAAGATCCAAGAAGAAAAACACATGAATTGTTACAGTGCTGATGTAAAGTGATGTTACAAACAACGGATATTATACATCGAGGCGACTAAAGCAATTGCATAGGAAAAATAAAAAGATACAGTCGATAACGATATTGGCATTTGACAATTTATCAAACAATAAAGCGATAACCGAAATAAAACTTATTGCAGTATAGAAGATATCACTCTTGAGAAGTCGCCATACACTTAAAACACCTAAAACTCTGTAATAGGTGGCAATTATAAGAAGAAAATAGTGATTGAACAATGAACATTGAATAATTAAATATTGATAGCAGAAATGCATGAAATGATTTAAAGGCCACAATTGAGTACTACTGCACCACTTTAATAATGAAGAGGGTAATCGTGTAAATGGCCCAGATGAATAAAAAATTGCAAACATTGGATTTAAAAAGGCAAAATATACAGGTATCATATCTATGTTAACGTCTTAACGAATCGGAAATTTGCTTGGGATTGATATTTGCTAGCCTATTCTACAGGTTATAATAAACACAAATATGTGAAAAATGGTGTATATATGTAAGGTAATAGGACACATAAAAGCATATTTCTTCACCTTAATAAAGGCTCAAAATGTCCACGTAAAGGGGTGCAAAATGCAGGTCAAATATTGCTATGGACAGCAAAGTGGAGTGCCATTTAACACAATACTTCATATTGTTAGATTTACTGGGGCCATAAATATGACCACAAAGCGGGCAGAACTGTAAGCTCATATCATTCAGCCCTGGCCCCTGATCAGTTAAATGATTGGTTAAATTGAAATAGAAGCCGGGATAATGCATTTTCAAATTAATGTAAAATGTGCAGAGGTCTGTGGGTTGGCACTGCACTATATATCCCAAATTTAACTGATCAATGCATTCCATGGCATGTTCCTGGTAGGGATGCTCTTTAGTAACTAGAACAGATACACGCTGCCATTGGGAGGTTTTCCTGTTTTTCTCACACGAGTTTTTTTGTCCAGGTTTTTTTACTTTCCAATTTTCAGCTGTCCGGTATTGATGTTAGTAAATTCAAGGAGCACCAACTGTTCTCAATGCTTCAAATGCTTCAAAATTCAGTAGCCTTGTACACCCTATGTCTTTGCAGTAATGATAAATTGTGGATGTGGGCCTTCCTCTTTACGGGTTAGGCAAGTCCCTAGATTAGGTCCTTGGTTGGCATTGTTTCTTTTATGCGTTTTACCATTTTGTCCAATATATGAATCAAAATGGAGATACATTGCTGCATTTGAGCAAGTCATTGGGAATGTTTTTCACATACTTAATATTTAATGTCAATTCCAAATTCCAAATTAGGCTGTTTGGAAATTGAATGGGGTTGTCCTAATTCCGGAAATGAGTAATGATTAGGTCCAAGCCAAATTATGCTGTTTGGGATTTGAAGTGGGTCGTCTCACTTCAGGACCGTAAATGGCATCAGATGATATAGCTGTCTGATTGCGTAAAAAGGTATCAGATGATATTGCTGTCTGGATACATATATGATTGCTGTCTGATACATAAAGCTCAGATGATATAGCCGTCTGAAGTGATATTAAAAGTATTAGATAATATAGACAGTTGATTTCCTGTCAACTGTGTATACTCTCAGATAATACAGCCGTCTGAGGTGATATTAAATGAGTAATTGTTTAAATCCTAGCCAAATTATGCTGTTTGGAGAATGGGACAGGTATCAGATGTTGTAGCTGTCTGATACATCTGAAGTAATATACCTCAGATGATATAGCTGTCTGAGGTGATACAAAAATGTATGTGATATTAAATTAAGTATGAAGAACACAGTTGACACTTGATCAACTGTGTAAATGAAAGGAAATAAAAGATTCGGATGGTAAAGATCCAGCTCCGGCAATAGTTGTGTTTGATCTACTTATTGCGTCCATAGGACAATCGGGTTTTGATTGAGCCAACTTCAATCAAAACCAAAATTGTCATTGGCGTAATAAGCCCTGGGTTGTTGAAAAGGGTTTCATTGTCCTGTAGATCAATAAAAGGTGGAGCTATGCGTGTTGTGACATCAGGCCGACACCTGTTGTGCATCCATGCCTTGGGTCGAGTCGCGTGCCAGTAGCCAATCATAGGCAGCGGTTCTGGGGGCGTGGCCGTTTTGTCAGAAAATATTGCCGGGAAAATTCATAAGCTGTTTTGATACCATCCGAAGAGGTCAGGAAAATTTTAAAACCCACCCACCACTCCCTTTATGAAAAATATGATATTAAATGGCATTGTTTCTTTTGCTTTTTACCATTTTGTCCAATATATGAATCAAAATGGAGATACATTGCTGCATTTGAGGAAGTCATTGGGAATGTTTTCACATACTTAATATTTAATGTCAATTCCAAATTCCAAATTAGGCTGTTTGGAAATTGAATGGGGTTGTCCTAATTCGAAATGAGTAATGATTAGGTCCAAGCCAAATTATGCTGTTTGGGATTTGAAGTGGGTCGTCTCACTTCAGGACCGTAAATGGCATCAGATGATATAGCTGTCTGATTGCGTAAAAAGGTATCAGATGATATTGCTGTCTGGATACATATATGATTGCTGTCTGATACATAAAGCTCAGATGATATAGCCGTCTGAAGTGATATTAAAAGTATTAGATAATATAGACAGTTGATTTCCTGTCAACTGTGTATACTCTCAGATAATACAGCCGTCTGAGGTGATATTAAATGAGTAATTGTTTAAATCCTAGCCAAATTATGCTGTTTGGAGAATGGGACAGGTATCAAATGTTGTAGCTGTCTGATACATCTGAAGTAATATACCTCAGATGATATAGCTGTCTGAGGTGATACAAAAATGTATGTGATATTAAATTAAGTATGAAGAACACAGTTGACACTTGATCAACTGTGTAAATGAAAGGAAATAAAAGATTCGGATGGTAAAGATCCAGCTCCGGCAATAGTTGTGTTTGATCTACTTATTGCGTCCATAGGACAATTGGTTAATTACATGATATAAATCATCTGAGTATCCAATTGAAATTGAGCTTTTAGATCTTGTAGCACTATTACGCTTATTCCCCTTCATCCTCTTACCATACCTGTGATTGGCTCAATACATGCATGATATAACATTCTTTGTAACCAGTCAAAATAGCTCTTAGAGTAGTGCACCTTGGGTTAGTGAGGTAAGCTTGAAGACTAACAGAAAGTGAAAGGAGGCCTAGATGCAGGGGTGTAGGGAGGGGGCTGGGGTGTTCAGCCCCCCCCCCCCACCCCAAAGAAAATTTTCAGGGCTAAAAAGAGTAAAGTGTCCTTAAAATGACAAATGGGGACAACATTTTGGATTTGCCCTTCACACTATAATCCTGGCTACACCACTGCTTAGATGCTGATCATTTGTATTATTGTTATTTGATCTATGTGAAATTGTAATTTGATTGATTTTTCACTATTCAGGAAGCTTTTTTTATCCATTTTGAGCTGAAATAATGAAAGAAAAAACACTTGACTATCTTGAGTCACTGTTAAACTGGGATATATTGTAGTTGCAATATAATGGGCTGTTCCATTTAAATTCCACACTACCCCTGTGGAAAATTTAGCTAAAGTCTGCCACAGAGGGAGTATAAATTTTGAATAGAATACACAATTGGGTAATTTCCATTTGGAATAGTTCAGTTGTGGAAGATATAGGTAAAGCCGTAATACAGGGGGAGTATGGGTTTCAAAATGATTAACTCTGACCAATTACATTTGAAAAACTTGCTCCCCCTGTGGAAGATATTTCCAAAATCTTCCACAGGGGTAGTGTGGATTTCAACTGGAATAGCCCAATGATACAATTTGTTTTCCTATAATCGCAACAAATATGGCGTTCCAAATAGGTGAAACTTGCAACCTTCCCAGCATTTTCATCTTACAGAAGTTGGATATGGAACTTGTATTATTATTTCGTGTTGATTTCTTACCTTTTTTGTCTTTCTCAGAATCTCCATGTTACTGGCAAGCTGAGACCGCTCTATGGGCAACGAGTCCGAAGTGACGATGGCATACCAGTGGATGTGGATCCACCGGGGATGGCGCTGTTTGCCATGGCGAGTCCGTTACAGCAACCTTCTATCATGGAAATCTATGTGCGCAACATGATATTCCGAACAAAGCACGAGTTGAACTTCAAACCTACAAGTCTTGATGCCAAGTAAGTTTAACCCCATGAGAACTACCTGCTGTTTGGCCAAAAAGAAGTTTGGACCAATCAGGAAAATTGTTAGAATAATTTCACCACACAAAAAAATTATGGTGAATTATTTGCAAAGCTCCATTCTGATTGGTGATTAAAGTGAAGATATCACGTAATTGACCTATCAGAGGCAATGTTAGATCGGCAGGTAGAGCTCAGCACCCCAAATGGGTCAAATGCCAGGTTGGTAAGTATGCTACATTAGTCTCCATATAAATGATAATCCAATATTGCGTACAGAGTCCCAATTTCTCCTAGTGTGACTTCTTTGATTGCATTGCAAACCCTTATCAGGGCGGATTTAGAGGGGGCGCACCCAGCGTGCGCCCCCTCTATTTTTGCAGATCGGCGCCTGACTCTGTGTATTTTTGCAGAACTGCGCCTGACTTTGTGTAGGCACCGAGCTGTTGCGGTGGGGGCGGTAGCTCGGCGCCCCCTCTATTGAAAATTCCTGGATCCGCTTATACTATGATCAGTTCGTAATAGGTGAGAACTATTCAGTTTGCCTAACTGCGCAAGTCCCAACTTTATGCCCATGTAAATTTTCAGGGGGGCACGATGGCACAGAGGTTTAAAAATTTGACTCATATTCACAATTCAGCTGGAGGGTGCATTTGAATCCCTGCAGCGTCAACATGTTGTGCACTTATGCAAGGCTCTTCATCCTAATTGCCTCTCCCCACCCAGGTGTACAAATGGGTACTGACTTAATTCAATGTCGGAAAGCTAACAGTCTCCCTGTGAAAGAGGTGTAGCAATCCCCCGTATCAATATTATATGGAGGGGTCTGGCCAATTGCTTGGCACCCCTGCCTGTGAACACTGGTTCATCCCCCTTTTTATATATTTTTTACTTGCAAAAACAAACATTAGTCATGCAAAGCACAGTTCACGTGGGTAGGTGCTCCACCTGGCTTTGAACACCAGTCTATAAATGAGTTGGCCTCAATGTTTATCAACAAAGGCAAAGGACTTGTATATTGATATACTTGAGTGAACTGCATACAACCACTATACTGTTCAATAGCCTTATTGTGATGTGGCAGGAGGTTTAAAAGCACAGGCCCTGAACAAAATATGATGCGCGCACATACTGCCAGGCAAAAAACAATTGAAATTGTGATGATGTGTGTGCATACTGCCAAGCATTGACGTCAGAAGTCAACTCATCTATATCAATCCATGATATTATGAGTCCTGCCTATTGCAAACTGATCATAGTATATGTTTTATATCATATTAGGACTAGTACTTTAACTTTGTTATACCTGTTATCTTTCGTATTCACAGAGGGTCAGAGGTTCTTGGGTTCTCAGAGAAGGAACTCTCATCTATGGCTGGGTACCATTATCTTCACTATGAGGATGTTATCTACTGCTCCGATATGCACAGCTCATGTAAGTTTGGAAACGTTGGAATAGAGGCTGTCAGCCTTTTCGTCATTTTGTGGTTAAAAGCTAGTAAATCAATACAATTGCATTTCTGTCTATTGTCTTGGGGTGCAAATCCCTGTACTCGTCTCTAGATTGAACCACCCAAATTTTTTGCACTTCCAATTATTTTGACCATTTTATAAAAGAAATATGATATTACTCATTGTGAATAACCTTGTCCCAGCACATCCCTTTTTAAAGGGATTTTTATTCATTTGTACTTGAAGGTAATTGTATTGATTTCCCCACAAGATGGCTGAAAATGATGTCACACTGACAACCTCTGTTTGTCTTCTCCAATTTGGCCATTCCATTTGAAGACCACACCCCTACTGTGGGAGATTTTGGAATTACAACCAAATTCAGCAGTTTAAATTATTCTAGCTCCAACCACTTTCATCCATAAAAAGTAGAAACGGTGTATAAGATTTTGGAATTGCAAACAAAATTTTTCTCATTTTAGACCAAATTGTTCCAAAATGCATCTGTATTTTGTAAATTTCCACAATTTTCAGCTGGCATTTCACATAAAGCTAGCCAAAATCACCCATTCAGGTAACCCCATTTGAAATTCACAATCCCTGAGGCAGTGTTGTAGGTCTCGAGACCAGGTCTCGGTCTCGAGACCATCTCGAGACCTGGTTTTGCAGGTCTCGGGTCTCGGATGTCAAGGTCTCGGTCTCGGACCTTAAAAGTCTCGGTCTCGGACCTCAAAAGTCTTGGTCTCGGACGTTTTTTAGTTCGAGACCTGTCGAGACTTGAAGAAAAAGATTTGACTTTCTGTTGTGGATCATTACTTTTTCCTTACCCTAAATTTCAATGAATGTTGAAGAAATTGTTAAGAATAAAGATACAGAAATCATTTTTATGATACTGGTATGTATGAGGTTAGGGATTTAACAATATGTGGAGTTATAAATGACTCAAAAGTGAGTATGTTCGGATGTGACTCATGTGAGCTTTAAATTTTATTTCATAATCAAAAATGCTAATGCTTCCGCCGCCACTCTGATTAAGCTGGGGTGGGGTACTCAGTACAAATGGCCATATGGGGGACGTGCTGCAAACATGGGTAGCAATTTCAGCCTTTCGGTATATCAATGACCTCCTTTTTCTAGACCAAATTTGGTATTTGGATGGGTCCTTTTTTTCAAAATAGCTCAATTTTGCCTCCACTATAGCCAACATTTTTGAAATTTTCTCAAAATTTGGAGGAAAAGTTGCAAAAATTAAGACACATTTTGTTAAATTTGGGTCCATTTTCTTGAAAAATTGGTACATTTATGGGTCTCCTTTCAAATTCCCAGCTGCACACCCCTACCCAAATCCCCCGGTATTAAACCAAGGTCTCGGTCTCGGTCTTGGTCTCGGAACTTAGAGGTCTCGGTCTCGGAAGGAGTGATCTTGGTCTCGGAAGGTTTGGTCTCGGTCTCGATCTCGGACGGGCAGGTCTTGGTCTCGGTCTCGGTCTCGGACATAGAGGTCTTGACTACAACACTGCCCTGAGGTCATGTCTTTCATAGGCGGTGTATGGATTTCCACTGGAAAAGCCCAAAATTTGCATTGGCCAATGTGTGATGTTTTTTGTTGAATATTGTACACTTTCGGCCTTAAAACCCCAATCCCAATTATGTATATGGAACCCATGCAGAATACTCCCTTGAAAAATATGTGATATGATCAAGCAAAATCAGTCGGAAGTCAGATATATTGATTTTCAAATATAGCCAAACAAAGAAAACAATTTCTTTTGTTGTCTATCCATGTCATATCCAGGGATGTAAGTTTTCAGGTTTTTTTTATTTTCAGCCCATTTTGGGGCTTTTTAGCCCGAATTTACATGCTTTTTCACCAATATTCAGGTTTTTTCTTCAGGCATACTTACATCCCTGCATATCTTGGGAACTAAATGTTCAATTTCAATGGGGTTTTCTGCAAAATGTAGCTGTGCTAATGCTTTATACAATCACGCAAAAAACTAAAAATTGAATATGCCTGACTTCAGACTGATTTTGCTTGATCACACCATATATGTGGTTCTGTTGAAGAAAAATATTAAATTATATTAAAAATAACTCAGCAAATTATTATTTGGGTAGTTAATAATGTGCTTCCCATGTAGTGGAGAGAGAAAGATGCATCCACGTTGTTATGAAGAATAATATTCCCTCAAAGTAGTTTCAGGCATTAAAAACCTTGCCATGTAAAACCGTTTACGCCTTTCCGGGAGCCCCCATGTCATGTATCCTCTCATAGGAAAGATTCCATCATGATCTGAACAGGGTTGCCAAAAAATTTCAGCCCGAATGAATGGTGGGTCAATTAATCGAAAAGTCGCCCAATTTTTCTCTTTACCATTGGTTTCTATGGGGCAGGAAACTATCGGAAGCTGCAGGAGCCAATGTTGAAAAGTCACCCAATTTTTTTCTTAACCATTAGTTTCTATGGGACAGGAAATTGTCATAAGTCGCAGGGAAAATCTTCAAAAGTCGCCCAATTGGGCTACCAAATCGCGGGTTTGGCAACCCTGGATCTGGAACCAAAAGGATCAGAGACTTCACAATGCAGGTGGCATGACAATTCAACATTATGACATGCTCATCCCCGGTAACACCCACACTTGTCCATCATGGGTACTTACGAACTTTACATCCATGGATTGTGTATGATGGGGTTCTCTTGATATATAGGGTCGAGTGGATGATTTGTGGATGATTGTGTGATAGTTGGACTTTGTCTTTAGGATGAGGTTGTGAGGAACAACAGTGAGTTGAGGTAATTTTTGGATGCAATAAAGATGAACAAGTGAAATGTTAGGAAACATGGGATATTCTCTTGACCTTTAAAAAAGTTTGCTAACTTGGATAATGTAAGGGGTGAACACAGTACCCAAATAATACCCCTAATTACACCAGCGGTTCTTATCTTTTTTTACCCTAGCCCACAGAATTAGAGAAGGAGAACCGGGACTCCCTATACCGCCACGTACAATCGCGCCGTCAGCTATGGGGAGAAAATTGGGGGTATTCGGGTCCCTGCCGACCGTGCGCGGAGACGAACGAAAACAATTCTGTGTACTCATCTGAAGCGTCTTGGTACTCGCGTGCAGGTCGCATCAAGTGCGTCTCTCAAATGCGCCCATCATCCATGTCGCGCTTGCATGACAACGAATGCATCAAGCGCATTCCGAAGGAAACCCAATACCCCCAATTTTTGCTCCATGCCTGTATCAAGATGGCGGTCGACTCCTGGTTCTGGTTTTAATTCTGTGCCCTAGCCAGATCATAGTCGTTTCTGTGATGCATTTTACTATTGCAATATCATGCACTGAAATGAAATCTACTCCATGCAATGGGTTATTCCATTTAAAATCCACACTACCCTTGTGTAAGATTCAGCTAAAGTCTTCCACAGAGGGAGTATGAGTTTCAAATACATTCGACATTTAGGTAACTTCCATTTGAAATGCTTACTCCAGTTGTGGAAGATATAAGTAAAGCCATATAGATGGATGGTAAAGCCATTATACAGGGGTGTATGAGTTTCAAAATAATCGGCCCCAGCCAATTCCATATTTTTGAGAACATATATTATACTCCCTCTGTGAAAACTTTTCTTAAATATTCCACAGGGGTGGGGCATGCAAATATCAAATGGAATAGCCCAATACTACTTTTCCCCCAGTAAGATGATGTTTTGAACCCTACAGCTTGGTAGCCAATAGAGGCTATCTGTGTTCTATAAGCTGCATATCCTATCAACGACTGCTATACCTTGTTTAGGACTTTCAAAAGAAGTCCCTGCATATGCAACCATCACTGTTTCAAAATAGCCCGCCAATGTCATGCAGGTAACTCCGAGGTCGTGCATTGAATTGGTTTGAATGAGGAATACTATGGGAACCAGGGCCATTTGTTAGAAGTCGCACATGAGTGAAGTTGATAACCTGTATACTTTATGTTGAACAGAAGTATAAACTGTGACCAGGAATCCACAAGACGAGGAGATTTTCCTCTGGAGGATTTAAGGGCGTACTACACCCCTGCCCAATTTTGTGCCTATTTTTGCATTTTTCTCAAAAATTATAGCACATTGGGGACGAGTAAGTTATGTATATTATAGGGGCAAGGACTACAACTACTGCGCTGGAAATTTTATTTCAACACAGACAACAGTTGTGGAGTTACAGTCAAAAATGAGGGAAAACCAATATTTGATCAATAACTCAATAACTACTTGCTTTGAGTCGCTGAATTTTTATTACAGTAGTTGTAGTCCTTGCCCCGATAATTTAAATATTCTACTTGTCACCAATGTGCTATAATTTTGAGAAAATGCAAAAATAGGCACAAAATTGGCCAGGGGTGTAGTACCCCTTAAAAGTGTGGTTTGAATGTTACATGGACCATGCTGTGGACTATGCATTGTACAAATGATATTTGTATATTTAGGGTGCAAGTTCTGAGAAAAAAATCCATGGTCCTGACATGACAGATGGGCATAATATAATATCCTATAATGAGTGTGGTGCGTTTATCAAGGGTTGGGATCCGGGCGTCATAATTGTATTTTAGGATAAGGATCAGGGAGGAATTTAAGGACTGGTCACTGACACGATGAGAATAGACTAGAGAAGGGTATTTATAGCTTCTCTGGAGATAAATGCCAGACCAAAAGGGTTCAAGAAAGCCGGGTGCAATGACTGACTTGACTATAGTCAAGGGGTGCCATATTGTATTTTAGGATAAGGATTGGGGAGGAATTTAAGGATCGGTCACTGACATAATGGGAATAGACTAGAGAAGGGTATTTATAGCTTCTCAAAAGATAAATGCCAGACCAAAGGGTTCAAGAAAGGCGGGTGCAATGACTGACTTGACTATAGTCAAGGGGTGCCATATTGTATTTTAGGATAAGGATTGGGGAGGAATTTAAGGATCGGTCACTGACATGATGGGAATAGACTAGAGAAGGGTATTTATAGCTTCTCAAAAGATAAATGCCAGACCAAAGGGTTCAAGAAAGGCGGGTGCAATGACTGACTTGACTATAGTCAAGGGGTGCCATATTGTATTTTAGGATAAGGATTGGGGAGGAATTTAAGGATCGGTCACTGACATGATGGGAATAGACTAGAGAAGGGTATTTATAGCTTCTCAAAAGATAAATGCCAGACCAAAGGGTTCAAGAAAGGAGGGTGCATTGACTGACTTGACTATGGTCAGTTATTCATTGGGTTTTGTGAACAAAGTCGACTGCTCAGTGCTATAAGTGGGTAAGTGCAATAGCTGCCATGTGTAGATAAGTATAATATATACTTTGTAAATTGCTAAATGTTCACAGAGCAGCTATTGCACTTACCACTTCTGGCACTGATCTAGTCTTGGTTCTTTTTCTCGTTGGGTTGTTGGTACTCTCAATCATCATAGAGAAGGGTATTTATAGACCACTTGGCATGTGACGTCATTGCCCGGCAGTATGCGCGCGCATTATGACAATTTACATTGTTCTTTGCCCTGCAGTGTGCGTACGCATCGTAGTCTGCTAAGGGCACGTGCATTTTAAATCGCCCGCCACATTTCATACAGTGCAAGAAAGACACTGAACAGTGTAGCGGCTTGTTCGAGCATATCGATAGACGAGTCCCTCGCCTTTGTTGATAAACAGTGATGTCAAGTGGTCTATAGCTTCTCAAAAGATAAATGCCAGACCAAAGGGTTCAAGAAAGGCGGGTGCAATGACTGACTTGACTATAGTCAAGGGGTGCCATATTGTATTTTAGGATAAGGATCAGGGAGGAATTTAAGGATCGGTCACTGACACGATGAGAATAGACTAGAGAAGGGTATTTATAGCTTCTCTGGAGATAAATGCCAGACCAAAAGGGTTCAAGAAAGCCGGGTGCAATGACTGACTTGACTATAGTCAAGGGGTGCCATATTGTATTTTAGGATAAGGATTGGGGAGGAATTTAAGGATCGGTCACTGACATGATGGGAATAGACTAGAGAAGGGTATTTATAGCTTCTCAAAAGATAAATGCCAGACCAAAGGGTTCAAGAAAGGCGGGTGCAATGACTGACTTGACTATAGTCAAGGGGTGCCATATTGTATTTTAGGATAAGGATTGGGGAGGAATTTAAGGATCGGTCACTGACATGATGGGAATAGACTAGAGAAGGGTATTTATAGCTTCTCAAAAGATAAATGCCAGACCAAAGGGTTCAAGAAAGGAGGGTGCATTGACTGACTTGACTATAGTCAAGGGGTGCCATATTGTATTTTAGGATAAGGATTGGGGAGGAATTTAAGGATCGGTCACTGACATGATGGGAATAGACTAGAGAAGGGTATTTATAGCTTCTCAAAAGATAAATGCCAGACCAAAGGGTTCATGAAAGGCGGGTGCAATGACTGACTTGACTATAGTCAAGGGGTGCCATATTGTATTTTAGGATAAGGATTGGGGAGGAATTTAAGGATCGGTCACTGACATGATGGGAATAGACTAGAGAAGGGTATTTATAGCTTCTCAAAAGATAAATGCCAGACCAAAGGGTTCAAGAAAGGAGGGTGCATTGACTGACTTGACTATGGTCAGTTATTCATTGGGTTTTGTGAACAAGTCGACTGCTCAGTGCTATAAGTGGGTAAGTGCAATAGCTGCCATGTGTAGATAAGTATAATATATACTTTGTAAATTGCTAAATGTTCACAGAGCAGCTATTGCACTTACCACTTCTGGCACTGATCTAGTCTTGGTTCTTTTTCTCGTTGGGTTGTTGGTACTCTCAATCATCCGGGAATCGTAAAGGCGAGAATGAATTCAATATTGTCTATGCAATCAAGTTAGCTCAATCGAAAAGGCGTTCGATTAAGGTATGACAGGTTGCAGGTTCGAACCCTGGTGGTGGTTTTTTGTATGCTCTCGTGGAAAAATTGAGTTAGCTTGAAATTCCCCTGGACAAGGGAGTTACTGCTATAAATTGTCTCGTTGTAACCCGTACAAAACTTGGGGAGCTGATCCTGATTGCGAAGGTCATTTGTGGAATGTCTAGAGTGTGCGCTCTTGAAGCTGCAAAGTCCCTGTGTTGTTGTTAAATGGTTTATGGAATGATGTGGGCCGTAGTGGTCAGCGACAACCTGGAAAGTGTGTTGAGGCTTGTGGATCAACGTCTAGGCGTTGTGCCTGTGCGTAGCGCACTATAAATCACTGCGCTTTTTTTTACCAGATTTAATTCATTCTCTGGCATTCTCTTTGGGCTGTATACCTTTATGAAATGCATTAATTCCAAAATCAAAATGTTCCCTGATTTAAACCTGTGGTTATCAAGCAGAGAAGCTCTGAAGCCCATCCCCTGGTCAATCTACAATAAACGTTCACAGCCATGCTTAGGTCCCATAGTTATAAACCCTTTTCTTAAATTCTTAAGCTAGGAGTCTGAATAAGGAAGGGGATGTTTCGTGTCATTGATACTTTAGGTAAGCTGACAATATTATTTATAAAGCCTACCCAGTCGCACTGCAGTTTTTAGCGGGATCCCGCAAATGGGGCGTACCTCATCCCATTTTTTCACACTTCTGTAAGTAGCAATTAGCACCTCTTGAGATTTCCGATAAAATCAATGGTCACTAATAGTAGTGGCACCAGTGGCGGTACGACAGACTTCTGCACTAGTGCACATTGAATAAACAATGTTCATTGTTTACGCTGGTTTAAATCATGGGTCAATATAACTATAAACATCTATGGAGTGTGTGTGAATGTGTGATAATGGATGAATATAACTGTTTACTGTTACAGTATTAACCAGCTATTGTTGATGGTATCGGTAGCTAGTGATTTTTGCTTTACAGCTCAACTTATCATACTTTTCCTACATTCGACCTTGAATGATTTTTGAGTTGACACAGTCATGAAAATAACTATAGATACTTGACAAGACCATTAGTAGCCCAGTTCTGAACCTTTTCATTGATCATTCATAACAATAGGTATCTGATGGATCAGTGAAGATAAGAAGGGATTATAATATCCGTAACCTTGATATTATAGTACATCTCGAGGAAAAAGTGCAATGGACATGTTTTCATTCTATGTTTCAAATATCCCACGCATGAAAATTGAGTATTTAACCCAAAATTGAAAATGGAACAATTTATTGGAAATCTGCTTTAACAGATTTTTTTGACATCTTTTTCTGCACTGTATTATACCTAAATTAAGAAATGTGATAAATATTCAAAGAAAATATAGGTCATCCAAACAATTGTGATTTTTACACATTTTGGGTCAAAAAAGGAAAAATAAGCAAAAATATCAAAATCTGTCTAACAGTTTCATTCATCAAGTCATAACAAACGGCCTACATGCTTAATTTCTAATAAAATATTGAAATTTTGAAAAATATAGGTATTTATTGATTTTCATGTTTTTTTCTTGCAAATATGCTAATAATATGCAAATTATGAAATTGCAAAATAAAGTTTCTACATAGCATACATCTTTCAAGTATGATGTTCAAAATGACAGACATCAAAAAGAGATTCGATGAAATGTAAAGGTGTAGTATCAATTTTGGCATGGACTGTCTGGTTAGGCAAAGTACGGTAAGTTGAGCTGTACGGGCGGCACTAGTAGGCCCTATTGTAGTAGGCCCTAACTGGCCGGCACTAAACGAAAATCGAAGTGGAAAATGCAATGCAGATTATTATAATAATATTGACTTGTGGCTGCCAAATCCGATGTGTGAACTGCCAAATCCCATGTAATTGATTTAATCTGGCAATTAGGATAGAGTTGTAAACACGGCTGCCAAATCCGATGTGTGAACTGCCAAATCCCATGCAATTGATTTAATCTCGCAATTAGGATAGAGTTGTAAACACGGTCCCGTTCCCGGTCAATCGAGAACAATTCACACACTTTAGTGGTAAACAGAATTAACAGATTATCTCATTATTCTATTGAATGCTCAAACAATGTTAATTGGGGCGGCGATTCAATCAGGAGGTGTATCGGCAAACAGATCATGACAACCTACGAAATGGAAAGTTTGAATTTGAAATACTGTACATTGTCACAAACGTCAGGACTATACTTATTTTTATTAATGAAGCTTGGTTGATCATATACATGAAATTGATACGACTCGATTAAAAAAGTAAGACTTTGAAGCATGTTTTAGATCGCCTAATGTTTTCATTTATCATGTAAAGGGGGAAACCCCGACTCTGTGCGAAGCGTTTTTCAAATATACTATTAAAATTTTTAATAAGTACATTTTTAGGAGTTTAAGCTCATATAAAAATTATATAAAAATCAGATTTTTTCTCTCTTGGGAAGATTTATTATAATGGACTATACCTTTCAGCATAACTTCTGATTCTGATATCGTAGAAAAAAATATGCAGGGGAATGCTTGCACCCTCCTTTCTAGAAATAACGCGAAACTGGGAAAGATTGCCAATTCACTTGCGTGCAGTGGGGTGTATGAAAACACGAGGCGATAGTGCAGATATTTTAATGCGGAAAAGTGGATTGCCGTCATGCCGTGTATTGCATGCGATTTGAAGCGACTGATGTTTTCAGGACAGTTATCTGAAGTTTTCGCGGTATAAAAACAGTTCTATAACCCATGTAACATTACCATGAGGAATGTTATAATTATGTTACTATTAGGCTCATTTATTGGTGTGTTGAAATCGAAAACCTTTCTAGGTTATACCCAGGGTCTATGGTTAAATCATTTTTACCAATTTTTCAGCGATTTTAAAATGAGTCCTATTTCCAGAATGGCTCCCAATCGGCTTTGAAAAAGCTATAATCCAAAAGCTTCAACCCCGCCAGGCCATTTCCCCTACCAGTTATATGTTAATTAACAATATAAACATGCTTTAAGATAAGAGTTTCAAATCAGTGACTTTAGGTAGGCCTATGTAAATAGATCGGTGCTGGAAGCTTACCGCGGTAGGCTTCGTATTGAGTTGATGCGGTGGTGTTTATTGATCAGTCTCACACTTTTCGGTGATAAAACAGATTAGCTGATAACAACTAATTGTGTCGGCGGCATGCGGTATAAAAAACAATAGATGCGGCGCATCCGTTCTACTGCAGGAAACCTTATAAATAATATTGTCAGCTTACCTTAGTGTAATGGCTAATTAATAATTTGGCCATTCACAACACTGCAAAATTTGAGACAAGTACAGGTGGTGTATCCAGTAAAAAGTAACGCAGCATTTGTGACACCCTGAAGTTTTATTCAGACTAGGTAACCTTTCAAAACTAGTGAGTAGTTTTCACCTAGAGAAGATGTTTTACACTTCCCATAATGCATTTCTCACATTTCAATTTCCTGTACTGATTTGCTATATAACTAGTGCAACATGGGTTGATACTGACAAAATAACTACCTCAGTGAACAGAGCACATCCATATCTTGCAAAATATGTCAATTTCTTGACTATCTATAACCAGTTCATTCTGAAAAAAAAGAAAACAAAGGGAACCTGCACAAAGTAAGGGGGTGTCATTTCATGAAATGAGGTGATGTATCATGTTGCAGAGGATTCTGGGAAGGGTATAAAGATAACTTCTCTGGTTGCCACCCTTCTAGGACTAACAGTAATATTGGCCTGAATATCGTACCCTAGATTCAATCCAGGTTTGTGTGGGTGTTTAGGTGCTGCAATAGCATCAGAGCATTCAAACATAATACTCATAATGGGTCACTACGATTCCACTCATGTGCATCCGCAGAGACGCAGTTCCTGACCTCCAAGACGTTTGTGGACTCATAGAATGACCTTTGAAGGAGTTGGGTACAAAAACTCATACCCAAACATCTTGAGGTCAATGTTGGACTTCGATCAGTGAATGGAGTTTGTTGAACTGTGGAAATAGGAATGAGACTCTTTTGGCTTGTAAAATAGCAATGCACTATGCACTAATATGGTCTCATATCCAGAGGCTCAGTTTCATGACCTCCATTCAACAATTAGCACTCAAAAGTTGACTTTAAGTTGAGGGGTATGAGTTATAGTACCCAATACTTTTAGAGGTCCTTTTCTGAGTGTACAAGCATATTGGGGTTAATGAACTGTGCTCAGGCAGGTTGTATTGTTTGAAGTCAGATAGTGGCATATAACACTCATTGTTTTCAGGTGCAATGTTAGAGGAAATCAAATTATTCTTGAGGATTTATTCATACATTTGGCTTCAATTTTAGGAAAGCCTTGTCAATAATGTCAATTCAGTGGATTGAAAAGGGTGCAATGTGTTGTTGCAAAGTTCAAACATGGGTGCGGAGAATTTCGAAAAAAAGGTGTGGGGTGTTTTAAGATGAAGATTAATCTTAATTGTGCTATTGACAGCTTGACATATTTAACTCTCCTTGTGGGTTTTGACTGCAGACGACAAGTTCCAAAATTTTTTAGAAATTTAAAAATACTAGAATTGTAAATTTTCATGACCATATTTAGAATCAGAATGAAATATGCATTAAAATGAGTACAAACAAGTCTAGTATTGGTTCAGTGGTTCTTAAGATAGCTCTCAATATTTTGAGAAAATGTAATCTCAAAACTTGGGACTTTTTTTTAAAGCTTATGCTATGGCTAGCACGCAGTTCTATTCAAGACTATGTGTGTCTTTGAGGAATTCTGTCAATGTATTCAAATATAGTGATACGATGATACAACCCGATCCAAAGTTGGCGTTAATAATGAAATTGAGGTAAGGAAATGGACATAAATTATAAAAAGTTTGTAACTTTGTACTGAGCCAAGTATACTTGCACAAGTAAGGACTTTGGGGTTTCAACATCAGTAGCTTATTTTACATAGAAATCCATATACTGTTTTTGATTGTATCTCAAAATGGAAAATGCTGACTATACGACCAGTTTGTGGTGGATGGTCACATATAGGAATACATTCATTGGCCGGGCCAGTGAAAGACCCATGGCCAGGGACAGGCGATTTGCGCGGAAAAAAATAGCAAATTGCGCGGAACTCTTTTTTCAGTGCAAAGCATGTATCCCTGGCCATAGGAAAAAAAATAGCCAATTGCGTGGAATTGCGCGGAAAAAAAGTTCCGCGCAAATCGCCTGTCCCTGCCCATGGCTTACAACATAAATGAATCCTCAATAAAGTTGTCATCTTAAAAATTCCATGGCCTACCAGTACTTTCCAATGTCCGCTAAACAGCCCAATGAATCTGGTTTAATACTGAACTTCAGCGATCAGAGGACTTGCTCCATTGTCAATGGTATAAGGAGCAGTCACAGGCCTTTAGTAATCAAAGGGTTTGCACCCTATCTATCCCCGTATTGAATCACTGGCATTTGGGTATCTCATGAGGGCTCTGAGTAATCTCTACTCCCAGTGTTGTTTTGGAGCACTAGAAAAGATTTTCAGCAAGTAAATAGTTAACAAGTTTACAATTCTGTAGTGAATATTGCGTACCTGTTGCCAGCTTGCTCTTACTCATCCCAAGATTGTGTGGAAATCATTGTAATGCCACAGGCTACATGGCAGGCAGGGGCAGCTATAAGAAACAGGAAAAGTTCAATTGGCAAGGGTTGCCAGGTCATTGATGACATCCACTTTTGGTCAATTAGAGATTTCCAGATGTCAGATTAAGGGATGCTGTGATAGTGATATATCGTTTCTTGTTTTATATTGTTTCTTGTTGTAGTCTTTAAAGAGTGTCAGGTTGTGTATGATGGATGATGTAAAGCGTTCGTTTTGAGTTGCAGCTTTGGAAAAGTATTTGCCTGAAATTGTACATGCAGATTTCAGGTGTTTTACTTTCAGGATTATTAACCCTAACCCGACTAACTAAAGCTCACTATGAAAAACACTTTGCATGCATGGATTACACAGGCTGGGCAAGGACAACCGTGTGGCTACAGGTCGATGATCATCTGTGTGGCATGCGAGGGGTCAGAGGTTCAAATCGTGGGGTACCAAGTGACTTTTTGTTCATCTTCTCTCCTTTGTTGTTTTTTTCTTTCCCATTCAAATAGAAAAAAAAATATAATTTGGGTTAGGATTAAACAAGTGGACTGAATTAAGGGGTGAAATCTTAGAAATTCTAGAAATCTTTTAACAAGATCATGCCCAGAATGAGCCCAAACAAACCGTAGTGAAACACATTTCTGTTCCAATCAAATGGTGGCAGAACTTGGCACCAAAACTTTCTATTTCCGTGATTCTTAAATTTGTGATCTGTGCCTTTTCAAGGTATTTGCAGTTTGACCATCCAGGATCTGTGGTTTGACCCAGAGAATCTGAGTCTCAGGTCTCTCAAACCCCTCAACCATGTCCCAACATTTGTAGAGCTCTCATCATGAGGCAGTGATATTTGGCAGTAGCATTTGTTTTCTATGTGCTCTCAAGGTATTTGTAGTTGAGCCAAAGGAATCAATTCCCAAATCCTTTCGTTGTGTTGGCCATTCCCAGGAAGCAGTATAAAGACCCAAGATCTGGTTTACTGAAACTGGGGAAAAATGACAGATATGAAGGTAGAACATAACAGTAGAACATGTGATGTTATGCCTTTTTTTGTGCTTTTTAGCTCATTTTGCACAAATTTTGTCACATTTTGCCCGCCTTGATAGTTGCCTTTCCCCCCTTCACCCCACTCCTCTGAAGAAGTCATGGCTATACCACTGTCAAAAGAAGCAGTAAAGAATTTATCAAACAGTAAACTTTGGTTCACTGGTATTTGGCAACATAAGTGGAAAAAAATTGGCATATGTAATAAAACAGTAAAGTTTGGTCTGTATGCTATATAGTATTTGACAAACCAAACGGAAAAGAACACAGAATTTAACATTTGTCAAATAATAAACTTGATCTTTATGCAAGTATTTGGCAGCACAGTAGATCTGTCACCTTAGGGATGTCCCATATGAATGATAGCAGGATTAGAAGTTTCCGAAGCAGACTTACGGAGATCAGGCTCATTGATGGCGTTGGCCCCAGGCCATGTCACTGTGGATCACAGGAGCTTACACACAATATGAGGTGTCATCCCAGCTCACACACACTGATGGTGGTATGATAACTTTTTGAGATTTGGAGCCCTCCGGTGTTAGGATCTTGCAAAAGCAAGGTGTCACCTTGGTCGTAGATAGCATCTAACTTGTTTCTTCATGATCTATGACCTAACATTTATTTTGAGATCTGTGTTGAAGGAATACAGTTACACTATGGGCCACAATAGCCCCCATCCTAATGGCATAGTTCAGTAACCTCAATTAAACAATCATAGTGCAGAATTTGACCTCAAGTTGCAGAGTGTGAGTTTTCGTACTTAAATTTTCAAAGGTCATTCAATAAATGTACAAATGTATTGGGGTTAAAGAACTGTGCCCTGATAGTTGAGCATATTGTGGATCCTAGTGTTAGGTCCTACTAACGAAGTGACTTGAGGTTCAGGAGACTCAACTGGTCATGAACTGGTGGGTCATGATGAGGTTCAGGAGATGCAACTGGTCATGAACTGGTGGGTCACGATGAGGTTCAAGAGACTCAACTGCTCATGAACTGGTGGGTCATGATGAGGTTCAGGAGACTCAACTGGTCATGAACTGGTGGGTCACGATAAGTGTTATGGCAGGAGTTGTCACAGATGTGTTTCAGGGATTGAGTTTTAAGGCGTGCGAGTGCGATTCGCACGCGCCGCACGCCTGAAAATACGCCGAGGTGCGATTTTTAGCTTTTACACCTTTTTAAGTTTTTTTTTTTGGATTTAGAATGTCATTAAAATGTAAATGGAAATTTAAAATGTCCCTGAAAATTTTTTAAAATAAAAAAAAAAAAATTACAAAAAGATTTAAAAAAATTATAAATTCATGTTCAAAATAGGCAAATTTATAATTGATGTTCACATTACAACCTATTTGTGAAGTAAAGAAGCATACAAAACAAATGCATTTTAAAATCATTCATAGATTATTATGTGAACATAAGTTACAAATTTGCCCATTTTAAACAAGAATTTATAATTTTTTAAAATCTTTTTGTAATTTTTTTTTTTAATTTATAAAAAAATCCAGGGACATTCTAAAGTTCCAGGGACATTCTAGGGACATTCTAAATCCAAAACAAAAAAAACCTTAAAAAAAAATTAATTAATTACAAATGACACTAGCAATAAGTCCAAAGTCCAGGGACATCTATGCAGTATACACCATTCATTACCCCAGAGCTTAACCATGGCCAGTTAAAAAAAGGACATGTATGTTGTCACAAAATTTTGCTAAGTTTTAGCTGAAAATGAAATCATAGTCATACACCAGTTTTGAAAAAAGCACACCTTGGTTTATTTAGGTGTGCGATTTGCAGCACACCTAAAAGCACACCTCGGGTTATCCAGGCGTGCGATTTACAGCACACCTGTCACATTGCAAAACTCAATGCCTGGTGTTTGATATTCACAATCCAACATCTTCTTTTTTTAAGGGTTGTTTTTAGGGGTGCTCACATGCACACTTAGGGGCGCACCATTAGATTTCCAGGGGAGGCATGGGAGTTTTTTGGAAAAAAACAACTTCGCCCACTAGTGAGACGAAAATTTTTTTTTGCCTGACCCAAACTCCCATGCCACCCCTGAGAATCTAATGGTGCGTCCCTTACGACTTTAAACATGAGAGCCCCCCCCCCCGGCCAGATCAACGCACACCAATGTTGGATGCATGATGCTGCTATGTAACTCATCATCTTACTCCATCAAATAAAAGAAGTCCAGGGAATGCCTGAAGTGTTACTTTTAGTCGATGAAATTGGTTTTGTGGGGGTTTGCCAATTGGTACAGCTTTAGGTAGTGGCAATGCCAGGATTTTTTTGGAGCATTAAGGGGTATTTGTTTTTTGAGTGGGGGGGGGGGGGGCAATATCAACCAATTATGCGTAAAGTTGCTGCAAAAAGTGGAAAGTTTTGTAATTTGGGGTTTTACTGGGGAGCAAGAAAAATATTGGGGAGAAATGCCCACCCCCCCTGATAGTATTGCATTCTGCCAACAAAATATGAGTAAGGAAGTATGAAATTTGAGGTGTTTTTTTAATAAATCTGGCAACATTGCCTCCAGGTCTATCTACCTGTTACCCATGTGGCATGATGATGACATCAACTTGTGGTTAACCCCCTCCACACCGGAGTCAACTGCAGATGACAAGTTTCAAATTTTCAATAAAAATGCACAAATTTTAAAATTGTACATTTTAATGACCATATTTGGATTCAGCATGTAAAATGCATAAAAATGAGTACAAGCAAGCCCAGTATTGGTTCAGTGGTTCTTGAGATATTTTGAGAAAATATCTAGTTAAAACTTGGATTTTTTATGTTGAAGCCTATGGCTAGCGTACAGGGCATTAATTTAATGACATCGGGATCTTACACACCACAATCTGTTAGTGCACAATTCATAAACCCCAATAAGTTCATACATGCATAGAATGAACTTTGCATAGAGTGGGTAGAAATACTCATATTCCACAACATGAGGTCAACTTTTGCGCTATGATTGTTGGATGGAGGTCATTGAACTGTGCTATGGGAGATGATGCTATATCACTATGGACCACAATGGCCTCATCCCAATGGCATAGTTTAATGACCTCAAATCAAATAATCATAGTTCAAAATTTGACCTCAAGTTGCAGAGTATGAGTTTTTATACCCAAATTTTCATAGGTCATTCAATGAATGTACAAATGTATTGGGGTCAATGAATTGTGCCCTGATAGGTGAACATGTTGTGGTCCTAGTGTATTGGATCATAGTGTGAGTAATGCATTGGAATTCATTGGAGTGTAGTTCCTTGTCAATTCAGTAGGTGACAAAGCCTGGGGAAGGGGGACTGTATTGAACCTAATCGGGAGGATTTAAGGGTGGTCTTTACTCTGGAATTATGAACACTTTTGCGCCTAGTAACTTCCAAATTGTTGGTCCAAAGTATATAAAAGTATACATATTTAGATTGGCAAAGACTTGATGATATCATCTGTGAGGTCAAATTTGGACATATAATACAATTTTATGACAAATTTATGGGAGGAAAAGCCGACCATCATTTGAAAAATTTTACCTTTCGTATTGAAGATATACATTTTAGGTCTTTTGGGGGGAAAATGTATATCTTCAATACAAAGGTTTTAGGGTTGGGCAAAAAGAGTAATACAAATCATTTTTAAAGCTTAAGGGAAGGGGTATGAACGTTTAGACAGTATTTATTGTGGGACATTAGAGCACATCAGACATATCGAATTGCATTCTGAATACGAAGAATGGCCTTCTGATATCAAATAATTTTGATTTTTTGAAACTCGCAATGTAATACACATTTTATGGCAAATCATTAAAAATTTATATTTTTGATATTTAACAGTACTTGAAGTAAACTGTATAAATCTGATGATTTATACTTCAGGGGGTACTACACCCCTGGCAAATTTTGTGCCTATTTTTTGCATTTTTCTAAAAATCATAACACATTGGTGACAAGTTAGATATTTATATTATAGGGGCAAGGACTACAGCTACTGTACTGAAAATTCAGCAACTCAAAGCAAGTAGTTATTGATTTATTGATCAAATATTGGTTTTCCCTCATTTTTGATTGTAACTCCACAACTGTTGTCTGTGCTGAAATAAAATTTCCAGTGTAGTAGTTGTAGTCGTTGCCCCTATAATATACATATCTTACTTGTCCCCAATGCGCTATAATTTTGGAGAAAACTGCAAAAATAGGCATAAAATTGGGTAGGGGTGTAGTACCACCTTAAAGTGTATGTAGGTGGGATGAAAAGCTGACGATCAATTGAAAATTTTGACCTTTCGTATTGAAGATATGGATTTTTTTCCCCAAAACACCAAAAAAAATAGGTTGTTTTGGGAAAAAAATCCATATCTTCAATATAAAAGGTCAAAATTTTCAATTGATCGTCGGCTTTTCCTCCCAGCTACATATACTTTAAGAATATATCATTAGATTTATAAAAAATTTGAGGACTGTTATGTATCAAAAATTTGAAAAATATCAAATTTTAATAATTTGTCATAAAATTTGTATTATATCGTGAATTTCAAAAATGAAAATTATTTGATATCAGAAAGACATGCTTCAGTATTCAGAATGCAATTCGATATGTCTGAGGTGCTCTCATGTCCCACAAAAAATACTGTCAAAACGCCATAAATGCTCATTCTAGATCCCTTAATAGGCATTAGGATTGCAAGTATTTATTAATTAATTAATTTATTCATTTAAGCTTTCTTTATACAGGGTTACAACATTCAAGGGCTTTCCAAGAAGAAGGCCCTGATTTTCAGATATATTAGTGGCAAAAATAAGTGCCCACTGGAGTGAGGTCGGTTTTGAATCTCGTACCTTTAGCATGTTTTGTAAACATTTTCATACCTGATAGCAATCTGGATATTTAGTAGTAACTTCCTTTAACTCTCTTCACGCGGGTGTCGACTGCAGACGACATGTTTCAAAAAAAAAATTTTAATTAAAAAATTTCAGAAATGTACATTTTCATGGCCATATTTGGAATCAGCATGAAAAATGCATTAAAATGAGTACAAACAAGCCTAGTATTGGTTCAGTAGTTCTTAAGATAGCTCTTGATATTTTGAGAAAATATTTCAAAACTTCAACTTTTTCCATTGAAGCGCATGGCTAGCATGCAGAGCATTAATAATCTTTTACTGTCTAGCTGTCATTGACTATTGAGGAATGACTTGACATATCTCTGCTCAGGCCCCTGCTCTAGGAATTACATAAAACAGAATAAATTATTTAATAAAATCAAACTTTACATACTCATAGTCACCAATGGCCACATGTGCCGAATTAAAATTCTTACACTAAATGTGGTCATTTGTTTTAAGACTTTTGATTATAACCTTACCGCACAATCTCGCTTAATCGCAACTTGTCCCAAGTCACCACCGTCTGACAGATTGTTATGTGTAAAATGTCGCAGAAACTTGTCAAAACCGGAGATAAAGATCACACTGGAAGGATTAGGTCTTATAAATGTTGCCGACAATTGATGAGTGATACACATGTTTCTGCGGCTTTAAGGTTATGCTGAACTAAGTCTGAAACTTATAGTCAGAGCTCTCAATCCCAGGGAGGGGGTTTCTTCCTGAAAATAAGGTGCACAGGTCTGTGTTTTTGGTGTGTATTTGCAGCAATTTTGGTATTACTATAATACTCCCCTCCCCCTGGTCCCCAAATAAGCTGGTAATTTATACATGTGTGATGTGTCTATGGCAAACATCCTGATTTTGTCATGTGACATTGTGTTTGTACCTTGTTGCCCCAGTGCTGCCCTCTCAATTGCAAAAGGCTGGTTACACCACAGGGTATCCCGCGTAGTTTGTAGCCCTCATGGACTTAGCGATCGCATAGCGTGAGCAACTGATTTTTGGAAATTTCTCTTTCAAACTATTATTATGACCACTGGTTATCAGGGCAAACTCTTTGAATCAAAAGTTTCTGCAGAATCCTTTCTCAAAGTTCCTTCACACTTTTTTGCTCATGTAGTGCATGATTAGCCTGTCTGTCTCCCAACTGATTTTCTGGACCCCTCCTGATGGGAAACAAATAGATTTGGAAGGCCACTTCAGTACCCTGCATGGGGTACCTGAAAAAAACCCAAAAATTACCAAAATTTCCACTTTCCCCTGAAATTCACTTTGCCCCCCTAATCCCCCCACTGGTACCCTGACACCATCAAGAGTGATATTGGCCTGTAGCCACCAGAGATCCAACCACTCATGAAAGATAGAAAAGTTCGATCTACGGACTGATTGACAATGATGATGACGATGATGATGAGTGTATAGAGGGTGTTTGAAAGTTAACCCTGCATGTATACTATAAATACAGAGTTCTGATTGGCTAATTGGAACTGCTTTCATGAAACATGCTGCGTAGCATCGCACAACCTAATTCTTTTCATACGAAAAAACATGGCACGTACATCAGCAAGTTCAAAGGGGCCTGGCTGAGAACTGTAGTATGAAACAGGGTACGTGCATTGCCAATTGATCAAACTGGACTGTATATAGCAGGGTTCGTAAGGGTCATGGAAAACCGGGAAAGTCATGGAATTTTACTTTTTCATTTTCCAGGCCTGGAAAGTCATGGAATTCCGAAAATCTCTTTAAAAAGTCATGGATTTTCAAAATTTGCTCCCCCAAAAAAGTTTCTCTGATTAATAATATATTTTGAACCAAAATGGTCATAAAATTAGCTTTTTCATTACCTTTTGGTAAATTATACTGCCCTCAATGGGCACCATCGCATTCTGTAAGTAGCGAATCTTAACAAATAGTACAATTGTATAAACAAGAAGAGTCTTTCAAAAAGACACAGTTCACGGATCAGGTGTACAGTAATTTGTTCTATAACTTTCCATTTTCATATCTAACCTACTCTGCACTGATCTTACAATAAATTAGTGATTTGAGGCATAATGACTCCTACATCCTGACTCTGGCTATATAACTCTCCATCCAGCAAGAAACTCATTATCACTATCATAGGCTTATTGAAATTCAATTAATATACCATGCAGATAATAACCTTGGCCCAATAATTATTTGGGATCCAATTAAGATAAGCAAACATTACTGGGTAGATAACAGGAATTAAGTTTTGTCACTTGGAAGGAATTGAGTAAATCGCCTGTATCAAAATAGCAGTGTATTTTTCATATAATGCAGTAATATGCTCAGCCTTATCACAAAATAAACAATAGCATTGACCTCACCCACCAATCAGTAAAGCCTATTATAATCATGTGATGGCTCAATCCAATAGTAAACATGCTTAGAAAAAGGCAAAAAAAATAGTCCTGGCTGCCATTGTCTCAATACAAGATAAGATGTGCTAAAAAGTCCTTGTCATGTGGGGCCGGATTAGATAAAGGGATACAAACCTGGGTATGAGGCATTAGGAATTATTTCATAGCCTCATAACCACAAGGTTGATGGGCTACAATAGTTATTCAAGACACAGTGTATGTAAGGGATAAACTGTGCATATGAGATATGGTTTCAAGTGGGGGAAATGTTCACTGCTGTGAACAAAAATTACAATTACAGTCATGGAAAAGTCATGGAATTTTTTTTTGCTCAGAAAGTGTAAGTACCCTGTATAACTCCTCAGTGTCACCCTATTTGCAAGCACATAATGTAGTCAGTGAATTTGTGTCAATGGATTTTGAGATTAACATCAACTTTAAGGTTGTAATCATGTATTATGTGGGAGGTGAACGCTTTGACAGGACTCAGATTTGATTTTACTTTGTTATCTTTGTTTTTGTTTTCATTATGGAATGATTTCATACTGGTGATAAGTCTTTCTGTGACAAATGAGGCTGTTGAGCAAGTCAAGGGGTTTTCCCTACAAATGTGTTGTCTCAGAACTGAGAAATAGGGTCTTTAGGTGACTTTACTGGGGGGGCAAGAGTTCTGACTGGGGGCATATCCGCTATGCCCCCCCCTGGTGCCACCACTGAATCTGCTGAAAGGGAAGCACCCAGCCTGTGATAATTTTGACATATTTACTGGTCATAGGATTAATTAAGTTAGAAGATGGGGCGGGGGGGGGAAGTAGTGGGCTTCACTCACCCAGGTGGAAAAAGTGGAGGAATAAGAAGAATAAAAAGGCTCCACTGCCACCCACCAGAGATAGAACCCAGGTCTTCCATATGACAGGTGCGAGGTTCCAACTCAACTCCAACTTTTGCAAGAGCACAACCTCCGTGGAGAATGAAGATGCTATACATTTACACTTACGTGCTCACATACTCATAACGCTTTCAAGATCTTGTTGTTTGTTTATTTATTTGCTTTTTGTTTTTTGGATTTTCTGGTTTAGTGCTCTGTAAGATGGCTTGACTGACCTTGAAGTTGAATGTTACATATTAAACTGATGACTTGTGTCTGTTGGGGCTTTGTATTCCACATTCCCCAATGACTTGTGATTTTGTATGGTGCTTTTTATTTTTCTTTAATATAGATTTATATGGATTTAGGATGGATTCATTTGATTTGATTATATAATATTATGATTTTTATATCATTTGGGAGTTATGGATAACTTATTTTTTACTTCCAAGAGGGGTGATTCCCTGGAGGAAGATTATTTAATAAGAATCAATGAGAGTTGAAGGAAACGATAGCGGATCCTCCCTCATAGAAGATATCTAATATACTTCCCTCAATGCATTTCTTTCGTTTCAATTTTCTGTACTGATTTGCTATCTAGTGCTTGCAACATGGGTTGATAGTGACAAAAAGTACCGCAATCAGGGATCCTGTGGTCCTTGAAAGTCCTTGAATTTGAAAACACCTTTTCAAGGCCTTGAAAGTCCTGGAAATTTGAACAAGGTCCTTGAAAATCCTTGAAAATTGGAATTGTACCTAAAGTATAATTTTGACAAAATTTGGGGAGTGGAAAGGAGCTGTCACTTTCATTAATATGTGCTGCATGGAGAGCCGCATCATGATTTTTGTGTTGTGGTAAGTCAGTGAAAATCATGTTTTTGGACCTTGAAAGTCCTTGAAAAGTCCTTTAATTTTAAAGGCTTCAAGGTGCAGGAACCCTGCTCAATGAACAGAGCACATCCAGATCTTGCAAAATACATTTTTTTCTTGACCCATGTTTAGCCAGTCAACATGAAAACAAAAGGAGCCTTTACACAAGTAATGGGCGTGTCATTTGCTATTTTAAATGAGGTGATGCATTATTTTGCAATGGATTCTAGGAAGGGTAAGATCTGCAATTGTGGCACCAGGGGGACATGGGGAACAAATGCCCTCCAATCTGAACTCTTTCCCTCCAGTTGCCCGCAGTAAAAATCCCAAAATGTGAAAATTACAGACTTTTTGTTGATTTTGCCACCTCCGAAATTCATATTTCCCCCAATGCCCCCTCCTATACATTTGAAGATGCATTGAATATTTATGTGATTTATATTTGTGTTTGTTTATGTAGATGTATTGTTTTGAGATGATGTATAACATTTGATTGCCAGAGGGCATGGGAGTTTTTTTTTTTAATTTGCTCACTAGTGAGAAAAAAAATATTGCCCCACTGAGGAGTAAAAAAAATTGCTTCCACCCAACTGTGTCTTATACATTAGAATTGAAAATTAAAAAAAATTGCCACTGTTGTGCACATGTGCAAGACGCTTCACCTTACTTGCCTCTCTCTACCCAGGGGCGAAAATGGGGAGATGTTATGAATATTGTCCATTGTTTGCCACCCAAAGGTATGAGCATGCTTTGGGCATTGTATGGCAGCTGACATAATTCTAATGACAGCGGAATAAATGTAGAGAGCTTTGATACATGTGAAAGGCGCTGTATAAATGTCAACATTTATTTTATTTATAAATAAAAAACTACTACTTTGTTTCGTTTTTACAGTGATACGAAAAGGTGAGACGGGCTTCATCTACTTCAGATTGATGACCAAAAAATGGAAGTGGTTATGGGTGCAGGCCAAAGGTCGCGTCCTCTACAAGAATGGCAAACCAGAGTATTTAGTGTCTACGCATCGACCAATGAGGTAAGGAGACAGTGTGTTTTATGGTGAACTTTTCCGTTAACATAGATTTGATCACAATGGGCCTGCTAACATTTCAACTTAATTAAGCAGACATTTTTGCCAAGTGCATGATAAGTCCGCAGTCATGTAACCTGTCCTACACCAAAACCTTATCATGTTATATCAATTTAATTGATACCGTCGTATACAGAATCTTGTTAGCTCCAATTTGATACCAAATTTGCTACCAAACACTCAAAAGTGACAAAGATTGATGCCAGTTTATGGCATTTGGTGCATTTTTAAAAGTTGCAAATCAACACTATGCATGCGGTCAAAATTGCTTTGCATGGTAATTTGGTCAAGCGTGCTTGCCCACGATGGGTCCCTGTCGACTATCCCAAGTGCGCGCTTTATTCAATTGTTAAGTTAAAACGCATGGATTGCTACAGTGCCTTACTGATGAATACTATTACTAGGGGACGATCGCTCTGCTATTCACCTCTACAGGTCCGCGTGGTCCGTTTTTAATTTGCAACTTTTGAAAATGCACTAAATTTCATATACTGGTATCAACCTCTCTGAATTTAGATTTTAGAGTGTTTGGTAGCAATTTTGGTATCAAATTGGAGCTAACAAGATTATGCACACGACCTTATCAATTAAATTGTCATAACAAGATCAGGTTTTTTTGTAGGACAGGTTACATGACTGCGGACTTTCTTTATTTGAGCAGTTTATTACTTGGTAAGAGTGACATTGTGTCACTTTTGAATTTGTACCTTCCAGCAGTGTTACATTAATTTTATAAGTTATTTCTGCATCATTTGCCATTACTGATATCTCAAATTCATGAAATTATCCTTTATGGTAAAATCCCGAAGAGTATCCGTTCTTAAGTAATTTGTGCTCTTGTTTTATAGTGATGAGGAACATGATCTTCATCCACGATGTTGTCCCTTTTTAAAGACAGTTCTTGTTTCTCTGGGAACATGATCTTCATCCATGGCATTATCTTTTTAAGGTCAGTTCTTGTTTCTCTTTATTTTATAGTGATGAGGAAGGCGATCAGCATTTAGCCAATCGTGCAGAGCCGTTCAAGTTTCCATTCAATGGTCAAGCTCAGCTGTATGATTGCAACCCACCATATCCACCTATCCCTAAAGGTAAGCAATGGGCTATTCCATCCATACACCCCCTGTGGAAGATTTTGGAAATATCTTCAACAGGGGGAGTATGTTTTTCAAATGGAATTGGTCAGAGTTAATCATTTTGAAACCCATACTCCCCTGTATTATGGCTTTACCTATATCTTCCACAACTGGAGTATTTCATATGGAAGTTACCCAATTGCCTATTCTATTCAAAACTCATACTCCCTCTGTGGAAAACTTAAGCTAAATCTTCCACAGGGGGAGTGTGGATTTTGAATAGAATAGCCCAATGAGATATTCTATTTGAAATCCATACACCCCCTGTGGCAGACTAAATCTTCCACACTCGGGTGTAGATTTCAAATGGAGTCACCCATTCAGGTAGCTACATTTGATATTCACACCCCCTGTGTAGGAAATTAAGGTCATGTCTTCCATGTATTTTTAGATTTATATGGTTGATGTATTTGAAATGTATTTATTTTCTTTCCCACTTATTATTGGTGTTTTTGTACAAATTTGTAAATATCATGTTAGTTTGTAAATATTCTGTATAAATCTTGTGAAAATCAATTCACTTGAGGGTCTGCTTGGAAAGCAGTGCTAATCTCTGAAACAGTTCAAATCCCTCAATAAACACTATAGACCACAATGGCCTAATCCCAATGGCATAGAATAACCTCAATCAAACAATCATAGTACAAAATTTGACTTCAAGTTGCAGAGTATGAGTTTTTGTACCCAAATTTCAATGAACGTACAAATGTATTGGAGTTAAAGAACTGTGCCCTGATACATGAGCATGTTGTGGATCCTAGTGAAAGATGTCTCAAATTAAAATCTTCTAAATTCAAATCTTGTTTGTTTATGAAATGCAAAGTATCCCACATATACCAGAACAATGAAGTTGCATCATATTAATATAAATTATCTCCCTCTTTCTCTCTCTTTGCATTGCAGAAGTTCTCAAAATGTTGGGAAGTGGTGGCCCTCCTCCAATGGGAGCCGGACCACCCGGAGGATTCCCAGGAGGTGGTCCACCCGGTGGATTTCCACCCGGACCACCACCCGATGGCTTCCCTCCTGGAGAGATGGGAGGCCCACCAAATGGTATGGGTAAATCACCATTCTCATCACTGGGACCTCCTCCCGGATTTGGCGGGCCGCCACCCGGGTTCCCATCAGGACCTATGCCTCCTGGTATGGGCATCCCACCAACTGGACCACCCGCTGGAAAAGGAGGAAGAAATTGCCGACCAAAACTTACCGCGAAACGTCAATTCAAATCGCCTCGTAAAGGTCCGGTGCCACCAAATGTCAAAGTCGGGCCAGGATTGGAAGGTTTCAAGTATCGGCCACCTTACACGAGAATGAACGATATGAAACCGCAAGAAATAAGAACTTTTACCAACGCTTTCCAGAATGTATCAGTTGAAGAGAGCATGACATCTGCTCCGCACGAAGAGCATTCACCACTTAATTCCCATCAACGGCAGGCTCCGCTGCCTTCCATCCAGACCATGTCATCGTGTGCTTCCCAGGTCACCACTAGCACGGCCAATAAAACCGACATTAACCATAGCATACCCAAAACGCAAGATACCCAGAGTTCACCACTCGATTACCCCATATCGACTACTACCAGCAGCAATAATGGCCATTTCGTAAGGAACGAGATCTTTCCCGATATTCAGATTAAGAAATCGCCAGCGTCTAGTAGAGGTAGCGAAAACAGTCCTTTGGATCTGTCGTTGTCGCACAGTGATCCTGGTTATTGTACAGACTATGCTAACATTGAAGGCTTTGAGAATAGACAAGATAACAATAGGGTGCAACCCAGTTCGATTGGAAGCAGTCGAAACAGTCATTTGTCGACCAGTAGTGAAAGCACAGACTTGAGTCTGCGCGCTTTCGATGGCGGGGAGATACCATGTTTCGATGATTCTATTAGTCCATTAACATTGGGCGATATGGAAGTCATACCAAAAGACATGAATTTGTCGGTTTTCGATTTTGTTTCGGAAAGCTCGATGGATATGAACAAATCACCTCCGAACAGTATTTCGATGACACCCCCTGAATTGAGTTCAGTCGATGGTGGTAATCAGCAGCTACAAGCTGCTGCCATGAACAGTGAGAGCGTCGCCGTAACATACGGGACCTCTTCGGGTTTTAACGAAGCCGCTATGTCGTGTGCTGACCAACCAGCATTGCAGGATTATAGCAACTCTATTCATGTTAAGAATTCACCACAGCATGGCAACTCACAGGGGGCTTCTTTGCCTGATTGTAGCTTTGTAAATACATCTCAGAATCTTCAGCAACAGCATCATCAACAGCAGCAGCTACATCGTCATCAGCAGCAGTCACACCTTCAACTCTCTCCCTCATCTTCATCCTCCATATCGCCCCAATCCACCAATGGAACGTTTCCAAATACAGCTAATTTTACATCTAAACAGACTGTTACCCAGCAGGAAAGAGCTGGGGTACCTAGAATGTCCATGGCACAACCCTCTTTTATGTCCCCCAACTATGAGAACCACAGGCCTCAAAATGGTTATCCGGAACCAACCACCACATTATTGTCTCAGGAACAATGTCAATTTACAAGCAACTCATTTGAAACTCCCAATTCTCAGCCTATCTTATCCAACGGACCTTATCACACAAACAGCTGCTTGCTACAAGGTACTCAGCAACAGCTAAATCAGCAACAGCAAGATCAGCTTGCTACTCAGATTCACAAACAGCAACTGATTGAAAAGTCTCTTAGGCAGAAGCTTCATCAGCAACAGCAGCAGGCTTTGTTGCTACAGCAACAGCAGCAGAAGCAACAGCAAGAACTCCAGGAACAGTTACAGCGACATCAACTCCATCAGCAGCGTTTGCAGCAGCAGCAACAACAACAGCAATTGCAAAGACAGCAGCAGCAGCTGCAGCTTCAGCAGCAGCAACAACAGCAAATGCAGCAGCAGCAGCATCTTCAACAGCAGAGGTTACAGCAGGAAAGATTGTTACAGCAGAAGCAACAGCAACAACTACTACAGGTAGGGAAGTGATTTATTGTCATGTTTTACATTTGGCATTTTTAGATGGCATCTGGGGAGGGGGAATTCAGCATTCATTTTGGTTTGGTGTACACAGCACTGGCTGTTCCATTTAAAATCTGCCATACCCTTGTGCAAAGGGAGTATGTGTTTCAAATGGAATTGGCCATTGTTAATTATTTTGAAACCCATACTCTTATATATGGCTTTACCTATATCTTCCACAACTGGAGTGAATAA